>NC_143577.1:213329754-213937254 GCF_048544385.1 Mastigoproctus giganteus | reverse complement strand
TTTGTTTTAAATTTCATCATTAACTGACTACTTGATTTCTGTTAGTCTTAAGATCTTTTAATTTCTAATCCTATAAAATTTTTGTTTATTGGCAGCAATACCCTCCAATTATCCATTTTCACAGAATATATTCTACTCTCCACTACTGAGCAATATATATATATATTATTCATTATTATTATTTTTTTTTGGAGATTACTTTTCCTTTTAAATATATAATAATGCAGTATCACTGAGGAAAAAAAAAAATGGTATACAGATGTGGAACACTCAGTGATCACTGAGCACAGCAGCTTGCTGGACAGGATTCTCAACTATGGATCACCTTCACGTAATGTCACAGCTAACAGAGAAAGCGAATGAATATAAAACACCATTATGCCTGGCATTTGTGGATTATGAAAAGGCATTTGACTCCATACAGCATAAGGCAATGTTTCGGGCACTGGAAAGACAAGGCATAGATACCCCATATATTATGATTCTGAAGAAAATATATGAGAATGCTACGTCCTTTATTAGACTAGACAAAGACAGTAGTAAATTTAAAATTAATTGAGAAAGGAGCTCAACAAGGAGACAATATCTCCAAAGTTGTTTACTGCTGCCCTTGAGGAAGCTTTCAGAAGATTAGACTGGTCGCAGAAAGGAGTCAATGTGAATGGAGAGTACCTAAACCATTTACAATTTGTAGATGACATTGTGGTCGTAAGCCACGATCACAAAGAATTAGGGGAAAATCTTAATCAGTTATGCACAGTTAGTAAGGATTTTGGACTAAAGATGAATATGGCTAAAACAAAAGTAATGATGAAAAAGTATGCCACAGAAAGGGAAATAATGATTGAAGGAGCAGTAATTGAAAAGGTGGAGTCATATACTTATCTGGGACAAGTTATTAGCTGTAATAATGATAAATGGCTGGAAGTCAAGAGAAGAATAAATTTTGGATGGATAGCATTCAGGAAATATAGTCACATACTGAGGAGCAATATCCCAATTTGTCTGAAACATAAAATAATGAACGAACATATACTACCCACCATGACTTATGGAAGTGAAACTTAGGCACTCACCAAAAGAATGGAAGAGAAGCAGAGGACGACACAGTGAAGAATGGAATGAATTATATTGGGAATCAGACTATTAGATAAGAAGAGAAACACATGGATTAGGCAGCAAACTCAAGTAAAGACATTCTTATCAAAACTAAAGAACTAAAATGGTCTTGGGCAGGACACATATCTTGTGTGACAGCAACGAAGATGGACAGATGAAATTCATGAGTTTGTGGGTAGTAAATGGATGGCCATTGCAGAAAACAGAGGGAACTGGAAAGTTGCTGGAGAGGCTTTCATCCTGTAGTGGATTGATAATGGCTGATGATGATGAAATCCACAAAAAGTATAAAAATAATACACTATTTTTGAGAGAAAAAAAAAAGTTTATTATTTAGAGATACAAAAGAAATAAATGTCTACTGTATTTTACAGAAAAAAAAAAATTAACAAATATAAAGATTGTTTTTTTTAATATGTTGAAAAAAGGCTAAGTAACCATTATATACATAAAACACTAAATAAAGAACAAACTAACAATATATGTACAAACGCTAAATATACGCTTTCTTAGACATTTTCTATACATCGGAGACAGTCTTTTTGCACACTGAAGACATACAGGCTTCTTACATGAATTACAGAGGTATTTTGTCATTTTTTTTTTTACTTGGACAAATTGAACAGATTTTGCATTTTTCCAAAACATCTTTATCAACTGGATCTAAAACAGCTATATCTTCAATACCCAGAACATGGTATATGCAAAATTTTATTTCTCTAGGCACACGTGGATTTGCTTCCCTTCTCATATGTAGTTCAACCATTTGCTTTCAAGTTGTTTAATTTTTTTTTACTTTTCTGGTATTCGGGGATTGTCCCTATAAGATTAGTGGACTATGTATGCATTAGTGCAAGCAATGTCTAAAATAAAATCCTGGATCAGTATTTTCACTGTTGCTCTTATTATCTTCTGATATTTCAGATGCTGTATCGTGCTCACTTTCAATTGTAAAATCATTATCAACATCCCTTTCTATTTCACTCGCATCACTATCACACTCTTCATACCATTTTTGCACTGTTTTTTCAAAATCATCATCAATAGGACAAAATTCTTTGAATAACCTGCTTTACTACTCATTTTACTGAAGACAATGAATGTATCTTTGCACAAAATTGAAAAGCAAGCGTCGTCTGTCAGACGACACTTACATTTCAATTTCAGATAACTTCGGTAATATTCAGATTATTTTGTTAACGCGTAGGAAATATGTTTGTTGGTTGTCTTCCCATTTAAGAGGGAATTTCGAGTTATCAATTAAAAGAGATATAGCAGTTTTAAAAATAGTGGCAGTCTGTTAGACGATGCGTCAGTACTTAAGGGTTAAAATCCTACTTGCAGCCCTAGCTTTATTAGTTATTTTAGTTAAATTCTAGTGCATTTGTTGTCTTCCTGGATTACTTCCTAGATTAATTTTTTGTTCTTAATTATCATTTCTGAATCAATTTCCATTTACTATATCTTTTGCGCTGATATATTCTGTTTTATAGAAATTGATTCTGATAACCTGTCTTTCATAGTGTTTTTGTAAATTTTTCATCATTAGTTTTAATTTATTTTTTTAATAATGGCCCCCAAATACAAAAAGTATAAGAAACCATTGCACATAATGGGTTGAAATCTGAGATGACAGAGGATACTCATTGACTTTAGACTTGAATTTCTGTAGTTTTCATGGCAACTTAGTCAGCACAATACATCCCTGTCTGTCATTCTGCTGGAAAGGTCTGGGTGTGCTTCAGGGTGATGACAGGAGAGATTTAAGTCCTTTTTAATCAAGGATGTACTTAACTGATCTCAACAGAGAGAGAGAGAAGAGAGAGAGAGAGAAGGGTTTAAATATCCCCCCCACCAAGTTATTCAAGGTTTTTCAGTATGCACACCATGCAAGTTGGGCCACAAACACTTCTACAAACAAACATGAGCAACAAGCTTCAGCGCTATTAAATAACTTTGCACTAAAGTGGGCCAAATCAAATCTTGAAAAGGGTAAAAATTCCAGGGTTCTTTTGAGATATTATCTTTTGAAAAAAGATAAAGTTTTGAGGCAGATGACCAGAAACTAATGAAAGAGCTTAACAAGAAATATCTTTAATTAAAGGAATCAATTTTCAGAAGTCAGAAAATGCTTCTTATTAAAGCTTATTAAAGGTGTTATTCTTGGCAACTGCAATGTGAAGTTGAAGGGCTCAAAAACAGTCCTCATAAAAAAAAAATTCACTGTAGTAAAGTCTGCACAGCTGACAGAATTAAAATCAAAATCAAGTAAATAAAGTTTTTGTTCATATTTACAAATGAACAGGAGACAATGTTAAAGTGTGGATCGATAAAAATATGCATCGGAGGAGGGAGAGTCTGTGCAAAGAATGTAGTTTATGGTATGTAATATGTTCAAATCCTAATTAACAGATAATGTAAAGAAATAATCAAGAATCAAGAATGACGATACTGTTCAGTTAATAAATGGATGACTGAAGGAGAGAAAACATATATGAAAGGAAAAAACGTGCACGTGTCCTGTTTTGCTAATAAAAGTTCTGTGCGCATGAATTATTGAAGCATGAATCAGTCAATAAGCAAACAGAGATAAATGCTTTCAAAAAAAAAAAAAAAAAAAAGTGGGATAATAAATTCCTTAAAAAGGAACATTTTTTTCAGAGAGACAATGATACCAAATATTGCTTAAGAGATGAAATTTGTTGGAACAAACTTGTCTGGTATTGTGGAAATGGGTAGTTTTGAATAAATTTAGAGGATTAAAAAAATTATTAAAAGGAATGGATAAATGAAGTGGATAGTTACTTTTTTTTTTTTTTTTTTTTTTTTGACTGATGCTGTATAAGTTTCCTTGCACCACTTTGCCACTACTAATACAAATTAACTTCAAAAGCACAACAGGTTCGTTTACAATGATTCTGAAAACATTACTCTTGACAAATTCCATTAACTGTTTTTGTGTGATAAAGATAAATTTCAGATTTTAAAAGTGGGCAACACTATATTTGTGTAAAAATATATAGGTAATACAAACATTTTTAAATCTTAATCAACTTCTTGTGAATTCTTACTGAATTGTGAGAAAAGTTCAACTATAACAAACCATGTTCTAGCTTGCAGCAGTTTCCACTAATGGAAACTGCTGCAATGGAAGCACTAATGTGGGAAGTAATATTCTTATAATGCAAACCTAATATGAACATGCCATGAAGTGACAGACTTCTTAACAGAAAGTTATGTAAACAAAAACTGCTTCCCATTCGACAGCAGTCTGCTGTAGCCATTTCCTGTTTTGTCATGTCTGGGTGTTCTAAATTTATTTTTCTTGCTGACTCTCCTGGCACTTCTAGTCTTCCAAAGAAAGATGCTAGAAGAATTCTGAACAACCTTAATGCCAAGAATATTTCATGCTATGATGGCATTACTTCACTTGTTCTCAAAACCTATGCTCTTGAGCCTGTGTCACCTTTATGCACTTACTTATTCTATGGGTGTTTTTCCTTCTGCTTGGAAAATTGTTCATATCCAGCCAGTTCCCAAAAAGGGTGGCAAATTCCTCCCTTCCAGATATTTTCCAACTGCACTTAACTCTACTCTTTCCAAAGTAATGGAGAAATCCATCAACTGCCAATTGTTAAACTACTCAAACCTTCCATCTGATAAATGATTACTAATACAGTTCAGTCAGTGTCAACCAACAGCTGTTATACTAGATTATGTTACTCATCTTTTAACAAATTTGAAGGAGTTTTGTGAATATCAAGCAATTTTTCTTAAGATTTCAAAATTTTGATAGTATTTAGCATAAAGGCCTGAATAAGCTCTAGTGGCAAGTGATGTTAGGTGGCTCTGTCTAGCTGCTCCACTAATGCTGGTGTTCCCCAAGGTTCAGTCCTTTCTCCTATTCTACTTTTTGTATATTAATGACCTTCTTCCACTGACTGGAAATCCTATCCATACTTTTGCTGATGATAACATGCTACATTCCATATTCCAGTTTGAGAAATCTTGTGCTGCTATGCTTCAACTTCTCAAATATTCTTTGCCAAGTCCTTGAATATCTATCTCCTGGATATTCTCAGTGAAGCAAAGAATGCTTCATTAACTTTAATGCCTCTAAAATTCAGTCCTGTCTTATTTCTTGCAAAAAAAAAGTCTGCTACTCCTATTCTCAGCATCAGTGACACTTAGATTTCTAGACACGATCATATATCTCTACTAGGGATTCACCTAACTTCTAATCTCTCTTGGCATAAGCACATTGCAAATATTGCTTCCTCTGCATAAAAAAAAAAAAAAAAAAAAAAATTATTTTTCACTCTTGGCATTGCTTTTCTTCTTAACAATTACTTAGTCTGTACAAATCTCAAATGCACCCTGCCCATGGAATATTATTCCAACATCTGGGATGGTGCTTCCAAACCTCTTTCAAGCTTCTAGACTTCAACCAAAAGCGGGCAGTCAGGAGGCTAATTCTCTTATTAAGTCTCTCCACTCGGTCTCATAAGCATTCAGTTTCTGATGCATGCCCTTTCCATAGATACTTCAAAGGGCATCTGTACTTCTCTCATTCTCATCCAAACCTTCAACCTAGGACCACGTTGGTCAAGATTTTTGCAGCTCTGGCAAACACTAAGTTTTCATTTATATTTAGTCGTTTTTATTGACTTAATTGTTACACAAAATTATTTTCTATAAGTAGCTTTATAGTTCTAACCAAGCTCCGTGGTTTATTTTGAATTTAGATAGCGATTTTGAAAGTTAATACTTAGTGTCTGTAGATTTTACGTTTGTAACTTGCCGCCATTCTTATGATACAGAATACCATAAAGTTTAACGTAAAACTAGATAGCGAAATGCATAGCAGTGTATTAGAAATCTATTAATAAAATTTATAAAATTTATTAATCTTATTAAATTTCATTATTAATTAAATTATACTTAAACGGAATCATAACTCAGACTAGAGCAGCAAAACAGTGTTTACAGAATAGCCAGAGTGCTGTGGCTCGCGGGAGAAAAGAAGGGGGTGATTCTCCCACACACCACAGTCTAAAACAATGCGCAAAATGTGAAATGTTTGCAGACCTGTCTAGAACAGGACATGATCTAGCCAAAGAGGATGTCTTTGTATGTGCTAGGTGCAGAGATGGAAGAGATTAGGTGCCAACTCAGCGTTCTGAAGGGAGTCTATGAAAGTTTGAGGTGTAGGGTAAATGCCCTCGAAGAAATTAATATGAGGTGCCCCATCAAGCTCTCAGCTGCCCAACTCAACGCCAGAGTTCACTCCTGTGAATCAGGCAACTCAGCAGCAATCCCCAAGGCAGAATGCATTGGTCCCACAGGAACTAGTTATTGCTGGTGACTATTGTCAGGGAGATGGGGAATATAGTACGTAAAAAAGATAGGTGGAACAGGACCAGGGTATGTCTGCCAGGGGCAAAAGTTGATGACATTGTAGAGAAGATATCTTTTAAGGGCACAAAAGGTGATATTGTCGTCCATGCTGGCAGTAATGACCTTAAGAGTAAGAGATCAGCAGATTTACTTAACAAATACAGCTCAAAATTGAAAAAAAAAAGTTGCGAGTTAGGGTTAAATTTGAAAGTGTCTGCAGTTCTGCCGAGACAAGATAGGAGGGAGTATATGATTTAGGAGAAGTCCGGTTGGCCTGCCTCCTTAAAATCCACTCATGCACACCTTCTCGATGGTAAGCCCTGTTACGTCACTTAGGTGGCAACGAACGTGTAGAGTGGTTCTCTTCAAGACACCTGGTCAGCGTGAAGAGGAAAAGACCAAACCCTCCAGCAATGAGAGCACAACAATACAAATGGCCCTCAGTCCCCAGCAGCTTTCACTCTCCCTCTTACGGCAGCGAGAGGATCAGAGTGGAAGCAGAGGGTGCTAAGAATCTCTGGGTACGACCAGGCTGCCATGCACGGAAATTGAACTTGGCCTGTTATAACGTATGATCACTCATTGGTGAAGACAGGATATTACAGCTGGAAAAGGAATTAGAAAATGTGAATTGGAATATCATCGGTTTGGCTGAAACAAGAAGAAGAAATGAATCACTTATAAGTTTATCAAGTGGAAATCTGCTGTACACCAATGGAAACAGTGAAGGTGGAGTTGGGTTTCTGGTCTATAAAGATTTTAAAAACAACATTTTGGAATTCAAAAGTACATCACCAAGGGTGTCAAGACTAATACTCAAGATTTCTAAGAGGTACAAGCTAAAGATTATAATGATTTATGCACCAACATCGAGCCATGATGATGAAGAGGTTGAAGAAAAAATGTACACTGAAATTGAGAGTCTTCTAGATGAGCAGAAAACCCACTACACTATTATTATGGGGGACTTCAATGCTAAGGTTGGAAAAAGGCAAAACAGCACAGAAAGAGGTACTATAGGAAATTTTGGAATTGGTGAAAGAAATAAAAGAGGTGAAAGACTTGTGGAATTTGCAGAATCTCAAGGAATGTCAGTAATGAACACTTTTTTCAAGAAAAGGGTGAACAGAAAGTGGACATGGAAGAGTCCAAATGGATTAACAACTAATGAAATCGACTTCATCCTCACTAACAGAAGATATATTGTGAATGATGTTACCATCCTGAATAAGGTAAATGTTGGAAGTGATCACAGAATGGTAAGATGTACACTTGATATAGATGTAGGAAAGGAAAGGAAAAAACTGACTCGAGTAAATAATACAAAGGTCTTTGAGATAACAGAGGAGGAGAAAAAGCAGTATGTACTGGAACTTCAGAACAAGTTTGAGCTTCTGCAGACTGCTCAGGACCAAGATATCGACGAGGAATATTACAACTTTCTGAAAGTGATAAAGCCGAAGAAACCTATAGGGAAACAGAAATCCAAAGAAGAAAAAATTAGTCAAGAAACACTTGTCATGATGAACCAAAGACGACAAATGAAGAGCAAGAAAAACACTGACAGGGAGAAAGTTGAGTATACTGAGTTATGCAAAGCCATTAGAAAGAGACTCAGAGAGGACATAAGAAGATTTAACACAAGAAAAGTAGAACAAGCATTAAGGGAAAACAAAGGATTGAAATCAGCAGCCATGAGCAGTAATACAGAAAGACAAATGATACTGAAACTGAAGAATAGCGATGGTGTACTTATAAACAGCAGAGAAGGCATAATTCAAATAGCAGAAGACTACTATAGAGAATTATACAAGGAGCGAGGGAATGATACCAGCAGTGGGGAAGATGGATTGCAAAGTAGCAACACATACGACATACCCGATATTCTTCCTGATGAGGTAGAACATGCATTGAAGAAAATGAAGAATCGGAAAGCCCCGGGGGAAGATCAAGTTACTGTAGAGTTGTTAAAATTGGGAGGAAGAGACATAACACAAAAACTGGCAAGGCTCTTCACAAAGTGCATTAGAAAAGGTGTGATGCCTAAGCAGTGGAATAATGCAATCATAGTTTTGCTGCATAAGAAAGGAGATAAATCAGAAATTGGAAATTATAGACCAATTAGCTTGTTATCCCATATCTACAAGTTGTTCACAAGGGTCATTACTAACAGATTAGAAAGAATACTTGATGAGAATCAACCGAAAGAGCAAGCTGGCTTTTAGGACAGGATTCTCAACTATGGATCACCTTCACGTAATATCACAGCTAATGGAGAAAGCAAATGAATACAAAACACCATTATGCCTGGCATTTGTGGATTATGAAAAGGCATTTGACTCCATACAGCATAAGGCAATGTTTGGGGCACTGGAAAGACAAGGCATAGATACTCCATATATTATGATTTTGAAGAAAATATATGAGAGTGCTACATCCTTTATTAGACTAGACAAAGACAGTAGGAAATTTAAAATTGAGAAAGGAGTTCGACAAGGAGACACAATATCTCCGAAGCTGTTTACTGCTGCCCTTGAGGAAGCTTTCAGAAGATTAGACTGGTCGCAGAAAGGAGTCAATGTGAACGGAGAGTACCTAAACCATTTACGATTTGCAGATGACATTGTGGTCATAAGCCACGATCCCAAAGAATTAGAGGAAAATCTTAATCAGTTATGCACAGTTAGTAAGGATTTTGGACTAAAGATGAATATGGCTAAAACAAAAGTAATGATGAAGAAGTATGCCACGGAAAGGGAAATAATGATTGAAGGAGCAGTAATTGAAAAGGTGGAGTCATATACTTATCTGAGACAAGTTATTAGCTGTAATAATGATAAATGGCTGGAAGTCAAGAGAAGAATAAATTTTGGATGGATAGCATTCAGGAAATATAGTCACATACTGAAGAGCAATATCCCAGTTTGTCTGAAACGTAAAATAATGAATCAATGTATACTCCCCACCATGACTTATGGAAGTGAAACTTGGGCACTCACCAAAAGAATGGAAGAGAAGCTAAGAACTACACAGCGAAGAATGGAACGAATTATATTGGGAATCAGACTGTTAGATAAGAAGAGAAACACATGGATTAGGCAGCAAACTCAAGTAAAGGACATTCTTATCAAAACTAAAGAACTAAAATGGTCTTGAGCAGGACACATAGCTAGAAGACATGATGACAGATGGACTAAGAAAATAACAGAATGGTACCCAAGAGGAGCTAGAAGAAAACCTGGAAGACAAAGGCGGAGATGGATAGATGAAATTCATGAGTTTTTGAGTAGTAAATGAATGGCCAGTGCTCAAAACAGAAGGAACTGGAAAGTTGCTGGAGAGGCCTTCATCCTGCAGTGGATTGAAAATGGCTGATGATGATGATATGATGAGAGCCTTGTCAATCAATTCGGCCCTGGAGAGATTGTGCAAGGCACACTGGGTAGAATTTTTTTTCAGCGTGGCCTGTGCTTGCTAAAAGGAGAGACTGTTTCCACAGGGATGGGATACACTTAAATAGAAAGGGTGCAAGAATATTTGCTGATGCTGTTGAGGCAGTGTTAGGTGGTTCAGAAAACTGCATTTGTTGGGGGGGGGATTCACAGACTAAAAGATTAACAGTAGCCACAGGCAGAAACGAAAGTGATTTTTCACTGCTTCTACTGTAATGAGCAGCAGCCTGGAGAGCAAGTTGCTGGAGATTTCAAGAACTACTGCGAGTCATCATGGAACAAGTAAATACATGGGCTGTGTTAGGGTAACTAAGAGTAAGAACAAGTGCATGTATAATTGCATGTACACTAATGCTAGAAGTATAGTAAGTAAAATTGATGAATTTAAAGTTCTGATCGAGATCAAAAGTAGATATTGTTGGGATATTAGAGGCATGGTGTCACACAGATATAAGTACTGCTGAATTGGAATTTGGGGAGCACAATGTGTACAGAAAGGACAGACAGACAGACAGACAGGGTAGGAAGGGAGGTGGGGTTATAACTCAAAATCTAAGGGAGTGCATCCAGTTGACACGAGTGAACATTGCAATGTTGAGTCTGTTTGGTGTGACAAACACTGGGAAAGGGAAAATGAGAGTAGGAGTATGTTATAGGCCTAATGATGCCGATGAATACAATGAACAGTTGTGCAGAGAAATAAAATGGGCCAGTAAATCAGAATGTCTTGTAATGAGGAATTTTAATTTTCCAGATATTGATTGGAACTTGTGGGTTGGTCACTCACATGCTAGCAAGACTTTTGTGGATTTATTGGATGATTGTTTTCTACAGCAATATGTTCGAGGGGCAACCAGAGGGAGTAATAACCTTGATCTGATTATCAGCAGTGATGACACATTAATTAAGAATTTGCAGTAAAGGAAACACTAGGTGACAGTGATCACAGTGTACTGATGTGGGATTTACTTAGAGATGTAACTACGATCAACGGTAAAGGGAAAGGTTTTTGTTTTCGTAAAGGTGACTACAGAGGTCTCAGTTCTTAAATTCTATAAGTGGGATCAACTAATGATGTTACCCACGGTGAATTCTAAATGGGAAGGCCTTCAGGGATTTAATCTTGAAGGTTACTAGGCTTTTCATACCAACTAAGAAATACTGTTCAAGGTTCAGTCCTAAATGGATGTTGGATGAATTAATGAGGCACGTAGCAGAGAAGAAAAATTCAGGGATGCATATAAATTATCAGACAACACAGAAACCTATGACAGATATAAGCTAGTCTGTAATCAAGTCACAAAGGAGGTTAGGCAGGTGAAAGCAGATGACGAGAAATCTTTGGCAAAGGACGCAAAGAAAAACAGCAAAGAGTTCTTTACTTACGTAAACTCTAGAAGGGGATGAATCAGATTGGTCCACTTAACATAGATGGTTCGACTAGTGATGATCCTGCTCAAGTAGCTGATAAACTGAATGAATATTTTGCATCTACATTTACACATGAGAAGTTATTCAAGGAGGGGAATGCCAAAAGTTTATCAAACTAACAGGGAGCTAAGTGATTTTGTGATAACTGAGAGCAAAGTGGAGGAGAAATTGTTGAAGTTATAAACATAAAAAAGGCACCTGGAATCTATCCAGTTATAATGAAGGAGGCAGCAAGGGAAGTAAGCAAACCCTTAGCCATAATTATGAGAGTATCCTTAGAGTCAGAGGAGATCCCCATGGATTAGAGATGTGCAAATGTATTCACAAAGGGGTTCAAAGGGTGGCACAAATAATTACAGTCCTGTTAGTTTAACTTCTGTTCCAGGGAAAATAATGGAGTCACTGGTTAAAGAGGTGATACAGGATCACCTAGACAAGGCAGCAGCAATAGTTCAGACATAGCATGGGTTTATTAAGGGGAAGTCTTGTTTGACCAATTTGATTGGATACTACGATGTGGTCACAAAGGAACTGAATGCTAAAAATAATTTTGATATCATATACATGGATCATAGGAAAGCTTTTGATACTGTTGCACGTGGAAGACTGCTGTACAAATTGGAACGGTATGGCATTAAGGGCAAGTTACTGCAATGGATAAAGGGATGGTTGAGTGGGAGATGGCAGAGAGTGGTAATAAATAGACACTGCTCTACATGGACTAATGTTATTAGTGGAGTCCCCCCCCCCCAGGGTTCAGCTGGCCACATTATTGTTTTGTGTATTTATCAATGATATCAATGAAGGCATATCAGGCTTGATGTCCAAGTTTGCAGATGATAGAAAGGTTGGCAGAGTTGTTAATGACACTAAAAACAGTATGCTATTGCAACAAGATCTAGAAAAGTTAGGCAGATGGGTTGAGAAGTGGCAACTGAAGTTTAACATTGACAAATGAACAGTACTGCATATGGGTAGCAGTAACCCAAGATAAACGTACCAACTCTGTGGTACTACACTCAGAGAGGTGGAGAATGAAAACGACCTGGGGGTAATTTTGCAGTCAGATATGAAGTTCTCTGAGCAGTGCAGATGGGCTGCCACAGCAGGTCATGGAGTCTTGTCATTGATATATAGGAATCTAGCTAGTAGAGACAAGGAGGTGATTATCTCTTTGTATAAGGCAATGGTTAGGCTACACCTTGAGTACTGTATACAGGTCTGGAGGCCTCGTTTTAGGAAGGATGTAGAGATGCTAGAACAAGTACAGAGACGGGCAACAAGATTGGTGACAGGAACAAAGGGATGCACTTATAAAGAAAGACTTAAGTTCTGCAAGTTGCAGCATCTGTAGACTAAACACTTTGCAAGGTGATCTGATTGAGGTGTATAAGATCTTGAATGGTTTGAGCAGGCTCAATGCTGATGGGACACTTCTGCTTACTCAGACTACGAACCTGAGGGGGTATAGATTCAAACTGAGGAAAGGCAGTTGTAGAATAGATGTGCGGAAGTTTGCCTTTAGCCAATGGGTAGTTGATTGCTGGAACAGACTTCCATCTGTTGTTGTGGAAGTTGATAGCTTAAATAAATTTAAGGCTGAACTAGACAAACATTTGGAATGACTGGATGGGTGAAATGGTAAGTTTTTTTTGGCTGATGCTGTATAAGCTTGCTTTATTGCATCATATGTCTCAACTAATGATAATGCTAATGGAAACTAGTCAGCATCCATTCACAGTTGGGCTCCAAACTCACTGAACCAACTTTTCCTTTTCTTTATTTATTCCTTTTACTTCTGTTTTCTGAAACAACCTTCCCAACAATTACAGTCAACAGACTGTCTAATGTCAACAGTTATCTTCAATGCTGCACTACACTACACTACAGTACTAAGTACAATAGAAATATCTGTAGTAAAGATATCAGGCACATCAGTTTAATCAGCATGATACATCACTGTTTGTTGCTTGCTTGGAGAGTCTGGGTTCAGTTCCTGTTGATAACTGGAAGAATTTCTACAGAGAAAAGAAATTAATGTTATAAACAATAAGAATGTGTGGTACTCTGTTCTTAAAGCTTGTGGGTGTCCACTCCTGCAGGACAAGTGCCTACCGAAAGCACAATTCCAGTTGGCCTCATCTGATGTTTTTTGCCGTTCATACAACTCATCACTACTCTACTTTGGCAATAACCAATAACCATATGCTGGTCCTTTGAGCTGGAATAGAAGAAATGGTTGGACACAGAAGGAACAGCCATCATGTATACAACCATTTCTATTCCAGCTTAGGAGTAAATTCCTTGTGATGCTTCAATCTCAGGAATGCTGCTTCTTGTGCAGCTCTGGATAATGGTTTTGTTTTTGCTTAGTAGGACATCATTGCAAATTCCTTGTACTTGCATTGGGTGGAGATGGCTGGGTCTTGTCCTGGTGTTCCTTGTACTGGCAATCGAGGATGTCTGTTTCTTGTGCAGACATTGTCTGTTGAACAGATGGAGATGGTGTGATCCGTATGAATTAGATGACTCTGACATCATGTGCATGTTCATTGTGCTGATGATTGCAGAACTTCCTTTGACTGCGGGTGATTAGTAGCACATACTTTTAGCGAGTGTGCCAAAACTGGACTTGAACCATTCAGTTGTCATTACTACTGATTAATAACTAGAATGGATTTGTAAATTTAACTTGGCCTGATATCTGAAATGGATATGAGCAACCTGTTAGTAGCCTGAAAATGACTAGTACCCAGAATTCACTTGTCAGTTTCTCTACCAGATGAAGACTGGTAGAGAGACTGAAGCCATGAGAGAAAAAGAGACCTACAAATACCTGGGGATGATGCAAGCTCAACAGCTAGAATACAAGGAGATGAAAGGCTATCTGACTGAAAGAAAGAAAAACAGAGCTAAATGGAGGGAACACAGTTAAAGCCATAAACACCTACATAGTCTAAGTAATAACATACTTTTTTAGGATTACAGAGTGGACTAATGCTGAGCTTGATGAGATCATGAGAAATACTAGGACAATGATGATAAATAACTAACAACACCACCCAAAGGTGGCCACTGAGAGAATAACCATACCCGGAAAGGAGGAAGGTGTTTGACAGACCTCATCAAACAAGGAATAAAGCAATTAAGAATCTGAAGGATTACTTCCAGAAAAACAGAACACCAATCTACCAGGCTATAAGAACAGCAGACAAGTGGTACACCCCCCTCTCAACTTCAATGAGAAAATTCCATCCACACAGATAGAAGAAACAAAGGTGGGCAAAGAAAGCACTCCATGGCAAGCACTACAATGACCTCCAGCAAGACTACACAGATAAGAAGGCTGATAAGGCATGGCTCACAAGTGAGACACTCTCCCCAGACCAAGTAATCAACATCAGGAACTACACAAAATACTGAGAACGCCAGAGTGGCAGATATACATGTTGACGATGCCACCTGGCCCCAGAAACAATTCAGCATATCACCATAGGATGCAGAACTCAACTAGGTCACCAGGATAATACATCAGAAGCTAATGAAGAAATATCAATTGATCAAAGAAAGTATACTGAATTACAAGTACCGATCTCAGACCATATGAAAGACTCCTACCCACAAGCTGTACTAGGACTGCACCACAAGAATGGATAAGATGATTCCACACAATAGACTGGACACAACCCTCACTGACAAGTGATGGCTACCTACCTGATTGACATAGCAATGCCCAACACCAGCAATCTCCAGAAAACCTATAAGGAAATGATCAGAATGCACATAGACCTTAGACAGGAAGTCAAAGATATGTGGTATATGGAAAAGTACTGACCATCCCTATTACAGTGTCTTTCACCAGCATCAGCCAAAGGGCTTACATAAGAAGCAGAAATAGGATTTCCAGACAACACCTTCAAGGAACTCCAGAAAGCCACAATCCCAAACACCTATAGGAGAGTTCAGTGTTCCTTGACCAAAAATAATAGCCACAGTTAACAACGAACCCATGAACCTGGTACCAATACCCATAGTGGGATGGAAAAACCCAAGGAAAGAATAACTGTCACGAAAACTTTCTATCCAACCATAAATAACATAGATAAAACCTATGGATTGAGACCCACTAAATCAGGAACACCAAATAAACATGAATTGCTGACCACTGACCCAAAACAGAAGCCAACTCCTCATATAACCATATCAGACCTTATCAAGTCCTCGTCAGTCAGCAGTTCATCACCTGGTTAATTGCTGTTACTGATTTAGTGGGTCTCAATCTCTAGGCTTAGTCCACAGTATATGTATCTCTCTTCAAGAGAAGAGTTTCCATTTACAATGGGTTTCCTCAGCCTACAAGTTATTTTTTGGTAGGAATTTTTTTCCGCCATAAAGTACAGTTCAAGGTGTCTTGGTCTGTTAAACCTTGGGCTGTCATGCACTCCAGTACTCCATCCATGTCCTCCTAGGTCTTCCTCTTCTCCTTCTTCCAGGAGGTATCCATTCCAGGTAGTTGAATAAAATGTCTGAGACGATAGGACACTGTGCATTTTTAATTTATTATGGTCTACGAAGAATTCAATTCTGGCATCTTCACTGCTTTTAGAACATTTGTCTGATAACATAGCGCTGCCTCTAAAATAATCATAGTACAAATGTGCATTTGATTTTTACAAATTTAAGGTTTATTTGCATAATGTTTGGTTTAATATTTATGATATTTTTCTTTTTAATTAACAGAGGGTTATTATTTATGCTTTTCTTTCTTTCAGTAATGGAGCTAATTGTTTGTTTCATGTCTTGTCTGATATATGGGTTTCTTCAGTCAGTTATGTTTGATTCGTCTTCCTTGCCCCTTCTGTATTTATTCTGTCTATGATTTACAATTTACCCCGAGTTAAAATGGTTGCACCCAGAGTATTTATAAAGATATACAAGGAGGTCTGTTCATTTGGTCTTCCTGTTTCACCTATCCCTTTACTAATGAAGACTTAAATTCTGAAATGGCTGTATAATGAGTGGCAATATGTTTCTGTTTTTGGGTCAACAGTCAGCAATTTCATAACCTGGTTATTTAGTTTGATTTAGCGAGTCTCTATCTCTAGCTTTGTTTAAATATACTGTGAAATAAAACATTCTTATATCATATGTTTTGATTCAGCTATTTACTGAAATGTTACAATAAAAATTGAAGCTTCTTCAATAAATACTTCCTCACTTAATACAAAATTGGCAGCATATCAAGGTTCCTCTTAGACTTTGCCAATTTTGTATTAAATGTCACTGTTGCCAATCTCAGTTGGTTTAAATTTTATTGTAAAATTCCAAAAAATATAACACACTGTGCACAGTTTTATTTTGCAATATATTTTGAGGAAATGCACAAGAAAGAACCAACAAAGTCTACTCTTGTATCTTTTTATGCAGGCTATCACAATTCCATTACCAGTCATGTTTATTGCAAATAAGGGACTGATTTCAGCAGCGTCGAACAGAGGAAGGAAGGAAGGAAGGAGAGGTACGTAGTCACTCCAGTTTGTAATACAGATTTTATTCCCAGATTCCTTTTAAAAGAGGAAAGTAATACTGGCCTGAAGATCAAGGTTAAAAGTGTTAAGCAACATTTCTTGAGGAATTCTTATCTCTCAGCAAATGATAATTCCAGTAAACCACTATAAGGATAACAAAGAAATGACATTTTAGAAAGACAGAAATGAAAACAGCAGTCCAACAGAGCTTCTCAATGAAATTACTTTCAAAATGGAATGAAATATTGCTAGGAATTCTTACCAAAGAGTTAATCAAGACTAACTGTAATCCTCTGAAATTATATAATACTAATACAGTAGTGGAGAGGAAATTAAAAATTTATATTTATTTACCAATGATTTTATGTGCTTATAGAAGTTACATTTATAACAAAAGTTTATAACAGTAAGTTATGAAGATATCTAATAATAAAATAAAATTCACATTGCTGTACAAGATCTTATATAGAAGTCAAAAATGTGCTGAATAAAATCTTTCAAGGACATCTGATCTTCATACAAAATGTTCATTATAATAATATCTATGACAGCTATGATAATTAACTTATATATATTTTGACATAACTTAAAAATCAAATACTTTGGCCCCTTTGCTCACATTCAGTACATTACATTAAAATTAAAATCCAAACAGCAAGTAGAAACAGTAGAAACATCCAGTGTATGCAGGTAGAGAACACATCATATAAGTTGTCACTGACTGCAAAATTTTAATGTTAAGCATAAAATGATGCTTAACAGCAGATTCAAATAATTAGTTATTCCAAATGTTGATATTCAACTGTACTGTAACAAAATGTACTTATTTAGCTTACACAGTATGACTGTTATTCCTATTTAATCAAAAGAGGGATGTTTTAATAAATGTTTCTATACATAAAAAAAAATTAGGAATTTCTTCAAATGTTTTTCAATTTTTTTATTTTTATTTTTTTTATGAAAACCCTAAACATGAAAGGTATCAAAACCTATAGTACTTAGTACCGTGCATGGGTTGAAGGAGAAGTATTGGGGGGAGGGGGATGCCGTAAACTTTGCTCTAGAGACTAAACATGGGTTTCACCACTTCAAGCCTCCAATAAGCAAAGTGGTGGTATTATACTTCAATTACACACATTTAAAATGAATATCAGTAATGGCATATCTGTATATACCATCTAACAATTTATCTAATTCTTCCTTAAATTTATTCAGACTATTCACTTCCAACAACACCAGATGAAACTTTGCTCTAACAATCTACTACCTGCTGGCCAAAAGCAAATTTTCACATATTTTATCCTACAACCATTCTTTCTCAGTTCATGGCCTATCACATCAGTTGTCCAAGAAAGAGTAAGGGTGCCTGCCAGCAGCATTTAGTTTACTCAATTCATTTAGAGCTTTAAACACTTGAATCAAATCCTCTCACAGGTGCCCAGTTTCTAGGAACTGCAATTTGCAGAACTTAACTTGTTCTGAGCAGATGTACCCTTTTATGTCCCTGACTAATCATGTCACTCTTCTCTGCACTCATTTTAACAAATTCACATCTTTCCTAAAATGAGGCTTTCAGACCTACATACAGTACTCAAGAATTGTCTTAACCATTACTTTATATAACAAGATAATCATATCCTTGTCCCTGCTGAAAAAATTCCTGTATATCATTAACAGAATTGTATGAGCCATCCTAGCAGCCTGTCTGTACTGTCAGAGAATTTCATGTTGGACTATTCAATTATACTTAGATCTTTTTTGTTCTCCACTACCTTAAGTGTGGTACAACCCAATTGTCCTGGGATTACTGCTACCCATACGCAGTACCTACCTTGCATTTATCAACATTAAAGCTCAGTTGTCACTTGTCAGCTCACTGCCTAATTTTTCTGGGTCTTGTTACAGTGCTCTGCCTTGATTCCTGTCAAAAAAAAAAAAAAAAAAAAAAAAAAAAAACCACCCAGATGAAGTGGGTAGTGTTTTTTTTCTTTCTTTTGGCTAATGCTGTATAAGTTTTCTTCCTACTGTTTTTGATAACAATATCAAAAACAGTAGGAAGTATTATCAAGTTTTAATATCCAAGTCTGCAGATGATGCAAAGGTTGACAGGGTAATTTGTGACAGGAATCTAGGAATACTGCTGTAATAAGACCCCCAGAAAAATTAGGCAGATGAGTTGAGAACTTCTGCCCTTCAATCATCCCTTTATCCACAGCAGTAACTTGCCCTATCAGTCTTTCACATGGAATAGTGTCAAAAGCTTAATTAAATCTAAGCAAACAAAGTCAAAATTATTTTTTGTATTCATTTCCTTTGTTATTGCATTGTAGTAGCCAATCACACTAATCACACAAGATCTTTGGTTAACAAATCCATGCTATGATTGCTTTATAATTGTATTTCTGTCAAAATGGTCCTGCGATACTTTCAACCACTAACTGCATTACTTTTTCTGAAACAGCAGTCAAAGTTACAAGTCAATAATTACTTATTTTGCCATTTGAACCAACTTTGTGAATAGGAGAAATTTACACATCTCTAACTGTAGGTACCTTCCTGAATCCAAGGATGCTCTCATAATTAAGACCAAAGGTTTGTTTACCTCTTTTACTGTTTCTTTAATATACTTGAGATTCTGTTAGATCCACATGCCTTATTTACTTTTAGCTTCAACAATTTTTCTTCCACTTTCTTCTCAGTTATCACAAAATCATTTAGCTCTCAGTTATAACTTGTTATACTTTTGGTATCCCCCATCCTTAAAATCTTCCTCACACATGAATCTAGATGCAAAATATTTATTCATTTTGTCAACAACCTGAACAAGATTATCAATAGTTATGCCACTCATAATAATGGGTCAACGAGATTCAGCTCTTTCCTTCTAGAAGAACAAGCAAAGAATTCTTTGCAATCATAGCCAAAGAATTCTCATAATCTACCGTAACTTGCCTAACACCCTGGGTGACCTGTCAGCAGACTGTTTATACTTAACTTAAGTTTCTGTGTCCCCTGACATTTTATAAATCAACCAATCCAGTGCATTTTTCTTCACTGCCATTAAGTCTAGTCAGTTCATCTGGCATCTGTTCAGGACTAAATCTTGAACAGTATTCCTTAGCTGGTACAAAACTCTTAATAGCTAATATGCTTACTTCCCTGAATACTTCCTATTTAGAATTTGCAGTTGTTATCATATAACTGCTGATTCCCACTGAAAAGAATTTAAAAATCGTCTAAGACCATTATAGTTGCCTTTAGGAAAAATTCCCTTCCCTTTACCCTTAACAGTAATTATATCTCTAAGTAAATCCCACATCAGTGGATGATGATCACTACATTCTCAATGCATAAAGAATCAATGTTGATAACACTGGTGAAAAAAATTAATTTTTTTTATTATTATTAAAGATGCAAACAATTTTCTAAACCAGCTTTGCATGCTGATTTCAAATATGTTCTCCACTTTTTCCAGCACATGCAGCTTTCATAATATGACAATGCTGATAACATCAACACAAAATTAAAATTATTTCATTACAAAACACATGAAACTGGTTACAATTACAGTTTTATGGTTTAAACCCAATACAATTTATACACACAGTTAAAACAATATAGTACAATACTGTAAAAAAGATATGTACAATTTAAATGTTATGTGGATGATTTCCATTGTAACTTGTCCAGAATGTTGCAGTTCAACATCCAGCAGTAGTCTGCCAACATTGTTTGTTCCCAAAACCTTAGTAGCAATTTTTCCTTGACTTAATGCCTTGATAGAATCATTTCATCCTCCCCTAAAAATCTTGTCTCACACAGGATTTCATTCTGTATGAGACAAGATTTTTAGGAAAGCAGTCTAAATGTGAATGCAAGAAATGAAGTTCCAATAACACACAATATCTCATTTCTTTATATACATTAAGCAGTTTCTGAACTCCATCTTTGTATGTATGCAGGAGAACTGTGGTTACCCAAACAGTTTCCACAAAACCATTTCAAAGCCTGCCATACTTTTATTTCTCATTTAAGTAATGAAATTCTCTCTAATTCATTTTACCCTTCACTTTCACAAAAAACTCTTCATTAGGCTGTTTAATTGTGAAAAGGTAGAAGAAAATCTTCATTGGATCTACTAATGGCACACTACTCTTTCCTGGCTTACATGTGCTTCTTTGAGGCTAGTCTGATGTAATGGTCCATGACAAAATGATTGTCCCAATGGCACACACAGGCCTGACACTTTGAGGGTCGCCACAGACATTTCATTGATGAGTGGCGTGTTGAATTGCTTTGAGTAGCATCTTCATATTACAGCATGTCTCCTTTAGATGAACAGAGTGGGAAATGGAGACGAATGGCTTTAAATTAACCCCAGGGGCTCACATCTGGTGAGTATGGGCTTAGCACACCCAGGGTCCTGAACTGGATATCATAATTCTTCTTTTTCTTGGTGATTCCCTTGTATCTCTCTCTCTCTCTCTCTCTCAGAGTAACTTGGAAATTTTTTTTAGCTGGTGCAGCATAAGCCTCAGGCTTCCTTGCATTATATGGCTAGTAATAACAATAACAAAAGTTCCTGTTATGCAAAAAAACAGATTTCAAACTTCGTTGTGAGGGGTTGATGAAGAGGTGCCATTTAGATATAATGTGTGCTTGTGACAATTCCCTAAAACCTCCAATGATATTATGGCAGTATCAGAGCAGGTCATTTACTGTAAAGCATGTCACCAAAATTTGATTTTTTACAATATGAGACATTTTGACATTCTTCTTAACCAAGTGTTTCTGCTTTATTTTTGGAAAGAACTATGTCTCTAATAATGTCATTCAACTCATCTTGGGTAAGCAGGTCCAGTTCTGATGTCTTGTTGTCAGATGTGTATTCAGGATCAGCTCAAGTTCTTAGCTCTCCACCAGACACACCTTCATTGCATTCCATTTAATCCTCTAAAGAATCTAGCTCATGCTGTGTAGATACTGGAATTGGGATAATGTCATCATGAGGGATTGGTCTCATCAATGAATCTAGGTGCAGATAAATAATCTTGTATTTATTCTTTGTGCTGAGAATCCAGTTACATTCACCATTGTGGATTTTTGGCTCCCTCCACATCATGGGTATGGCAAACAGCATTGCCTTTTTCCTTTTTTTCAACCAGCGAAGTAATCCATTTGAACAAGCAGTAAAATAACATGTACTGCTTGTTCGAATGGAATATTTATTATATTCCATTTGAAGTATTTATTATTTTGAATGGAATACCAGAATACAAGTATAATTGGTATTCCAAATACCCATTGTAATTTAGTTAGGAAAGAGCTGCACACAGCAAAATTTGTTAGGGTGATTTTTTATACTTTTTTGAAGCATGATGGTGAATGTGTTCAATAATTCATAGAATTTTACCTGAAACAATTTATAATCAAATTACAAAATAACCAGGATTTAGATATATTAAAACAACTACATAAATAAACAATAATAATAAATAAGTAATAATTATATTCATGTAGGTTGGCAGAATAGGTAGGCAAGTAGTATAACCAGTCTCATGTTCATTTAATTGGCCTGATAACAAAAAATAAATAAATAAAATAAAAATAATAATAATAAATAAAAAAAGAGATGCTAGAGGAAAACTGAAAAATAAAATTTTGAATCATCGTAAAAAGGTCTATTTAGTCCAAAACTTTTTTCCATTGAAAAATACTTGTTCACCTGTGCAATCAGATCAAGAGTATTGCTTTCTCTTGTTGCATGCTGGTGTAGAAAACAGTCATCCAATAGATTCATAAAGGTTCTGCTACTACTATCCAAGTGGCCAACCCACAAGTTCCACTCAATATCTGGAAAGTTAAAATCCCTTTATAAGACATTCTGATTTCTTGGCACTATATTTGTCTGTATAGTTATTCATTATACTAATCAGTCATTTGGTCCATAACATATTCCTACTCTCATTTTTGTTTCCCAGTGCTTATGTCACACACACACCAAAGTAACTCAATATTACACTGACCACCCACATAAACTGGGGTACTGCCTTAAATTCAATGTGCTTCTTAATCAAGAACTTCTCCACGTCTCTGTCCTGTTTATACACATTGTACTCACCATAAAATGTGTATAGATTCAAATTCCACATCCCCTATTTTGAGTGGCAATATGTTCCCAAAATTCCTATAACGTCCACATTTGATAGCATAACAAATACTTCAAATTCATCATTCGATATGGTACAGTGATGCTTTCAATAAGCAAGTACAATTATATTTAACTATCATGAATAATAAAACAAAATCCAAGAATTCTAAATTATCATTAATCCCTTACAAGCTTTGTAGGGAAATAATGTTTCATAACTCAATATTCTATCATATTTTATTCATTAACAGTTCTCTTATCTATTTTAGAAGGTTTTTTTTTTTTTTTTAACTACTTGCAATAAACTAGAATTTTTATATCTGTTCCTTTCTGTCTTATTCTTCCTCTCCCATCCAAAAGAGAACTTCTATTTTTCTTTATTTCCTTTTAGACATAAATGGAATATGCATTTAAATTAAAAAAAAACTTTCTATTGTTTGAATCTCATCATGCTATAAAACCCCTGGATTTAAGGCTTTATGGAAAATTACGTACAGATCTCTCTCTCCCCCTATTGTATAACAATATTTGGAAAGACCTATTTATTTATATAATTTGTCACTGTTACATCAATATATAATATATAATGTCTTAAAGTCTGTGTCTCTGTACTCTCAACAAACAATTGTATCCCTCCTGTCTTTGCTATTATGCAAAATGTAACTTAAATTACATTAAATGGAAATGTTCTACATGACTAATTCTATAAAGTTAATTTCAATTAAAAAAATGGCATCTGAGCATATTTAATTAATCAAGAAATATATTTATTTATTTAATTTTGGAAGTAAAAAATAATAAATTTTAGCTACCAAGTTATTCCTCATCCACTATATCTGGTCAGAAGATCCTGGGTACAAAACTGGTATTGGACCTGGTTCATCTACCTATATCTACAGTATCATGTAATGTTTTTAATGATAACTCATAATGAAAGCCAAAAACTGTTTTCTTTTAAACTTTTAAATGGAGTAAAAAAAGTGTAAAATATTCTATGACTTAAATGATTCTACTGTTGAAATTAAAAAAAAAAAAAATCACTTCACAACATTTTCTTGCATAGATTATTGAACAGGTTGTTGGTCAGCTGATTAGCTCAGTAAACAAATGGCAAAACTGCTATATAAATATTTTATTATAAATGAACAGCAAAAAGAAAATGGAAAATTATATCAAACTTACACACAGTGTTAATGTAACACTTGCCACTGCTTCTTGCTGACAAACCTGTCAATGTCTGCCTGTAGGGAAGAGTTTGCCACTGTCAATGTTGAGGTGTCTTGTTTGGGGGGTTGCATAATTTCCATGTAGACTAAAAAAAAGAAAACACTGATATGAATGTGAGCTTTTAGGAGGGACCCCTTGTACCTGAATACTGTTGTTTGACAGTGGATGAACTGCCAGAAACTTCAAAAATACTGCAGCATTACATAAATGGAACATTCTTGGATGCAATGTGTGTAAAAATCTTTACACATCATTTAGCTGATGTACCACTCACCAAGAATCACCATATTCCTTTCCAAATTTGTCCCTGTATAATATAATTTCTGAAATACAATAACTTAAATTTTTTTTTTTTTTTTTTTTGGCAATTCAAAGTCTCAAATTAACTAAGGACAAAGTAGTTTGTTAGTCCTCAACCTCAATCAGTAGCAGATTTTGAAAGTGCCAGTGTGTGGTGGAAGATTTGCAAGTAAATTACAAACGTAAGTCTAAAAAAATCTTTTTGTTCTTTTACATACACATGTACTCAGTGTACCATTTGAATAGCAACTCCACATTCTCCTATAAAGAAACTAAATGCAGCAATACAAAATGGGCAAGTGACATAAGCTAACTGATTTTGAATGTGTAACGGCAGGCTAGGGGAGAGGTCTGCATCATAACAAGAGCCACAACAGCTGCTTGCTTATATGTAACAAGATCAAAGGCATATAGGAATGACATAGCTGAAAGAGAATAATCAACACAGAAAACAGTTGGAAACAAGTCAAAAATGCTCTAGAGCAGTGGTGCCAACCTTTTCCCACACAGGGGCCATATTCAAAGTTAGATTTATTTCGCTGACCGCACTGAGTGATTCGAGAAAAATTAGTGTGTTACATTTTCAATGTGAAGTGTACTGTACATACAATTTTGTGCAGCCACCAAAGTCAAGCAGAAGGCGCACCATAATTGGAGTCCTAGAAAATTTTGATAGCACCTTGTATATATACACATGCTTCTGGTCGGGCATGTGCATATTTGATATAAAACATAGATAAAAGAAACAGACTTGATGACACCAACACATGGCTTTGTAACTTCAACAATATTCGCCGCAACGAGCGACACAATCTTATTCATTTACTTCCACTTATTTTAGAATCGAATGTACACAGTTTTTGAAATAATTAACAAAATTTAAAATGCTATTTTAGTTCACTTTCTGCGTGGGCCGTGTAAAAATTATTTGCAGGCCATAGCAGGCAGTAGGTTGGACACCACTGCTCTAGAGCGATAGACAATTCAAGATTGTGCAAGCACAGAAATTGGAAGTAAAAGAAATTGGAAGTAAGTTTCGATGACAGCCTATTTAAACATTGCAAAACAGGAGCACCTTAAGGGGAATATGCATATTGCCAATTGTACGCCAAGTAGCCACTTTATTAGGTACACCTACCTAACAACGAGTAGTGTCCCCCTTTAGCTCTGGCGCCTCCATAGCCAGGTGGGCAGGAGCAGCAGTGAATAGCACACGCTTCTTGATTAGACCAGGGTTCGAGCCCGTGACCACCAAATACGGAGGATGCGGAAAGGTCAGGGAATGACCACCGCATATCCCCGGAGCAATATGGCCTTAGTTGCTAATGCTTCTAAAAACCAAATAACAAACCTTTAGCTCTCAGGACAGCCTGGATTCATTGTGACAGGGACTCGGTGAGGTGTTGAAAGTTTCCAACACGAATGCTGGTCTATGGTAACTTAACTGCTTCCCACAGTCATTGCAAACTGAATGGCTGCAAGATCTCTACTCCCAAGAGCTTGTGCTACCACATCTCACAGGTGCTCAACTGGACTGAGATCTGATGAGTGGGGAGGGTACTGCAGTCGGATGAATTCACTCTGTTCCTGAAACCAGTTCAATAAAATTCTGGCCTTGTGAGATGGTGCATTATCCTGCTGGAAGAACCGATTTGTAGATAGATACAGTGCAGTGATCAAGGCACCTTCCAGATAGTCTGTAGCATCCACATATTGCTCCACTGATATTCAAGGCCCAATGTTTACTATGAAACACTCACCACATCATAAGACCACCACCAACCTGTACAGAAAGCATCTACAGTCAGGCAAATAAAAATCCAGTACAACATTGATAAAAAAAAAAGGCATTTCAGAATGCAAAACTCATTATATCTTGCCATGGATATCTTGTCATAGCTGATGACCAAACTGGATTCCACTTTTGTCAGCAAAAAAAAAAAAAAAAAAAAAAACAAGAAGATATGGTTACAGTTAGACTTGACAACACCAGCAGTGGAGGATAGGAAAATCATTGTCTGGTCAGACAAATCCCAATTCTTGATGTTTCATGCTGATGGGGGAATAGAATATGGACAAAACAGCAAGAATTGGGATGTGTCTGATCAGGCAACGTTCTTCTAATCCTCCACTCACTGCTGGTGTTCTTAACTACCATGCCACATTCAAAGTCACTTAAATCTTTTACCTTGTCCATTCTCGTATGGATTCACATATATACAGCATCCCTACATACCTGCCCACTTGATTGAATGGTGCAAACACACAATGCTGTTACTGAAGGAGCATTCGATTTCCCGAAAAGGGTAGATGTATCAAATAAAGTGGCCACTCAATGTATGTAATAACATCCACTGAGTGGCCTATTATTGGAGCAAAGTTTAATTCCTTCATGTTAGCACATTTCAGGTAATGGAAATTAAAAGCTGAGAAAAACCAAGTTTGTTTTGGTTTGCTGATATTAAATGATGTATATGCATTTATTTATGTTATATATTAATAAATTTTCATACTTTTCTCCAACAATATGCATAATAAAAAAGGTATTCAGAAGATAAACAAATAACAGGGAAGCCTGAAGACGTTCTCATATAAAAGGCTATTTTGTCTAGAAATGTCCCCTATTCCAAGGCATGCTGCTTTGAAAATGAAATGAGTATTCCTAATAAATTATCTACTGAATGTGCGAGTGAATGTATGTGAGGTGATTCAGAATTCTCCTGACAGATTTAGCTTGTCCATTTTCATAGTGTCAAGGAATCAATAACAAAGAAAAAATTTTCTTATGAAAATGGATAAAAAACTACCCTCTTGCCAAGTTAAAGATTCTTGGAATTTTTATATTCAAATAAGAAAAGCACCCAGTCTTTCATTTATTTATTATTCCTCTGGGTGTGGTCATCACAGAGTATAAACAAAAAATTTATTTATTTTGTTTTTACACAATTCATAAAGAGCACCCAACATGTCCATTTTCACAGTACGGCACTAGAATACCTTACACTAGAAGGTATAAACAGAAAAATTTTTCTTTATTAAATTTAAAAAATTAATAAAAAATTATAAAAGCACATTCTCGAAAACCATGCATCAAAAAGTAAATGTGTGGAAATGTGATTCATCATATTTATAATTACAGATTTAAAAAAAATAAATAAATAAAATAATTAATGGGGATATTCCCCTCACCCCAACACACACTTTTTTTTTTTTTTTTTTTTTTTTTAAATGGTAGCCATAATCCTGTTCTTCAGGATTATGGCTACCATTATAATTATGAAATCTGAATAAAGATCCAAATATCAAACTGACAAATTACAGAGGACAGGAGCAAGAAGTGTGCTGATATTTTTAAAACACGAGAAATGTTTTATATCCCTTCCTCTGAATGATGCTACCAGTCCCCATAAAATTTTTGCGCCATTTATGAATCATGAGTCCCAGGTGGTGGTGGCCTTTGATAAGACAAATGTAATTCATTTCAGCCACTAAAAGAAAGTTGTGTGATGTCATATTTCATATTTAATTCATTTAAATTGCAACTTGTGTCATAGCACAATTGCAAATGACAGTTCAATGTGTTAAAAAATAATAGATTATAGAGGTACCAGTATCTTTCTTTTGCCCAAATGTAGTAAATATTATGGATGATAATTCCAGAATGCTAAAATTATTTCTTATTTTAAATCACTTTGAATACAGAATTTAAAAAAATAAATAAATAAAATACGTACTCAACATGATTTATGTAATTATCTTTTATTAGTTTGTGCCTTCTTTCATACTTTTTCTGCTTTTGTTTATGTACACCAATACTCTGATCTGACAGACAAAGATTGTATATTATACTAAACTATATTATATTATAGAAGTTAAACTAACAGACCAGTTAGTTTAACTTCTGTTCCGGGTAAAATAATGGAGTCGCTGGTTAAAGATGCATTGCAGGATCATCTAGACAAGACTGCAGCAATAATTCAGACACAGCATCGGTTTGTTAAGGGAAAGTCTTGTCTGACAAATTTGATAGGATATTATGATGTGGTTACAAAGGAACTGGATGCAAAAAATTATTTTGATATCATATATTTGGATTTCAGGAAAGCTTTTGACACTGTTGCGCATGGAAGACTATTGTACAAATTGGAGCAGAATGGTATTAAGGGTAAGTTGCTACAATGGATAAAAGGATGGTTAAGTGCGAGAAGACAGAGGGTGGTAATCAATGGATGCTGCTCTTCTTGGACTAATGTTATTAGTGGAGTCCCACAGGGTTCGGTGTTGGGTCCACTGTTGTTTTGTATATTTATCAATGATATTGATGAAGGTATATCAGGCTTAGTGTCGAAGTTTGCAGATGATACAAAGGTTGGCAGGGTTGTTAATGACAGTAATGGCAGTGTGCTACTGCAACAGGATCTAGATAATTTGGGCAGATGGGCTAAGAAGTGGCAACTGAAGTTTAACCTTGACAAATGCAAAGTACTGCATATGGGTAGAAGTAACCCCAGAGAAACGTACCAACTGTGTGGTACTACACTTAAGGTGGTAGAAAATGAAAAAGACCTGGGAGTAATTGTGCAGGCAGATATGAAGTTTTCTGAGCAATGCAGACAGGCTGCCAGGGCAGGTCATGGGGTTTTGTCAATGATATATAGGAATTTTGCTAGCAGGGAAAAGGAGGTGATTATCCCTCTGTATAAGGCAATGGTCAGGCCACGCCTTGAGTACTGCGTACAGGTCTGGAGGCCTCATTTTAGGAAGGATGTAGAGTTGCTTGAGCGTGTACAGAGAAGGGCAACAAGATTGGTGAGGGGAATGAAGGGATCGGATCCTCTTATCAAGAGACGCTTAAGTTCTGCAAATTGCAGTGGCTGGAGACTAGGCATGTGCGCGCGGCGATATGATTGAGGTGTATAAGGCCTTGAATGGGTTCAGCACGCTGAATTCTGATGGGATCCTTCCACTTGTTCAGATTACGAACCTAAGGGGGCATAAATTCAAATTAAGAAAAGACAGATGTAGATTGGATGTGCGGAAATTTGCCTTTAGCCAGCGGGTGGTTAATTGCTGGAACAAACTTCCATCTGTCGTTGTGGAAGTTGATATGTTGAATAAATTTAAGGAGGAACTGGACAGGCATTTGGAGGGAATGGTGTGATTTTTTTTTTTTTTTTTTTTGGCTGATGTTGCATAAGCTCATACGCTTGCTTTCTTGCATCACATGCCACTACTACTAATAGTAAACTCTGTAAAATTGGACACTTTTTTACAACCTGGAATTCTGTAAAAACCAGCATGCTTTAGAAGGAAAAAAAATCAACAATTTACAATCAGAAATATTAAGAAAATAATGTGGCACTGGTATCAATGATTGCATTTATCTTTAAGGAAACATGCAAAAAAAAAATACAAAATAAATAAATAAAAAATTTTAAAAAATAAGATGTTTCCTTCTTATCCAGTCTGTTTTTGTGGCCTGCAGGATTTAAACTACTTAGATAATACAGTTTTAATTTCACAGCAGCAAAATAAAAATTTCCTTTGCAATGAGTTGCCCTAGTATTGCACTACTTTCAAACAGATGACCTCTTCAAAAGGTTACTGACTGTTTAAAAGATGAGACTGCTATGACAGCCTGTTTCAGCACTAATTGGTTCCTCAATTGATAGCAGGTAGCTTCTAGTGACAGTGTGCACACAAAATAGTTGTCAAGAATATACACTGCCATGGAGTATCTGAAATCAGTTTCAAAGTTGTAACTACCTAAGCTTTACTGAAAGCTGCACAATATCAGGGAAACACATTACAACGGCAAGTTTATTCTGCAGTAAGAATTAAGGCCATTGCATTATCCGTGCAGTTTAAATCCTTATGACCACAAAAAACAGATAAAAGGGCAAGGTAATTATATATGTTTTACAGGTGTAAATAAGTTTATAGAGCAGTATACCACTCAGTATACTCCTCTAAACACCATAAAATTTTAAATCTGGCAACTCTCAATTCCCAAGGATGCCAGATTTTAAAGAGTTTACTGTATATCTCTTATAAAGTACATAAAAGAATAAAACTATCTTCTGTACAAAATGAGGCAGATGAAGGATATGGTTATGTACACAAGGAATGGTTGGTTGGTTGGTTGTTTAAGGATTTTATGGTGCATTAGTGTCTAAAGCTATAATACACACGGGGAATGACTAACCTGATTAAAATATACATTGCATTGCACTGTAATAACAATTAATTAATAACCAGGCATTACAAGCCACCCAAAATATTTCAGAATGCTGTGATTCTTTCATCTGTAGGAATTGAAATAGACATACAACAAAATTGCATCTTAAGATGCCTACAGTCTGGAATAAATATCACATGCAATCCTCCCATCATGATACCTGATAAAATTAATCTAGGGAGGGAGAGAGGGAATTTCCAGAGAAGGAGGATCAGGTTTCTGGTTTGTGCTTTATTGATTGGACTTAAGGTTTTCTCTTTGCTTCTAGTAACATCAAACACCATAGGGTAGTGTTCTCCAAAGTGCAGAATGCATACCACTGAGGATATGCAAAAGTACACAGCAGATTTTTTATTTTTATTTATCATAGTATTTTTTAATACAATAAGCACTTTGTTTTGTATTGAAATTTTAAATACTGAAATAGAAAGTATTAAAAATGTGCTTTCTTCACTAGCTAACATGCACACTTTAATTTCAGACTGGTACAAATCCGCTATCTATGATGCCCTGTCAGAATGCTAGCATTAGTAGAGGCATATGATGTAAGAAAACAAGCTTAAACAGCATCGGCCAAAAAAAAAAAAAAAAAAACACCTTTCCATTTCACCCATCCATTCACTTGAAATGTTTGTCTAGTTCTGACTTGAATTTATTTAAGCTGTCAACTTCCACAACGACAGCTGGAAGTTTGTTCCGGCAATCCACTGGAATTCTATTCTACAACTGTCTTTTCTCAATTTGAATTTATGTTCCCACGAGCAATTAATCTGGGCAAGAGGAAGAATTCCATCAGCATTGAGCTTACCAAACCATTCAAGGCCTTATTAGACTTCAATCAGATCACCTTGCAGGTGCCTAGTCTCCAGATACTAATTTTCAAAACTTAAGCCTTTCTTCGTAAGAGCAACCCTTTGTTCCATTCACTAATCTTCTTGCCCTTCTCTTTACTCGTTCCAGCAGCTCTACCTAAAATATCCTTCCTAAAATGAGGCCTCCAGACCTGTATACAGTTCTCAAGGTGTGGCCTGAGAGTAAAGGTATGAAGAAGTTCGTTAAACAGAAGTCCGACTGTAATTAACTCAAAAATTAAGCAATTTCAAAATATATAACTGGTTGATTGGGCGATTAAAATGCTGGGGATGGGTTCCCATTGTCCCATATGATGCAAGAAAGCAAGCATATAAAACATCAAAAAAAAAAAAAAACCTTCCCATTTCACCCAACCATTCGCTCCAAATGTTGTCAAGTTATGCCTTGAATTTATTTAAGCTGTCAACTTCCATGACAGATAGAAGTTTGTTCCAGCAATCAACCACCCGATGGCTAAAGGCAAATTTGCAAACATCTATTCTACAACTGTCTTTCCTCAATTTGAATTCATGTCACCTCAGGCGATTAATCTGGGAAAGAGGAAGAATCCCATCAGCACATTGAGTTTGGCCAAACCATTCAAGGCCTTATACACCTCAATCAGATCACCTCACATGTGCCTAGTTTCTAGACATTGTAATTTGCAAATCTTAAGCCTTTCTTCATAATAGCAACCCTTTGTTCCATTCACTAATCTTGCTGCACTTCTCTGTACTCGTTCTAGCAGCTCTACATCCTTCCTAAAATGTGGCCTCCAGGTCTGTACACAGTACTCAAGGTACTGTGACCATTATATATGGGGATAATCACATTCTTTTCCCTGCTAGAAAAATTCCTCTATATCATTGACAAGACACCATGAGCTACCCTTGCAGACCATCTGCACTGCTCAGAAAACATCATGTGACTACATAATTACCCCAAGGGACTTTTCATTCTCTACCACCCTCAGTGTAGTACCACACAATTGATACATTACTCAGGGGTTACAGCTACCCATATGCAGTATTTTATATGTCAATATTAAACTTCAGTTGCCACCTCTCAGCTTATCTGCTCAACGTTTCTAGATCCTGTTGCATTAGCATATTGTCATTAACAACCCTGCCAACCTTCGTGTTGTCTGCAAACTTAGACATTAAGCCTGATATTCCATCATCAATATCATTAATAAATACAGAAAACAACAATGGACCCAACACTGAACCCTGGGGGACCTCCACTAATAACATTAGTCCAAGAAGAGCAGTGACCATTGATTACCACTCTGTCTTCTCCACACCAACCATCCCTTTATCCATAGCAGCAATTTGCCTCCAATGCCACACTGCTCCAATTTGTGGAACAGTCTTCCATGTGCAACAGTATAAAGGCCTTTCTAAGATCCAAATATATGATATCAAAATTATTCTTTGCATCCAGTTCCTTTGTGACTACATCATAGTATTCAATCAAATTGGTCAGACAAGACTTCCCCTTAACAAACCCATGCCGTGTCTGAACTATAACCGAAGTCTTGTCTAGATTATCCTGCAGTGCTTCTTTAATCAGTGCTTCCATTAATTTCCCCAGAACAGAAGTTAAACTAACAGGCCTGTAATTATTTGTGTCACCCTTTGATCTTCCTTTATGAATTGGAGTCACATTTAAACATCTTCAGTCCATGTGTTCTTCCCCCCAAGTGCAAGAAAGCTCTCATAATTATGGCTAAGGGTTTGCTTACTTCCTTTGCTGCCTCCTTTAATATAACTGGATAGATCCCATCCACCCGAGGTGTCTTTCTTATGTTTATCTTCAACATTTCTCCTCCACTTTGCTCTGAGTTATTACAAAATCATTTAGCTCACTGCCAGAGTTTTAATACACCTCTGGCATTCCCACCCAAATAACTCCTCATGTGTAAATGTAGATGCAAAATACTCATTCAGTTTGTTAGCTACCTGAGCAGGATCATCAACAGTAGAACCAATCGATTTCAAGTAGACCAAACTGATTCATCCCTTTCCTTCTAGAGTTTACATAAGTAAAGAACTGTTTGCTGTTTTTCTTTACATCCTTTGCCAAAGATTTCCCGTAATCTGCTTTTGCCTGCCTAACCTCCTTTGTGACTTGATTACAGACCAGCTTATATCTACTGTAGGCTCCTTGTCAGCTGTTAATTTATATGTATCCCATGCATTATTCTTCTCTGACACATGTCTCGTTAGTTCATCTGACATCCATTTAGGCCTAAACCTTGAACAATATTTCTTAGTTGGTATGAAAAGCCTAGTAGCTTCCAAGATTAATTCTTTGAATGCTTCCCATTTAGAATTTGCTGTTCGTAACATCAACAGTTAGTCCCACTGTATAGAATTTAAAATCTGCCTCAGACCACCGTAGCCACCTTTACAAAAGTAAAAACCTTCCTTTTACCCCTGATGGTAGTTACCTCTGAGTACATCCCACATCAGTACACTGTGATCACTGCCACCTAGTGGTTCCTTTATCTGCAGATTCTTAATGCATGAAGAATCACTACTGATAATCAGATAGAGTGTATTATTCCCTCTGGTTGCCTCCTGAACATGCTGCTGTACAAAACAATCATCCAATAAATCCACAAAAGCCTTGGTAGTGACCAACCCACAAGTTCCAATCAATATCTGGGAAATTAAAATCCCCCATTATAAGACAATCTGAATTACTGACCCACTTTATTTCTCTGTACAGTTGTTCATTATACTCATCAGAGTCATTAGGCCTATAACACACTGCTACTCTCAATTTTGCTTACCCAGTGCTTATGTCACACCAAACTGACTCAACACTGCACTGTCCACCCATATCAACTGGCTGCACTTCCTTAGATTTTATGTTTTTCTTAACTAATAGCATAACCCCCCCACTTCCTTCCTATCCTGTCTATCCTTTCTGTACATACTGTACTCCTCAAATTCCAATTCTGCATTCTTTATATCTGTATGACACCACGTCTGATATCCCATCAATATCTGGCTTTGATGTTTTGACCAACACCTCAAATTCATCAAATTTATTTAGAAAACTCCTAGCATTGGTGTATACGCAAGTATACATGCACCTGTTCTTATTTTTTGCTACCCTAATACAGCCCACGTATTTACTTCTTCTGCGATATCTCCCAGCAGTCTCTGAAATCCCCACACCTTGTTTTCCAGGCTGCTGCTCATTCCAATAGAAGCAGCGCAAGAATCACTGTTAATCTATTAGTCTGTGTATCCCCTCCCCAAGCCAGCAGTTTTCCGACCCATCTAACACTGCCTCGATAACATCTGCAAATATTCTTCCACCCTTTCTATTTAAGTGTATCCCATCCCTAAAGAAGCAGTCTCTCCTGTTAACAAGCAGGTTTGTTGATTTTTATTATTACTTCCATTTTTAATTATTATTTCTATATGTAGCACATAACATTTATTATATATTAATAAATAACTAATATCTGCTGCCACTGTCAATCCACTGCAGTATTGAGGCCTCCTCAGCAAGTCATGTTGAGGGAATGGACCATAATCTGACATGCTAATCCAGTGCAGATTGGCAGATAGATTGTATTTAGCTGTCAGGGGACTGAAGCCCAATCTACTCAAAGAGCATGTGCTATTGCACCATTGTTCCTGACACGGGTACAGATGCCACCGTATTGTACTGTGTTCGCTCCAGTCTAGATAAAATAATATTATTAAAACTACCCCAAATTATCTTTGTCCATGAAGGGATATGATGGTAAGACTAAACTCTCAAAAACTAACTTATGCAATTATTGTAAGTTTGGGGAAACACTGCCATAGGGAATGGGGGAGCTGCTCTTCAGAACTGCTGCTGTATGTGTTGTTACCTCTGGCTCTGGCTGAACTGTAAAATTTGCTTCTGCTGTCTGGAAATGTAACTGAACTGCAGATTTGAAGGCTAGCTTGGAGGTTGTTACTACTGCAGGTTATTCTGAGCTGTATATTTTGTTGTTTATTCATAATTCTTTACACTGTTGAAGAGTTATCCAAGATTGGGGTATAATAACTCTACCTATATTTATGTTAACAGGTTTTCTGTGGTCCTTCTGATAGAGAAGGACTACAGAATTGCTCAGAAAACTACAAATAAAGGAGCAATGAACACCTTAACCACACAAAAATGAGGAAGCCTAGCAGAACGTGATAAGCTTTCCATTCCATATCAGAAGGCCATGCCTTTCAAAAGAAATGGACATTAACTTTTCTTAATAGGCGAGTACCACCAACTTAACTGTAATTTAGTACTATCCTTTTACATAATTGCAAAAAAAAAATTATTTTTGCAAACAAACATCTGATCTTCATAATGCAATAATAGAGCAGCTTCTTAATGAATTGCAATAATAATGCAATAATAGAGCAGCTTCTTAATGTACATAGGTACCTACTAAGTACATGTAAATTAACTGCAGTATTTACACAAGAACATCAAACTTGAATGGCATTAAGGCAAAAGGTATTCCTGACACCACAACCAAGGGGCATCCTGATGTGTAAGAGTACTTGGGCAACTAAGCTTGTCAGCTATGACTAACTATGAATCATATTAGTCACTACCTCCTCCCCTCCAAATAGTGATAATTCAGTTTTTCTTTGTATAAACAACAGTGTTTTCACAGTGCCACATTCTATAATATTGGATAATCATTCATACCTGAACCTTTCTCAAAGCGACATACCTAAACTCCTTTATTTGGTATGTTTCTCAACAAAATGCACACATTTAAACTTGTATGCATGGAGGTACTCCATGTTGGAACATGACATTTTTGGGCCTCAGTCAAAATATGCACCTCTATTACCAATTATAGAATGCTTGTACCTGTATTTTTGGGTGGAATGTTATGCCCTTGACATCATTGCAGCTGGGAAAGGGAAGTGCTCTACCCTTGTTACAGCACAGCAGTAGTAATAGTACTGTGCTAGTGATGGCAAAGGTAGGTATTGCAGTATTCCTTTTCTTGTACTTACAACATTTTAGGTTTCTAAATAAAGAAGAAGAAAAAAAAAAAATAATAATAATATTTTTCATCGTCTCAGTAATCCAAGTCTTGCTTAATTCAAGGTTTATCACTAGCAAAGAAAAAAAAAAAAAACTCATTTCAAAATTATGAAAAGGCTAATGCTTTGGTAGGTGCCTCCATAGCCAGATGGGCAGGAGCAGCAGTGCGTAGCACATGCTTCTTGATTAGACCCGGGTTTGAGCCAGTGATCACCAAATACAGAGGATGCGGAAAGGTCAGGGAATGACCACCGCATATCCCCCAAGCAATATGGTCTTAGTTGCTAATACTCCTAAAAACCAAATAACAAACAAACAACAATGCTTTGGCTTGTTAAAATATAAAAAGTATGGGCTTCATCGTCTATCCTGTTTTTGGAGCCAATGTGATTAAGCTGTCTAATAAATACAATGATCTTTATGTCCACAGTAGAACACACTTCATCATTACCACAAGGACAAATAATATATTCCAGAGCTTTTAAACAAATTGGACTAAAAAATTTAATCTGCCATTTATTTAAATAGATATGGGACCACCTGCTATTCTGCTAGGATCCAATAAACTTTAAATAGGACATTAATGGAAGTGAAACATGGAGTTCTGGAAGTCTACAAATGAAACATTATGTAGAGTTAGGCATCTCACTGGGAAGTTACGTAGTGGGTCATAATCCAAGTATTTATATTAAAATAAAACTGAATTCTAGATTATCCTGTATTAGTTAAGGCAGGGGATTGTCAAACTGTGAGTCATGAGCTCCCCAGAAGGGGAGAGTACCAGTAACTTAGAGGGAGGTTGCAAATTTCTTTTGAATTTTGTCTCACGTTTTAAACTGATTTCTTATTTGTTTATTTTTATTTTATAAAGTTGTACAGTTCTATCACTGTTTTATTTGATACATAAATTAAAGTTGAATTATTGTCACAGACATTCTCTCAGACATGCCAGACAAGCTGTACTTGCTATCTGGGAGTCTAAAACGTTGATGGAACTGATATTCGGGTGACACTCAAGTCAAGTGGACCCAATTTCGGCGAAGTCCAGACGGTCTGTGACAGCCAAATCCTCTGCTTGCACCTTCACGATGGTGGGACTGTTAGTAATCCTGGGTGTAACCTCCATGCACAAGTACATGGTGGGTGACCACCCAGGTGTGAACCAACGTAAGCAGGGGTCGGGGTGTGGTGCCCACACCACATGGAGGAACGCCGCCCCTCTATGTTACCAGGCAGTACTAGGTGGTAGATGACTCTCATCAACCGGTGAAATACCACCACTTTGCTTATTGGAGGCTTGAAATGGTGGAACCCATGTTTAGTCTCTAGAGCTAAGTTCCGGTCAACCTTTCCCTATCTCTTCCATCATGCAGTATGATTGATGACTTTTGAGGTTATGATGAACGTCGTGGGGAGATCCAATATTCCTTACATTTCGAGGGTACAGCTCTAAAACGGTTTTCGCAGGCCGGCCGCTAGTTAGTACACCGGACTGAACCTATTGGTAAGTCTATAGGAAGCTTCCGGATCAGCTAGTGTATAATCTTGCTGCCTCTACTCTGCCAGATAGTGACTGGAGGGAGTCCGAGTAGTGTGTATGCGGGGAGCATTGTCGAGGCCACGTTATGTCAAGGATCTGGGTATATTCTTACCACATGTACGCCATATCCAAAAATTTCATTACTTCATACAGCATGTCCCACCTACATTTCCTTACTATTGAATACACCATGAATTGTCAAACTAATAGAGCAAGCTTATCTGCGAAAAGATCTAAACCTCTCAAGGACTTCCTAATTCATTTCACAAATATACGTGGTCTCAATTCTAATCTCAACGATGTCCATTTCCACTTGCAGTCTGCCAAACCCCATGTACTTTTTCTGACAGAATCTCAGTTATCGGTTGATTCATCTACTGCTCATCTCAGATGCCCAAATTATTCGCTGTATGATTCCTTTCGCCTCAAAGGTGGTACTTGTGCATATGTCCGTTCTGATATTCCCTGTCAGAGACTTGGCAATTTGGAATCTCCTCTCTTTGATCTTCTCTGGCTTAAAATATCTCTACCTCATTGTGTCAAATTCATCTGTTGTCTCTACCGTTCTCCCAACTCCACTAATCACTTGGAGCTCTTTGACTTCCTCTCTTTGCAACTTGACTTTCTCCAGTCCAACTTTCCTAACAGTGAAGTAATTTTCCTTGGTGATTTTAATGTTCACAACTCCAGCTGGCTTCCGTTTTCTAGTTACACCGACCCAGCAGGTCGAGATGCTGAGGCTTTTGCAATTACTAATGACCTAGCACAGATTGTTCATTTACCTACAAGAATACCGGACAATCCTAATCATACAGCCAATACGCTTGATCTTTTTCTCACAAACTACCCTTCTAAGTACACGGTCGAAGTGATAGGTCCTTTAGGCACTTCAGATCACAACTTGGTGATTGTCTCTTCTCCAATGGAACCTTTATCTCATGGCTATTCCCAACCACGTGTTGTTTGGCATTACAAGAATGCAAAATGGGATGACCTGCGAGACTTCTTTTCTTCTTTTCCTTGGTTGGATTACTGTTTCAAAACTTCTGATGTCAACGTTTGCTCAGATCGTGTCAGTGAAATTATTCTTGCAGGAATGGAATCCTTTATCCCACACTCCACTTTAAAATCTCGTCCTTTATCTAAACCTTGGTTTTCCAATAAATATGCTAAGGCTGTCCAAGAGAAGAATGTTGCATATCGTAATTGGCTTGTTTCTAATTCTTCAGTTTCATTTTCTGCCTACACCAAAGCTCGCAACAGTTGTAAAGCAGTTATTAACCAGTCCAAACTAGAGTTTGAACACGCTAAGAGTAGAAAACTTGCTTCTTTTTTTTTTTTTTTTTTCATCCCATTTTTCTTCCAGCTCATGTATTAATGATCTTGGTAAAACACCTCCCACCATTCCCAACACGTTCCATTCAATGCCTCCTGTGGTCTTCCGTCAAAAGGATATCAGAAGGATTTTGATGAATCTTGATGCTAAGAAAGCTCCAGGTCCTGATGGTATTTCTCCACTTGTTCTCAAAACCTGCGCTCCTGAACTTACTCCTATTCTTTGCCGCCTTTTTTCACTTTCTTATTCCAAAGGTGTTTTTCCTTCTGCTTGGAAATTTGCTCATATCCAGCCAGTTCCTAAAAAGGGTGACAAATCCCTCCCATCCAATTATCGTCCTATTGCAATTACTTCTACTCTTTCTAAAGTAATGGAGAAATCAATTAACCGCCAACTCTTAAACTACCTAGAAACCTTCCGTCTGATCAACGATCACCAGTATGGATTCCGTCAGTGTCGATCCACTGGAGATATTCTGGCTTATGTTACCCATTTATGGACTAATTCAATGGAAAGGTTCGGTGAAACACAAGTAGTTGCTCTTGACATCTCAAAGGCTTTTGATCGTGTTTGGCATAAAGGTCTTCTAAACAAGCTTCCATCTTATGGTTTGCCAACTGATTTTAGTAATTGGTTATCCAGTTTTCTCTCTGATCGCTCACTGAGGGTGATGGTAGATGGCTCTCTGTCTTCTAACTTCTCCACTAATGCCGGTGTCCCCCAAGGTTCAGTTCTTTCCCCCACTCTTTTCCTCTTGTATATCAATGACCTTCTTCCATTGACTGGAAATCCTATCCATAGTTTTGCCGATGATAGCACACTGCATTCAACTTTCCAATTTGAGAAACCTTGTCCTGCTCAATCAGCTTCAACTTCTCGAAAATCTGCTACCAATTCCTTAAATGCCGATCTTCAGGTAATTCTCCAGTGGGGCAAAGACAACTTAGTTGATTTCAACCCTTCTAAAACTCAGTCTTGTCTTATATCTCGCAAAAAGGATTCTTCTGCTCCTATGCTTATCTTTAGTGACACTCCGATTTCTAGGCAAAATGATATCTCTTTTGGGGATTACCCTGACTTCTAATCTCTCTTGGCACAAGCACATTACATATATTGCTTCCTCTGCATCTAAAAAACTTGGTTTTCTCTTTAGCTCTCGGCGTTACTTTTCTTCCAAACAGCTGCTCACTCTGTATAAATCGCAAATTCGCCCTGCCATGGAATATTGTTCCCATATCTGGGGTGGTGCCCCCAAAACCTCTCTCCGGCTTCTTGATTCCATTCAGAAGAGGGCAGTTAGGTTAATTAATGATTCATCTCTAACAGAGTCTCTCCACTCGCTTTCTCATAGATGCACTGTTTCTGCTGCATGCCTCTTCTACAGATACTTCCATGGGCACTGTTCTTCTGAATTGGCTTCTATAATTCCTGCTCTCTCTTTCAAAACAGTCCGAACATGTGCCGCTACCAGCCAACATCCATTTACTGTCCAACTTCAAACCCACAGAACCAACTTTTCATCTTCCTCATTTATTCATTCAACTGCCGTTTTCTTGAATAACCTTCCTTCATACGTATTTCCTGAAAATTACAATCTACAGAAGTTCAAGTCCAATGTCAACAAATATCTTCTTTCGTCTTCTTAACCTCAAACCCAAGCACGGTACCAAGTACTATAGGTTCTAATACCTCTCGTGTTTGGGGTTCACATAAAAAAAAAAAAAATTAAAAGTGATATGTATATTTCTTGCTAAGCTAACCAAATTAAATCATGTTTTATTTATGGAAGGAAGTTACAGATTTATCTATCATTTTAAGGGGGGGGGGGCACAGTATCGAATGTTTGAAAACCTTAAAGTTAAGGGATAGCTCTAAAATTGAGTTTTAGAAAATTCCATGGTTTGACAGAAAGGGATAATGGTAACAGTTGTAGACAAAAACAAGGTTCTTAGTAAAGGATAAAGACCATCCAATTCCAGTGAGTGCTCTTTGCAAGAAGGAAAAAAAATTAAAGCAGTAGAAAGATGCTGGTTGGTTTGGTTTGTTTGTTATTGTTTGTTATTTTGGTTTTTAGGAGCATTAGCAACTAAGGCCATATTGCTCCGGGATATGCGGTGGTCATTCCCTGACCTTTCCGCATCCTCCGTGTTTGGTGGTGACGGCCTCGAACCCCGGTCTAATCAAGAAGCGTGTGCTACGCACTGCTGCACCTTCCCACCTGGCTACGGACGCGCCTGTAGAAAGATGCAGTGATTAAGAAAATCTAAAGTATAAAAGTTTACAAATGAGGTTGGTGAATAAAAAAAAACCCAAATAAATGAATAAATAAATAAAATTGAACAAAGACCTCACAAAATTTAATTACAAGCTGAATAACATTAGTTGTGGTGTAAAATTAACTAAACCAGGGATGTCTAACCCTTTTTTGCCAGAGGCCAAACCAGACAAATGCTGAAGATCACAAGCTATGGGAAGACGTCCACTAATTATGCATTTTTTGAAATAGAATTTATAGTGGTGTTCAAAGGAAGTGCATCACCTAGAAATTTCTAACCCTTTTTTGTGATGGTATGTTATATTAATGACTAGCATCACAAATAGAAATATAAACAAAAGATATTTATTAATAGTTAAGGCAAAGCTAAGTAATATTTGACAGGCGCTCTCAAAATATTCCAAAACGAGCATTTGCAACCTTTATATAACAGTTTTGGTAAACACAACAATTATCGCTGAAATGTTAACAGAATCCCTCAATTTGCCCCAGTTTATCACTTTAAATGTAAAACAAAATGAAAAGTTCACCAGGAGCAAACTAATATTTAGTTGAACTGCCTCTGGCCCTAATGACAGCAGCACACCATCAAGAAGTTCAATTTCTGAAGATAATCAACTGATATGGGACCACCTGCTATTCTGCTAGGAATAGCAGGTGTTCGTGGTTCCAACACAAATTATGGCTTCCTGAAGTTCACGAAGGGTCTTTGGTTTCTTTCTGGCAATTGTAAATTCCACACAATGCCAAACGTTCTCTATAGGATTCAGGTCCGAACTGTTTCTTGGCCAGCTAAGAGTTGTAATGGACCTTTCTTCCAACCATTTTTTCACCTGTAACAAACAAATTACTGTTGAACCTCTAATGCAGAAATGAAGCTAAAGTAACTACAGAAGTGCCTACTTACACTTTTTGCCCGATGACAAGGAGCAGAGTCGTCCTGAAAGATGCAATTACTTGGCAGGTTGAAATGGTCTGTAATGGTTGGCAACAATTTGCCTTCCAATATAGCCAGGTATCCATTGGCATCTATGGAACCTTTCATAAACTGCAGGTGACCAACTCTGCGATACAAAATGCACCCCCATATCATTTGGCTGGTAGGGAATTTCACTGTAGACACTATATAGTCTGGATGGCATTTTTTGCCACATCTACGGTGAATTGAATCGTTTGTCTCCCATCAGAGCCATGCAGGTTGAATTTCTTCTCATCCAAGAAAATAACTGACTTCCATTGCTCCTTTCACCAAATTAATCGGGCCTTTTTCATTTTTTGTGTGAGGAGGGGCTTCTTAGGATGACGGGCTACAAGTCCATTTTTGAAGAGGTGTCTTCTGACTGTTACTGCACTTGCTACCACTCCTGTATGTTCTTCCCATTCTCTTTTCAGCTCAGACGAAGAAGCTTTACGGTTTTTAAGGCATAAGCGCTTAAATAGAAAGGGTGCAAGAATATTTGCTGATGCTGTTGAGGCAGTGTTAGGTGGGTCGGAAAACTGCTAGCTTGGGGGATACACAGACTAAAAGGTTAACAGTGGCCACATGCAGAGGCAAAGGTGATTCTTGCACTGCTTCTATTAGAATGAGCAGCAGTCCAGAAGGCAAGGTAATGGAGATTTCCAGGACTGCAGAAAGTCATAGTGAAACAAGTAAATACATGGGCTGTGTTAGGGTAACTAAGATAGGAACATGTGCATGTATACTTACTTGCATGTACACCAATGCTAGGAGTACAGTTAATAAATTTGATGAGCTTGAAGTGCTAGTCAAGACATCAAAGGCAGATATTGATGGGATATCAGAGATGTGGTGTCACACATATAAGCAGTGCAGAATTGGAATTTGGAGAGTACAATGTGTACAGGAAGGATAGACAGGCCAGGAAGGGAGGAGGAATTATGCCGTTAGTTAAGAAACTCAAAATCTAAGTAAGTGCATCCAATTGATGTTGGTGGACAATACAGTGCTGAGTCTGTTTGGTGTGAAATAAGAACTGTGAAAGAAAAAATGAGAGTAGGTGTGTGTTATAGGCCTAATGAACCTGATGAGTATAATGAGTAATTGTGCAGAGAAATAGAGTGGGCCAGTAAATTAGAATCAGGGATTTAATTTTGGAGGCTACTAGGCTTTTCATTTCAACTAAGAAATACTGTTCAAGGTTTAAGCCTAAATGGATGTCAGATGAATTAATGAGGCTGGTTTTTTTTTTTTTTTTTTGATTTGGTAGTTGTTGGCGCATCGGCTTCTGTGGCCATATTGCACCTCCCAAGGTTTTTGCAGTACTTTGATCCAAGCCCGAGGCGGGAATCGAACCCGCGACCTTTGGGTTGCCGGGCAGGTACTTTACCCACTCGGCTAGCCCGGTCGGCAATGAGGCTGGTGGCAGAGAAGAAGAATGTATAGGATGAATATAAAGTATCAGGTAACACAGAAGCCTATGGTAGGTATAAACTAGTCTGTAATCAAGTCACAAAGGAGGTTACGCAGGCAAAGGCAGATTACGAGAAATCTTTGGCAAAGGATGGAAAGAAAAACAGCAAACAGTTCTTTACTTATTATTTTTTTTTTTTTTTTGTTAGTTGTTGGTGCATCGGCTTCTGTGGCCATAATGCACCTCCCAAAGTTTTTGCATTTTACACTGATCCACGGCCGAGGCAGGATTTGAACCCATGACCTTTGGGTTGCCAGGCAGGCACTTTACCCACCTGGCTAGCCCGGTCGGCACTCTTTATTTATGTATACTCTAGAAGGAAAGGGATGAATTAGATTGGACCACTTAACATAGATGGGTTGACTATTGATGATCATGCTAAGGTAGCTGATAAACTGAATGAGTATTTTGCATCTACATTCACACACGACGAGTTATTCAATGGGGGGGGGGAGTGCCAGAAGTTTATCAAACGCTAACAGGGAGCTAAGTGATTTTGTAATAACTGAGAGCAAAGTGGAGGAGAAATTGTTGAAATTAAACATAAGGAAGGCAACTGGGGTGGACGGGATCTATCAGTTATATTAAAGGAGACAGCAAAGGAAGTAAGCAAATCCTCAGCCATAATTATGAGAGCTTCCTTTGATTCAGGAGAGATCCCTACGGACTTTATATGCAAATGTATCCCCAATTCACAAAAGGGCATCAAACAGTGACACAAGTAACTACAGACCTGTTAGTTTAACCTTTGTTCCGAGGAAAATAATGGAATTACTGGTTAAAGAAGCATTGCAGGATCATCTAGACAAGATTGCAGTAACAGTTAAAATACAACATGGGTTTGTTAAAGGAAGGTCTTGTCTGACCAATTTGATTGGATACTATTATGTGGCCACAAAGGAACTGAATGCCAAAAATAATTTTGATATCATATACTTGGATTTCAGGAAAGCTTTTGATACTGTTGCACATGGAAGACTGCTGTACAAATTGGAGAGGTATGGCATTAAGTGTAAGTTGCTACAATGGATAAAGGGATGGTTGAGTGGGAGACGACAGAGAGTGGTAATCAGTAGACACTGTTCTTCATGGACAAATGTTATTAGTGGAGTTTCCCAGGGTTCGGTGTTACGCCCATTGTTATTTTATATATTTATCAATAAATAATATTGATGAAGGTAGTAGTAGTAGTAGTAGTAGTAGTGGCATGTGATGCAAGAAAGCAAGTGTATGAGCTTATGCAGCATCAGCCAAAAAAAAAAATATCACACCATTCCCTCCAAATGCCTGTCCAGTTCTTCCTTAAATTTATTCAACCTATCAACTTCCACGACAGATGGAAGTTTGTTCCAGCAATTAACCACCCGCTGGCTAAAGGCAAATTTCTGCACATCCAATCTACATGTCTTTTCTTAATTTGAATTTATGCCCCCTTAGGTTCATAATCAGAACAAGTGGAACGATCCCATCAGAATTCAGTGTGCTGAACCCATTCAAGGCCTTATACACCTCAATCAGATCACCGCACAGATGCCTAGTCTCCAGCCACTGCAATTTGCAGAACTTAAGCCTCCCTTGGTAAGAGGATCCCTTCATTCCCCTCACCAATCTTGTTGCCCTTCTCTGCACACGTTCAAGCAAATCGACATGCTTCCTAAAATGAGGCCTCCAGACCTGTACGCAGTGCTCAAGGCGTGGCCTGACCATTGCCTTATACAGAGGGATAATCACCTCCCTTTCCCTGCTAGCAAAATTCCTATATATCATTGACAAAACTCCATGACCTGCCGTGGCAGCCTGTTTGCATTGCTCAGAAAACTTCATATCTGACTGCACAATTACTCCCAGGTCTTTTTCATTTTCTACCACCTTAAGTGTAGTACCACACAATTGGCACTTTTCTCTTGGGTTACTTCTACCCATATGCAGTACTTTGCATTTGTCAAGGTTAAACTTCAGGTGCCACTCCTTAGCCCATCTGTCCATTTACGGTATATCAGGTTTAATGTCCAAGTTTATAGATGATACAAAGGTTGGCATGGTTGTTAACGACAGTAAAGACAGTATGCCAATCCAACTGGATCTAGATAAGTTAGGAAAATGGGCTGAGAAGTGGCAACTGAAGTTTAACATTGACAAATGCAAAGTACTTCATATGGGTAGCAATAACTGAAGAGAAATGTACCAACTGTGTGGAACTACACTCAGGGAAGTGAAAAGTGAAAGAGACCTAGGGGTAATTGTGCAGTGAAATATGAAGTTCGCTGAGCAGTGCAGACGGGCTGCCAGGGCAGGTCACGGAGGTGATTATCCCGTTATACAAAGCAATAGTCAGGCCACACCTAGAGTACTGTGTACAGCTCTGGAGGCCTCATTTTAGGAAGGATGTAGAGTTGCTAGAACGAGACAAAGAAGGGCAACAAGATTGGTGAGGGGAACAAAGGGGTGCTCTTACCAAGAAAAGCTTAAGTTCTGCAAATTGCAGCGCCTGGAGAGTAGGCATCTGCGAGGTGATCTGATTGAGGTGTATAAGGCCTTGAATGGGTTGAGCATGCTGAATGCTGATGGGATTCTTCGTCTTGCTCAGACTAAGAACCTGAGGGGGGCAGTTTCATATTGAGGAAAGAGTTGTAGAATAGATGTGCAGAAATTTGCCTTTAGCCAGCGGATAGTTGATTGGTGGAACATGCTTCCATCTTTTGTTGTGGAAGCTAATAGCTCAAATAAATTTAAGGCTGAGCTGGACAGGCATTTGGAACGAATGGAGGGACGAAATGGGGGGGGGGGGTTTGGCTGAAGCTGCATAAGCTTGCTTTCTTGCATCGTATGCCTCTACTAATGCTAAAAACACAGTCCTGTTTTGCAGTAGAGACTCATTTGTGTCCTGTTCCTTTTTTCCAATCAGCAGAACCAGTATTCTTGAGTTTGGAAAGAAATCTATTCATTGTTGACTGATTACAAGACACTCTATAAGCAATATGACAGGAAGAACATCCTTCCTCATGAAAAGCAACAATAGCACTTTTTCATTGTGGCATCAACTGCACGTAACTTGCCATCCTGACACAAGCAAGGAATGACTGGAATTCTTGCAGAGCGTTTGTTTTGTTTGTTTGTTATTTGGTTTTTAGGAGCATTAGCAACTAAGGCCATATTGCTCCGGGATATGCGGTGGTCATTCCCTGACCTTTCCGCATCCTCCATATTTGGTGGTGACTGGCTCGAACCCCAGTCTAATCAAGAAGCGTGTGCTACACACTGCTGCTCCTTCCCACCTGGCTACGGAGGCGCCTTTGCAGAGCGTGCTTATATAGTTGAAAGTAACAGTTGATGCAATATTATGTCTTCACCTACACGTGTCAATCTTATCTGATGCAATCTGTAAGAAATATTGCCATATATTTATGTTATTCTGATGACAATTACAATTTTCAGGAGTGATGCACTTTCTTTGAACACTAGTGTAAATTTTGTCAATGTTCATATTTACAGTGTAATTCTTTATATTAATAATTGCACACAAAATCCAACAATTATTATATAACAATAACATTCTTATTATATTGTTATAATAATATTCTAAATATTGAAAAAAGATAAACAATTAATTTAATTATTTATCTTTATAATTAATTAATATTTAGAACATAAAATTTTACTAAAAACCGGTATTATCACCATGAAACTATAATTTGTGACATGATCAGGGGAAGCATAACACTGAAATGCCCAGATGGCCACGGGATGCATAAATTAAAAGAATGGGCCACATGCGGTTGCACACCCTTAAGCTAAACTACTGAAAGAACTAAGAAATCAGGAGTGATAGGAACAAAAGCTGTCCTCTATCAACACATAGAAATATTGAAATATTTATATATATCCATGAATTATGTTTGCACAGTGTCAAGTGCATTAATGTATAAAAGTATAATCTATTGGATGGCTGTAGAGAGTTTATAAGGTGACAAATATATGTACAAATTAGCTTGACAGAGTGAGAAAATAATGCAACACTGCATTATATATATTTCTGTCATGACTGTCTGAGGACACTTTTGTCCCTCCAGCTTGGGTTTAAGCTATTTGGAAATGACTACCCAGATGGGAGTTTGTTCCAACAATCGACTACCCATTGTTAGTGTGAGTTAATCCTTCATCTTAGCAAGATGAAGGATTCCATCAGCATTGAGCTTACTTAATCAGATCTCTTTGACCCTAATCTCCAGATGCTGCAATTTGCAGAGCAACTTTTGCTCCTCCCATTAATAAAATAATTTTTCTGTTTATACTCCAGGATGACTACATGATCAGACGAGTTCACAAGATAGAGAGAATACAAGAAACAGTACCATATTTAGCAATTTCAGGTTTGAACCCCGGTCACTCAGAGCAAGTGCACTTATGTACTCTCACACCTGACTGCTTATCTATATCCATTCCAACAGATCCACATCAGTCCTAAAATGAGACTTCCAGATCTATAAGCAGTATTCAATATGTGGCCTGCGACAGCCTCAAGGCTGCCACAGACATTCTCTTCCAGATATGCCAAACTCTGCTTGCTTCCTGGGAGTCTAAAACGCTGATGGAAATGATATTCAGGTGGCATCCAAGTCAAGCTGACCTAATTTCGGCAGAGTTTGATCGGTCTGTGATAGCCAAATCCTTTGCTTGCACCTTCAGGCTGGAGGGGCTGTTAATAAACCTGGATATGACCCCTGCTTACGTTGCGAACTTACGTATGAAGGGATCAAGGTGTAGCGCCACACCACATGGAGGAATGTTGCCCCTCTGTGTTACCAGGCAATACTAGGTGGTAGATGGCTCCCATCAACTGCTGTAATACCACCACGTTGCTTACTGCAGGCTTGAAGTGGTGGAACCGATGTTCAGTCTCCAGAGCAAAGCTGTGGCAACCACCCCCCTACCCCATCTCTTACAACATGCAGTATGATTGATGTTATTGTTGTTGATTAAGGGTTTTAAGACACAAGGGCATCAAAGGCCAGGATGTGTCTTTCCAGGTTATTTTTAACCTAACTCAATTATTTTCAGATTTGTTTGTCAAATCAAATTTTCCGAATGAAATTAAACAGTTTGTCTAGATTTGCAGAGTTATCTAATATCTGTCGAAGGGTAGGTGGATTCTGATTATTACATAGACTTTGGAAGCAAAGTAATCTGGAATTCCTGAAGCGCAGGCATACCAAAAGGATTTGTTTTACTGTAAGGTGAACTTGGCATTGAAAACAGAGAGGGGGATTCTCATTAGTAGATGATAATGCATAAGGTGAGTGTGGCCAATTCGTAGTCTGGAAAGCATTACTTCTCTCTGCGACTTTTTCTGATGCTTGAGTTCCATATTTCTGGATTTGGTTTTATTTCTTGGAGTTTATTATTGGTTTTATTTCTTGGAGTTTATTATTGGTTTTATTTCTTGGAGTTTATTATTGGTTTTATTTCTTGGAGTTTATTATTGGTTTGATTTCTCCATATCTGAGCCCATTCATCTTCATTTGCTCTAAAATCAATGTATGGTACTATCATTGTTTTGTCTGGCAGTTCTGATGCTGACTTGGCTGTATTGTCTGCTTTTTCATTGCTTTCTATTCCAGAGTGTCCTGGAATCCAGCAAAGAGTTATTTCAGAGATGGTGTTTTTTTTTTTTTTGACATTGGCTGATAAGAAAGCCAATTTCTTGTAGAAGAGGATGGTGAGAACGTTGTTTAACCTGTATGGCTGAGATAGCACTGAACAAATCAGAATATATGGGGGGGGAGAGATGTTGACATATTTCACTTAATGCAAGCTGTATAGCATACAGTTCTGCATAAAGTATGCTGCACTCAACTGAAAGGGATTACACCTGCTGCACCTACATGTGAGTGGGACTTAGAGCCATCCGTATATATTATGAGTTCCCCAGTGTGTTCTGAAGTATAGTTGGCAAGTAACTGTCAGATGTTAAGTGATGGAATGGTATTTTTTGACCACTGAGCGAAGTATAGATCAATGTCTATATTATGTCAATTCCATGGAGGTAAAGGCATATTTGTACTTTCTGCAATTTTATTGGGATCGATTTTCCACTTCTGTATTACTTCTTGAAGACATATCCCACCACTTCTGGGTTCATTAGGCTGTGGATTCATAAAGTGTTGGCCAAAGAGGTTGGTTGAGGTATACCCAGCAAGGATGAGATGGAGAGCTTCTTGTTTCGGCAGCAAATTGGCAGAGTAGGTGTTGTCCTCCAAGATAAAGCAGAGGGTCATGTGACTCAACGTAAAAGCTCTGTACTGGAAAGGTTCTGTAGACGCCTAGTACAGATAGAAGGGCACTGTGTTCAATGGTGTTCAGAGACCATAAGATGCTGTTTTTAGCTGAAGCATATACGATAGCTCCATAATCTAATCATGACCGGATTAGAGCAAGATATAAATTCAGCAATGACTGCCTGATGACTTTGAGCACCCCAAAATGCTGAGGATACTGCAATTTTATTGAGATCGATTTTCACTTCTGTATTACTTCTTGAAGATGTATCCCACCAGGTCTGGGGTCATTAAGGCTGTTTAATTTCTGGGGTCATGTAGTTCGCAGATAGGTTATATGTTTATGAAAATTAAGTTTGGTGTCTAAAATCAAACCCAATAATCTTATGGAATCTGTTATCGGTGTTTCTCTGCCTTTCAGTTTTAATAGAGGTTCCAGATGAAGCGATCGCAATTTACAGAAGAACTTTGGGCAGTGTATTGGCTGACAAAAGTTCTTCTATAAATTGCCAATGGTTAATCGATAGCCGTTGCATTTTGTCCAAGTTTCAATTTTTTTTATTGCTATCTGTAGTTGTCTTTCAATGGTTGCCATGTTCGATGATTGACAGGAAATAGCAAGTTTGTCTGTATACATATAAGTATCTACCATAGCTGGGATGTCTCGAATAATGCCATTGGTATGTAACGTAAAGAGTGTGGCACTTAAAATCAATCCTTGAGGTACTCCTTCTTGCATGTGAATTTTGGACGTCTCATTCTGGAATTGTACTTGAAAGGTCCTGAGATGGAGAAAATTCTGAATGAATAGCAGCAGGTTACCTCAGTCCAAGTTTGTATAAGTCTTGGAGGATGCCGTATCCCCAAGTTGTGTCAAATGCTTTGGTAATATCGAAAGTTATCATTACCCCATGCTGTTTTTTAACAAAAGCATTTCGAATGCGAGCTTTGACCGTGATATGGACATCAGTTGTAGACGTGTTACAGTGGAAACCAAATTGATGGAGTGTTATAGCATCTTGATCTTCCATAATCCAGACAAGTCTCCTGTGAACCATCATTTCTAGTATCTTTCCTAAACAGCTGGTCAAAGATATAGGACGATAACTATTGGGGAAGGAATCATCTTTCTTCGGTTTTGCTATGGCTACAACTGACTGATGCCATGTATCAGGGTAAACATTCTCCTCAAAGATTCTGTTGTAAAATTTCAGTAGTGTAGATTTTGAGTTTAGGTGACGAATCATTATGTAGAAAATGCCATCTGGTCCAGTAGAACTATTTCGAGAATTCTGGAGAGCTTCACTGAGTTCATTCATTGTGAATGGAAGGCTATTCTTATATAAGATTGGTTTGTAACAAAGTTAATTTTATATTTTTTTACACACACATTTTTGCATCTAAATGAGTCTTCATAAGACTGAGATGATGAAGTGACTGCGAATGTTTCTGCTAATGCCTCTGCAATATCAGTTGGAGAAGAATTATCTATTCCTTTCCAGAACAGGATTGGCAATTTATTAGTCAGTGAAGCTATTCTTGTAGAGACGGAATCCTTTATTCCACACTCCACCTCGAAATCTTGTCCTTTATCTAAACCTTGGTTTTCCAATAAATTTGCTAAGGCTGTCCAAGAGAAGAATGTTGCATACTGTAATTGGCTTGTTTCCAAATCTCCAGGTTCATTTTCTGCCTACATCAAAGCTTGCAACAATTGTAAAGCAGTTATTAATCAGCCCATACACCAGATTTTGAACAGGCTAAGGGTAAAAAAACTTGCTTCTTGTCCAAACAGTAGTCTAGCATTCTGGTCTCTTGCTAAAGCTGTTAGCCGCAACTTTTGCCTATCTCTGTTCCCACCTCTGTCAAAACCAGATGGTTCTATTGCTACTTCAGCCAAAGATTCCTATTTTTCTTTCAATTTGTGTATTGATGATCTTGGTAAACCATCTCCCACATTCTCAGTACACTCCATTCAATGCCTCCTGTGGTCTTCCATCAGGATTTTGATCAATCTTGATGCTAACAAAGCTCCAGGTCCTGATGGTATTTCCCCACTAGTTCTTAAAACCTGTGCTCTTGAACTTACTCCTGTTCTGTGTCACCCTTTTTCACTTTCTTATTCCAAAGGAGTTTTTCCTTCTGCTTGGAAATTTGCTCGCATCCAACCAGTTCCTAAAAAGGGTGACAAATCCCTCCCATCCAATTATCGTCCCATTGCAATTACTTCTACTCTTTCTAAAGTAATGGAGAAATCAATTAACCGCCAACTCTTAAACTACCTAGAAACCTTCCGTCTGATCAACGATCACCAGTATGGATTCCGTCAGTGTCGATCCACTGGAGATATTCTGGCTTATGTTACCCATTTATGGACTAATTCAATGGAAAGGTTCGGTGAAACACAAGTAGTTGCTCTTGACATCTCAAAGGCTTTTGATCATATTTGGTGTAAAGGTCTTCTAAATAAGTTTCCATCTTATGGTTTGCCAACTGTTCTTTTATAGTTGGGTATCCAGTTTTCTCTCTGATCGCTGACTGTGGGGGATAGTATAGCTCTTTGTGTTTTAACCTCTCCAATAATGCTGGTGTTTTCAGGTTCAGTTCTTTCTCCCACTCTTTTCCTCTTGTTTATTACTGACCTTCTTCCACTGACCAGAAATTCTATCCATAGGTTTGCTGATGATAGCATATTACATTTCACCTTCCAGTTGGAGAAACCTTGCCCTGCACAAACAATTTCAACTTCTCCAATATCCACTACCAATTCCTTAAATGCTGATCTCCAGGTAATTCTCCAGTATAGCAAAGATAACCTAGTTGATTTCAAACCTTCTAAAACTCAGTCCTGTTTCATATCTCACAAAAAGGATTCTTATGCTCCTATGCTTATCTTCGACTACACTCCACTTTCTAGGCAAGATCATATATCTCTATTGGGGATTATTGTGACTTCTAATTTCTTGGCATAAACACATTACAAATGGCTTCCTTTGCATCTAAAAATTGGGTTTTCTCTTTTGTTCTTGGCATTACAAGAATAGGTGCATGTATACCAATGCTAGAAGTATAGTAAATAAATTTGATGAATTTGAAGTGTTGGTCAAGACATCAAAGGCGGATATTGTTGAAATATCAGAGACGTGGTGTCACACAGATATAAGGAATGCCGAACTGGAATTTGGGGAGTACAATGTGTACAGAAAGGATAGACAGGATAGGAAGGGAGGAAGTGTTATGCTGTTAAGAAAAACATAAAATCAAAAGAAGTGCATCCAGTTGATATAGATGAACAGTGCACTGTTGAGTCAGTTTGGTGTGACATAAGCACTGCGAAAGCAAAAATTAGAGTAGGAGTGTGTTATAGGGCTAATGACTTGAATGAGTACAATGAACAATTGTACAGAGAAATAGAGTGGGCTAGTAAATCGGAATGTCTTATAATGGGGGATTTTAAATTCCCAGATATTGACTGGAACTTGTGGGTTGGGCACTCACACACTAGTCATACTTTTGTGGATTTATTGGATGATTGTTTTTCTGCAGCAGCATGTTCGAGAGGCAACCAGGAAAAGTAATACTCTTGATCTGGTTATCAGCAGTGATCATTCATGTATTAGGAATTTGCAGATAAAAGAACCACTAGGTGGCAGTGATCACAGTGTACTGACGTGGGATTTACTTAAGGATTTAATAACCATCAGGGGTAAAGGAAAGGGTTTTTGCTTCCGTAAAGGCGAGTACAGTGGTCTCCGACAGTTTTTAAATTCTGTACAGTCGGATCGACTGACGATGTTACCAACAGTAAATTCTAAGTGGGAAGCATTCAAGGAATTAATCGTGGAAGCTACTAAAAGTTTCATACCTATTAAGAAATATTGTTCAAGGTTTAGGCCTACATGGTTGTCAAATGAACTAATGAGACTCGTAACAGAGAAGAAAAATGCATGGGATGCATATAAATTATCAAGCGACTCAGAAGCCTATGGCAGATATAAGTTAATCTGTAATCAGGTCACAAAGGAGGTTCGGCAGGCAAAGGCAGATTACAAGAAATCCTTGGCAAAAGTTGCTAAGAAAAACAGCAAGGATTTCTTTACTTATATAAACTCTAAAAGGAAGGGGATGAATCTGATTGGTCCACTTGACATCGATGGTTCGACTGTTGATGATCCTGCTCAGATAGCAAACAAACTGAATGAGTATTTTCCATCTACATTCACACGTGAGGAATTATTAAGGTTTGAAAATGGCAGAAGGTTATCAAATTGTAGCAAGATACTTAATGATTTTGTAATAACTGAGAGCAAAGTGGAAGAGAAATTGTTGACGTTAAACGTAAGAAAAGCACCTGAGGTGGATGGGATCTATCCAGTTATATTAAAGGAGGCTGCAAAGCAACTAAGCAAACCCTTAGCCATAATTATGAGAGCATCCTTGGACTCAGGGGAGGTTCCCACGGACTGGAGATGTGCAAATGTATCCCCAATTCACAAAGGGGGATCGAAGGGTGACAAGAGTAATTACAGACCAGTTAGTTTAACTTCTGTTCTGGGTAAAATAATGGAGTCGCTGGTTAGAGATGCATTGCAGGATCATCTAGAAAAGACTGCAGCAATAATTCAGACACAGCATCGGTTTGTTAAGGGAAAGTCTTGTCTGACAAATTTGATAGGATATTATGATGTGGTTACAAAGGAACTGGATGCAAAAAATTATTTTGATATCATATATTTGGATTTCAGGAAAGCTTTTGACACTGTTGTGCATGGAAGACTATTGTACAAATTGGAGCAGAATGGTATTAAGGGTAAGTTGCTACAATGGATAAAAGGATGGTTAAGTGCTAGAAGACAGAGGGTGGTAATCAATGGGTGCTGCTCTTCTTGGACTAATGTTATTAGTGGAGTCCCACAGGGTTCAGTGTTAGGTCCACTGTTGTTTTGTATATTTATCAATGATATTGATGAAGGTATATCAGGCTTAATGTCGAAGTTTGCAGATGATACAAAGGTTGGCAGGGTTGTTAATGACAGTAATGGCAGTGTGCTACTGCAACAGGATCTAGATAATTTGGGCATATGGGCTAAGAAGTGGCAACTGAAGTTTAACCTTGACAAATGCAAAGTACTGCATATGGGTAGAAGTAACCCCAGAGAAACGTACCAACTGTGTGGTACTGCACTTAAGGTGGTAGAAAATGAAAAAGACCTGGGAGTAATTGTGCAGGCAGATATGAAGTTTTCTGAGCAATGCAGACAGGCTGCCAGGGCAGGTCATGGGGTTTTGTCAATGATAGGAATTTTTCTGTCATGGGGTTTTGTCAATGATATAGGAATTTTTCTAGCAGGGAAAAGGAGGTGATTATCCCTCTGTATAAGGTAATGGTCAGGCCACGCCTTGAGCACTGCATACAGGTCTGGAGGCCTCATTTTAGGAAGGATGTAGATTTACTTGAGCGTGTACAGAGAAGGGCAACAAGATTGGTGATGGAAATGAAGGGATCCTCTTACCAAGAGAGGCTTAAGTTCTGCAAATTGCAGTGGCTGGAGACTAGGCACCTGCGCGGTGATCTGATTGAGGTGTATAAGGCCTTGAATGGGTTGAGCACACTGAATTCTGATGGGATCCTTCCACTTGTTCAGATTACGAACCTAAGGGGGCATAAATTCAAATTAAGAAAAGACAGGTGTAGAATAGATGTGCGGAAATTTGCCTTTAGCCAGCGGGTGGTTAATTGCTGGAACAAACTTCCATCTGTCGTTGTGGAAGTTGATAGGTTGAATAAATTTAAGGAGGAACTGGACAGGCATTTGGAGGGAATGGTGTGATTTTTTTTTTTTTTTTTTTTTTGGCTGATGCTGCATAAGCTCATACATTTGCTTTCTTGCATCACATGGCACTACTACTACTACTATTACTTTTCTTCCTGTTAAACAGCTCTTCACTCTGGACAAATCGCAAATCCACTCTACCATGGAATATTGTTCCCACATCTGGGGTGGTGCTCCCAAAACCTCTCTTAGGCTTCTAGATTCCACTCAGAAGAGGGCAGTTAGGTTAATTAATGACTCATCTCCAACAGTCTCTCCACACTCTGTCTCATAGACGTTCTGTTTCTGCTGCATGCCTTTTCTATAGATACCTCCATGGGTACTGTTCTTCTGAATTGGCTTCCATAATTCCTGCTCTCTCTTCCGAAAGAATCCAAACACATGCTGCAGCCAGTCAGTGTCCTTTTACTGTCCAACTTCAAACTCACAGAATCATCATTTCTTCATTCAACTTCTGTACAAACTCATGTATGGTACTAAGTACTATAAGTTCTAATACTTCTTGTGTGTGGGGTTTCATAAAAAAAATAAAAAAAAAATAATAATATTGGCTTATACAAGTATAATCACGTCATTTCTGCTGTCCATAATCTAGTATATTATTTCCAAAAACCCATGAGCTGTCCTAGAAGCTTTGTCAGCACTGCCCAGAGAACTTAATGTCTGACTGCAGAAATATCCATGTATTTTCTTCATTCCTCAGTACTTTGAGAGATTAACATAACAACTCTGTGGTACCCCACACAGCTGGTACGTTAATCTCAACTTACTGTCATTCATATGAAGTGCCTTGCATTTGTCAATATTAAACTTCAATTCCCACATATCAGCCCATCTGCCCGATTTGTCTAGATTGTGTTGTAGTTGCATACTCTGATTACTGTGATTAACCACCCTCCAACCTTAATACCAACTGCAAACTTACACATTAAGGCTTATATGCCTCCACCAATATCATTAATAAATATACATAACAGCAGAAACTTTTTCAAGTGCAGACCAGTGTTTACAGATTTTTTATTTCATGGCCCACCTATAAGCTATAAATTAATGTATTTTCAATAATTATACTCATAGGTTCAGGAAATAATGACACTACCATTAGGAAATTTAACATACCAGTAATAATGCAATTATGAAAAATTGTGTAACATTAACATCAGTAAATATAAATAAAGGATAGGTAATTCATTTTTGTTTATTATCAAAAGTTTACATAAAATTGACATTCTTGAGTCTGTTTTTGAGCAAATAAATACAGGCAACTCCCGTATAACACAGTACTTCTACAACATGGTTTCGCTCTAACACGACTGATAAACTGTTGCAATCCTCGCACAACATGGTGCTTATATAACACGGTTTCACTCTAACATGGTTTGAAAATTGCGGGAAATCTCACATAACACAGTATTTTTGAGCTTTTGTGAAAACCCTGCTATTATGTTAGAGGTAATTTTCAACGTTTCCATTCCTTTTTGTGAATCCCTGCTGTTGACTTGCTAGTTGTTATCACCTTCGTAATATTTTTCTAAAGCACATTTCTGGGGGTCACTACCATAAAACAATAAAAACCATTTGCACTTTCCAGTTTATTGGTCTTTTCTGTTAGTGTAATCAGTTATAAATGGGTAGTAAACTCGATCTTCTTGCATTTGATATAGTACCGATAGCTGGAATTCTGTGGGTTGTCACATTATTATAGTGATATGTGTTTCTCCTTCCATGAAATATTCAATCATATAAAAAACATAAGTAAATGTTCAGAAACTCATTAATCTGTACCTCACTTGTGCGTATCATGTTTATTGCAACTTGTGCGTGCCGGGTTCTTTGTTATTAATTGCTTGTCATTTTTACTGTTTTAAATTTTACAACCAAAAAAAAAAAAAAAAAAAAGTCAGTGAACAGATATATAACAATTAGTTAGTATGTACATATTACAGTAAGTATTAATTAAACTATGTACATAAGCATAAATTTATTTTATTTTGCTAATTGGAAAATATTCTTCCGATTTTCACATACCATTTAACTTTGTTAATTGGTAAGGTAATAAAGTTAAATTTGTGCTTTATATATTTAAAGCGGGGGTCCACTGTATTTTGTTGAGAGATCCCTGGGCTATTGAACTTGTGCTTGTTTGAGACCATAAAAGATTGTGACTTCGAATCATGCAGATCGTGACTGTTAAAGAAAGCTGAAGGTACACGAAATCTAGATGCTGCAGAAGAGATTGTGCTTAGCAGTGATGAAGAGGAAGAAAATTAAATGAATATACATTATCTGACATATAAGTATCACAGTTTGTAAGGTAAGGTGTTTGTTCAGTTATTACTATTTAAGTTACTACTATTATTAAAAATAAAGTTAAAATATTAAGTTTCCAATAGTTATAAAAAAAATGGTGTATTTTTGTTAGCTTTTGGAACGTAACCCCCCCATTTTTTGTACTGGTTCTTAGTCCTTTATAACACGGTTTTGCATTGCACAAGATTTTGTAGGAACCAAACTACCATGTTATACAAAGGTTATCTGTATTTATTTAATGATGCTGTTTTCCATCACAGTAATTTTAAATTACTATGTGAGGAAAAGATGTCAACTTGATTTTTAAATCTGGCTTGATGTCCAATTTGTTCTGGCATTTGTTTTAAAAAAAAAAAAAAATAAAATAAATGTTAAGAATCTAGTTTAAAATTTGTAAAAAGGTAAACTGCAGCCATTATCAACCCACTGCAAGATGGAAGCCTCCTCAACAATTCACGATGAGGGAAATGGACCATAATCTGCCACGCTGGTCCAGTGCGGGTTGGCAGATCGACTGTATTTAGCAGTCAGCAGCTTGAACCCTGGTCTACTCAAGGGGCACGTGCTACTGCACTCCCTCTCCTGACCACTGGGCTACGGAAACCCTCCATAAGTTGTTACAAATGACATAAGAAACTTCAGTGATTTTTCTGATAAATGCTTATATTCTTCATGGCAACTTAGCCAAAAAATTTATCAACGAGACCTGATTGAAGTGGTCTTTTAATGTTGTGTCACATGATAGTTCAATAACAGAATCAATTTCTTTTTCATCGAGACAGAATTCTTCCACATTAAAAGTAAACGAGTTTCGAATCCACATTTTACTGCTACCCTCGGAAAAAGTCCCGTACGGGAACCTGCCATTGACCAGGCACCATCGCAACTCAATCTAATGCATTTGTTCAAATCGATTCCACTTTGATATAATTATATAATTATTGATTAATTTAGAAACTTCTTCAGCTGTTGTTCTTGTTGGTAGGGGTTTACAGAACAAAAAAATTTTCACTGACAGTGTCCTTAAAATCATACCTTACAAAGCACATTAAATTGGCATTATCTGCTATGTCTGTATTTTCATCCACTTGTAAAGAAAAAAATTTACAGCTTTGAATGCGCTTTATGAGAGTTTGTTCAATATTAATCGCCATTTCCACAATTCTACGCTTCACCGTATTATCTGATAAGGAGAGTAAATGAAGCTGATTTTCTTTTCTTTTTTTATAAAGGTGAGATGTAATTACTTTTAGTGAAGGAAGTATCAACTTTTCACCAATTAGTTTTGCAACTTCACATGAAGCCATAACCAAGTCTTCATTGCAACATCTCACAGAAACCGTTTTTACAAAAAACTTTCTAGATTAAATATATTCATTTTTCTTATTAATGAAAAATTCCTTTTATTTGAGTATTCTGGACGCACACAATCTAAGTGCCGTTTCAGTTTTGACAGTTTCATGCATTCATTTGACAATGTTTCAAAACAAATAACGCACAATAGCATGTGGTTATTGCAGATAAAACCAAATTTTAAATAATCTTCATAATACTGCCTTGGCCAAGAGATTTTGGATTTATTTTACATGCTGTCAGTCTGGCAATTGCCAGAGCATTAGTATAGTAATATCCCGACTTACGTGAACTCTGAGTTATGCGGTTCTTGATTTTTTCGTTTGGCAACACTGCCACCCACTATTTTCAAGGTCGTTTTTCATATGCTATTAATATACGGTGCGACGGCGGAGAGCGAGAGCGAAAGATGAACAAAATTCAACTTTGCTGCCGCATGAGATGCACACATATACAAGAATTTGCATTCCAACTGTCATATTTATATGTGTGCGTTCGAATTCGTGCTCAACTTTTGTCAGAAATTACATTTTTTTTATTCGTGAAAACACTTTCCAGGCTTTGAGGTTTCCAAAGAACGATTGACAATGATGGTCGGCGGGAATGCAGCTGGTGACTGCAAGTTAAAACCTCTCTTAATTTATCACTCTGAAAATCCAAGAGTTTTAAAAAATATATCTAAAATTAGCTTACCAGTGATTTGGAAGTCAAATCATAAAGCTTGGATGACAGCTTCCCGAAGTCGAACGTTATTGCAAGTCTAAACAGATTCCATTTAAATTGATCCTTCTTATTAACAATGCACCCGGTCACCCTCCTGCCACCCTAATTAATTTCGACCGATGTGTGAAAGTTGTTTTTGCCTCCAAACACAACCAGCTTGCTTCAACTGATGGACCAGGGAGTCATCAAAACATTCAAGGCCTACTACACGAGGCGTTCGTTTGCACATCTGAATGAAACTATGAGACAAAATAGTGAGATATCTGTTAAAGACTTTTGGAAACAATTCAATGTTTTAGATGCCGTAAGAATCATTGAAGAATCTTGGGATGAAATTCACAAAAAAACATTGAATGGTGTCTAGAAGAAACTTTGTCCATTTTTTTTTTCAAAAACGAGACGAAAACAACACCAGAAACTGATCATGTCGCTCATATGATAGAAGAAGTTGTTAATCTTGCCAGGCAATTAGATTTGGAAATCAATGGTGATGATGTCAACGAGCTGTTGGATTCACATAGTGAGGAGCTGACAATGAATGAGCTCATAGAGATGCATGAGCAAAACGTCACTGAATTATCTGACACTTCAGACCCAGTTCCACCAGAAAAGCACATGACAGTTGCAAGCTTGACAGAAGGTCTCAGCTCAATTGAAAAGGGCTTAAAAATTTTATAAAACAGACTCCAACGAAGAACGCATTATAGCTACAAAGCAAGGAATAAAAAATTATTAGCTTGCTACGAAGAAATTCTGCGTGAAAAAAAAGGCGCTGTGTCGTCAGACGAATTTGTTAGATTTTATGAAGCCATGGACATAACTTTTTTACATAACTCATTTATTTTTTTAATACATAATTTGTATTAATATGTATAAATAACTGAAATTTTATTAAATATTTTTCTTTTAAATTAGTCTTTTTGTTAGTCCTTGGTCCCAATTAAACAAAATTTATATGTATTTATATGCAAAGTTGTACCCTGACTTACGCAAATTCGACTTAAGCAATTTTCGTTGGACCCACCTATCGCGTAACTTCGGGGTATTACTGTATTGGCCACATGGTGCAAGAAAGCCTATGGCTTATGCTGCACCAGCCAAAAAAAAAAAAAAAAAAAACCTGAATAAAACAATGATAAAAAAATAAATAAATAATAATAATTAATAAAAGAAAAGTAAATTAAACCTATCATCCTATGCACTTCCCTGACCCGAAGGTACTATCTAGATGACTTTCGAATTTCCCCAAACTGTCAGCCTCTACCACCCATGTAGGCAACTTATTCCAGTAATTTATAACTCGCTGGCTAAAATAAAACTTCCTGCAGTCCAATCTAAACATTTCCCCCCGTAACTTGAATTTATGTCCCCCAGTTCTAGCATCATTTATAATCTTGAAAATTTCGTCCTCATTCATTTTACTGATGCCTCTCAGAGCCTTAAACACCTCAACCAAATCTCCTCTAAGGTGTCTAGTTTCCAAACTCTGCAACCCACATATTCGAAGTCTTTCTTCATAAGGACGCCCTTTTGCCGATCTCACCAGGAGAGCTACCCATCTCTGCACCCTTTTAAGAAGCTCAATGTCTTTCTTTAGGTGCGGGTCTCCATACTTGAACACAGTATTCCAAGTGTGGTCTAACAAAAGCCTTATATAATGGGATTAGCACATCCCTATCTCTACTTGCAAAAGTTCGATAGATCATCGACAGGACACCACGGGCCATCCTTGCAACCTGTTTACAATGCTCAGAGAATTTCATGTCTGACCGTATCGTAACACCCAAGTCCCTTTCCTAATCCTGGTTTCGTTGAACTCCACCAAGTGAATAAGTTATTTTGGGATTACTGTTTCCCAGGTGTAATACCTTACACTTTGTTGGATTAAAGCATAGCTGCCCATTAAAGCATTTGTTGGATTAAAGCATTTTTCTGACCATTCCTGAAGTCTATCTAAGTCTCTCTGAAGATGCTCAGCTTGACAGTGATCATTAACTACTCTACCAATTTTAACATCATCTGCAAATTTATACATCACGCCCTCTATCCCTTCATTGATGTTGTTTATGAAAATTAAAAACAACAGTGGTCCTAATACTGATCCTTGGGGAACCCCACTTCTTACATCAACCCAATCTGAGGAATAGCCATTTATCACAACCCTCTGCCTCCTGCCCTGAAGCCATCCTGCTATTCATCTAAGGATTTTCCCAGTGATTCCAACCTGTTCCAGCTTATAAAGCAACCGCTCATGTGGGACTGAGTCAAAAGCTTTTGCTGAAATCTAAATAAACAATGTCGAAATTATTCCCTAAATCCAGCTCATGAGTGACCCTTTCAAAATAGCGAACCAGAATTGTTAAACATGATTTTCCCTTTACAAAACCATGCTGAGTATCCTTGAGAATTTCAATTCGATCCAAATGATCCTGAATTCCACACTTGATCATTGCCTCCATGATTTTCCCTACCACAAGTCAGACTGACGGGTTGATAATTTCCCACTTCACTCTTAGAGCCACCCTTATGTATGGGAGATACATTGGCACTTTTCCAATCCAAGGGAATCTCCCCAGAGTCTAGTGATTCTCGCATAATTAGCCTCAATGGTTCAATGCACTCACTTGCTGCCTCCCTTAAGATTATAGGGTATATTCCATCCACTCCAGGAGCCTTACTGCCTGTAGGCTTGAAATTTTTTTCATTAAATAACCTTGTGAAATTTCAATATCATTAATTACATATTTTTCAACTTCGCTCCCACAATTTCCCATTGACACAAAAGGTTTTTCATTTGTAAATATCGATGCAAAATAACTGTTGAGTTCATCTACAATGGTAGCTGGTGTATTTAATACAATCCCCTTTCCCTTACATAAAGGTCCGATCTGGTTTGTCCTGCTCTTCTTGGCATTTATATATGTGAAGAATTCCTTATCCACCCCCTCTTTGCTCTGTTTGCTAGTGGTTTCTCATAAACTGCCTTTGCCTGTCAAACCTTTTCTGTGGCTCTATTACAGATCATCTTGTAGCTGTTATAGGCTTCAGTACTTTTTATTGCTCTGTAACCTTTCCATGCCACCTTTTTCTGCTCAAGTAATGTGGCAACTTCACTATTCATTCAACTTGGTACCCTCCTCATGAAGTATTTTTTTAATGGTAAATACGCATTCAAGGCATCGGTGATTAATGCTTTAAAAGCATACCACAGTTCAAATGTATTCATTCTCTTTGCGATATCTACCCAGTTAATAGAGGCCATGTAGTACCTTAAGGCATCATAATTTCCTTTTCTGAAATTAAAACCCATTCCTTGCCTTTTACTGCTGCTACCTCTCTCATCATCATCCACCATAGAACTCCGTGATCACTTCCTGCTACTGGTTCCTCTACTGTCAGCCCTGTTATGTCATCTGATTCGTGGGTGATGATGAGGTCTAGGATATTCTTTTCTCTAGTACTTTCCCTGACAAGTTAATACAAATAACATGTCATCTAGTTGATTTAAAAATTTTGTTCCCCATGTCGAGTTTCCTTCCCATTTACTCCAATCAATTAGAGGCAAATTGAAATCGCCCATAATAAGACATTGATGCTTACTTGCCCATTCCATTTGCATGTAGAGGCTTTCGTCATAATCTTCACAATCAACTGGTTTGTAGATTACTCCTACTCGCATTATACCATTGTTTCCAACTATCTCACACCATACAGATTCTATACTAGCATGTGAAACGTCTGAATCTGGGAAAGCTATCGTTGCACTCAGGCTGCTTCTGTTAAGAAGCATTACCCCACCACCCCTTCTATCTACCCTTTCCTTCCTAAATACATTATACAAGCCGTACTGAAACTCATCATCCCCAATTTCCGGGTGGCACCACATCTCCGTAAGCCCTATTGTGTCCGCGTTACTTGTTTTAATCAGCAGTTTGAATTCGCTCATTTTATTGACAACACTTCTAACATTACTATATAAACAATTAAGACACTGTTCTTGTATATTTAACAACCCTAACACAACCCTTGAAGTTTTTTAGGCTCTCTTCCCTGGCATTAGCTACCCGCTCACTTGAAACGTTTCTGCCCCCAGAACATCTAGATAATATGTCCAGTTGGGGTAACAGATAAGAACTCTTGAGGTATGTGCAAGAGTTACTTTGACCAATATTATCAGATAAACACGTGTCAGTATTACCCACATCCCCCCCCGTAACTTGGCACCTCCGTAGCCAGGTGGGAAGGAGCAACAGTGCGTAGCACACGCTTCTTGTTTAGACCGGGGTTCGAGTCCGTCACCACCAAATACGGAGGATGCGGAAAGGTCAGGAATGACCACCGCATTTTCCCGGAGCAACACGGCCTTAGTTGCTAATGCTCCTAAAAAAAAAAACCAAACCCCATAACTAGCAGTTTCCCTGAACCTTTAAGGTATCCTCAGTAATACTGGAAAAAACTTTTGCACCACCTTTGTTTAAGTGTATCCTGTCTCTACAAAACAAATTCCTTCTATCTACAAGTGTGGGCCATACTGATAGAAATTTCCCCCCTAAAGCCTTGTAGAGTCCTTCAAGTCTTGAGTTAATCCAAAAGTCTTTTAACATATAATCCCTCCTATCGTGTCTGGGCAGAATTGCAGACACATAGACATTGTGGCCTAGCTTGCGGCATTTCTTCAGCATGGTCCTGTATTTTTCCAACAAACTGTCAGATCATGTACGTCAATAGTTCCCACATGAATAATAATATTCTCTTTACCCCCTGTTGGTGACATCATTAATAGTTGCTCCCAGCAGACATACCCTGGTTCTACTCCACCTATCCTTATTACAAAAAATATTCCCTGTTTCCCTGACAATGGAGTCTCCTAATAAAACAATGTCCTTTTTAACCAGAGTAGTTTGCACTTAGTGTTTCTGTTTTGAGGCCCGAATCGGGTGTACATCACTTGGTAGATTGCTGGAGTCTTGAGTCCCTGATGAGCTCCCAGATGCATTATTCTCGCGGGCTAGCACCCATTTTTTTCAGGGACTTAAATTGTTCCATCAGTGCACCAAATTGTAATTTACGATCGGTGCACTCCTTACATCGATCACAAAGAAAAGAATCCCCAGGTGAGCTATGATTTAGTCACCAGGTCGACCTTGGAAAACATTCCACAGGTTCCGCAACGGATTAAATCATGACTCACCCGTAAATCGGCATCGGCTATTTCCGAGCGAGTCACAATACCCTGTGATGTGTTTAAGGCAGATCTCGTAACTACCATTTTAAAATTAGCTAAATATCAATGAAAATTAACTTTAAAAAATTATATCTATAATATTATAAAAATCAAACCGTTACAGGAAAACCTATAACAAAATAATCCGACAATATCTAAATAAATCAAATATTTAAAAGCACTAATCAACAGTAATCCAATCCACTTAACTGAGGAGCCCTGACGAAGCGCGTCTGCTCACCTCGAATGTCAACCTCATTTATTAATATTATTTCCATTCTCTACTTGTACTAGGTTGCACATCACTTGACTTGTTAGGTGGACATTTCTTCAGCCACTTATCCATATTAAAAATGACAGGATGTTTATATAAATATTTATTTTAAAAAAAAAGTGTAATAGCATGTATTAAATTTATCACTTCACAGGCAACAGCAACAAAAATGAATAAGACACAACAATAGGCACATACACTCCGCTTGTAGGGTTCTCACTGACTGCGGTGAGTTTGTAAATAGAGACGGCACAGGCCACAGAGTAGTAACCTATCTTACTACTCTGTGGCACAGGCAGTCCGTCACCTCAGATGCAAGATGTACGCATGCGTGCTAATTACATGGCATAATAAAATTGATGAGCGCATCTGCCACTGTTTTTTTTTTGTTAAGAGCAGAGTCATCTGGTCGCATCATACATATAAATTTAATAAATTATAAAAAGCATTAAATTTATTTTTAGTATAAGTGGGTATTTGGTATTTTATTATATTTTCATTTTTTCAGGAAATTTTCTTATAGTTTTATGTAGGTATATTTCAAATAAGTTGTTCGCAGACCAGTACCGGGCCGCGGACCACACTTTGGGAAACCCTGCACAACAGCAATGGCCCAACACTGAAACCTTGGAGACTCCACTAATAATATTAGTCTAATAAGTCCAGTGCTCACTGAAATCCACAGCAGTAACTTGCCCATGCCACACTGCTCCAATTTATATCACAGTTGTTTATGTACAACAGTATCAAAAACTATATTGAAATCTAAGTTATGATGTCAAAATCATTTTTTGCATCCAGTTACAGGGGGTTCCCGGTATCCAAGTATTCATTATCCAAGTCCCCGCAGTTACAAGGATTTGAAAATTAAAGAATTACAGCTTTTTCCTTTGAGAAAATTGACCAAGCACTCGAATATTTTTTGAGTACGTTCTTCTTCATGATCATGCAACAAATGTTAAGTGTGAAGTTAAAGACATACCTAAATGCTACGACACAATTTTATCTGAAAAAATACAACAACAACAACAAAAAAAAAACACGAACAACTCTGGATTCATTCTTTATTCGTACAACTGAAAAATAGTGCAACTTCAATAAACTTTACTTAACCTTACATTGTGTAACATATTATAATAAAAAAGTCTAATAAAATAATTTTCCCATTTTTCAGTTCCTTCGTCCATGTTTTACTATGTAAAAGTCCGTAATAAACATTACTATATAATATCAGTGTAGATACACCATATCTACTCATCCTTTACAATGAGTTGCCCATGTATTGCACTACCTCGAATAAGTAATGCTTCACTTGCAATACCAGGGTACCTGCCCACTCACTGATGAAAAGCCAACTAGCTTTGAAACGGTGCCGTCTGGGTGGTGGCGCCCACCGAGAATAAGTAATAGTCTCTATTAGTGAAGCATTACTGATTCGAGGTAGTACAATACACAGGCAACTCATTGTGAAGGATGAGCACAATATGATATACAGATGAAATATTGCTTTTCATACTACTATCATAGTTTTTATTTAAGAGCTATGGTGTATCTACATTGATATTATATAGATATAGAATCTTAAACTCTTAAAATATTATGCCTTGCATTTAGTTTTATTTAAATAATAAACATTACGAAAATTGATTCCCGTTTTAAGTGGAATTTTCTGAAACCAATTATCCTCGGATAACAAGGATCCCCTGTACTTTGTTACAGTGTCATAGTATTCAGTCAGACTGGTCATACACCCCTTAACAAATCTATGCTGTGACTTCAACATAGATTTGTTAAGGAATGCAGTTATACTATATTCCTGTCTAAATGGTCCTGCATTACTTCTTTAACCAGTGACTGCATTATTTTTCCTGGAACAGAAGTTTCTGTTACTAATCACTGAGGCTGTCTGATGAGTGACTGGTTAAAGAAGTAATGCAGGACCATTTAGACAACAGTGCCATTGAACTTTTAGTGAATAAATGATTCATCTACTGTGTGAAGTTAATCGATTGAAAAATAATATACGAGAGTCAAATCCTAGTTAAATGTACTCATTTCTAAAGGGCCTGAGCCAAGATCTGTCAGTCACTGGAAGGACAGAAGCATCCCAGAGATTCATAATAGAAAAATAAGTGGTGATGAATTATTTTCTAAAACTATTTCAATACCTGCACTGAAATAACATTCCACTTCTTTACTAAACTGCCAATAGAGGGAGGGGGGAAAATTTTAAATTACTGCAATCGGTATTTTTCAGCCGACATAACAAAATCACTGATTAATGATTCATGACAGTTGTACAAGCTGGTGGGAAATTTCCTCTAGGCAAATTTTGTATACACGCTCTTGGTTTTATTAAATGTATTGTTACTTAAATGTGTCTGTTGTAGAGTCAATGCTCTATTTATACACTTTCACATTGTAAAACTTACAATCTGAAAAAACAAAAACGGTGAGATTTATAACAGGCACCTGCAGCTTCAATAGAGTGGAGGTCACTTATGCTCACAAGAGATGTAATAACTGTGTCAGTGCTGATTATAAGAAAAATAAACAAACACAATAACAAATATTATAGAAGAAATGCTATTAAACCACACAAATTACTTTTAGGTAGTTTATTGTGCTAAAAATTTTGTTAATGGAAATTACAACAGGGTCTATTAATGAAGATCTTTAACTTTATTCCAACACAAAAAGCTTTAACTTGGCAACATAATTCCTTGTAGAATCTTGTCATTAAGCCTGAAAGAGGAACCTGTGTTGGAACTGGGTATCTCTGAGATTTTCATACAAGTTCAGTGTTGTAAATATTGTGAAGCAGGTTTTCTGTGTTGGAGTAAAGGCATGCCAAAATTTTTTCTCACAGTAAATTCTACTTAAAAGTAATTTATTTAGTTCATTGGTGTATGCTACTTTTAACAATATTTCTTTAACTAATACCACAATGTGCTTACAATATATTAAAGGCAGCTTAAATCCTGCTAGCCACAAAAACATAAGGAAGGGAAGCATGTGTAAATCCTCATAATTTTTAAAGTTAAAGGATTTGCAGAAGTTCCAAAAAAAAAAAAAAAGTAAGATTTTTCAGTATAAACTACCTAAAAGGAAAACATTTTTTGATGAACTCCTTTTAATTGTAAAAAATTGTTTTTATGTTTGTTTTTCATGTTTTTAGAATTAATTTAATAATTTTATTACATTTTCTTTCAAAGTTTATTCATTTTATTAAAATTTAATAAATATAATTACAAAATGCCCCTTTATTGTATTCCTGTCTATATAGGAATTCAAGTGTTTCTGGTCCCATTCATAGAATTCAGACTACCGCATATGTTGTATTTTGTATTTGGAGAATTAACTGATGAAACGACAAATATTGCAACTAATACCAAGAATGGATTGCAGTGCAACTTTTATGGTTGCTTCGCAACGGGATGAAAAATATTCAAAAATTTGTATTTCTTCGAAATTTCGCGTTTTCATTCAAAATTTATTTCAATATACAGTCAAGTTCTGGAGAAACCAAACGACCATAGATGATAACGGATGCAAAATCGAATACGAGAATGAAATGTAGGGTGTGACCTAAGTGAAACCCAAGATATATTATAGTACTTTAGAATTAAACCGATTTATAAATATGATAAATAAGAGTTACTTCGCACTTTCTCCACATCATAATAACCAGTACGTTACGTTAATGCTTACATACCTCTTGATTATTTTCTACAAGAAAATCGTATGCGGTAAGCTTCAAAACAAATAAGGCTCTCAGGAGCTCCCACGTGGTTTTACTCTTATACGCATCTTTCGTATTTTCAAAAGTCAGATCAAGCGGATCACGTTGTGGAGGTTCCTTTTTATCGTGCGCAGCATCCACAGTAGCCTCTTGAGAAATAATAGTTGCCGATGACGATTTCCATTTAGAAGTAAAATGTAGACCAATAAGGAAATTTGTAGGATAAGCACTACCAACATATGGAGACACAAATCTGTACTTACATTGCTTAGATATAAAACTGCTACACTTCACTGTAGCCATTTGTATATTCAATAAAGCACCTAACGCTTCCGCTGCAAGTATATATCGGGAAACCACGTGACATTCATATCCACTAGGAGAACTATGTCGCAACAACCAACTACAGAAACTTAGTTATGGAATTTACATTCGGTTTTGCTTTTCGAGGATTTCAGGTCAAACAACATATGTTATTATTATTATTATCTTTACCCATACGGTGCAAGAAAGCCTAACACTTTTGCTGCACCAGCCAAAAAAAATTCTAAGTTAGTATTAGCATTAGCATTAGCAAGGGCACATGATGCAAGAAAGCAAGCTTATATAGCATCATCCAAAAAAAAAAAAAAAAAACCTTTCCCATTTCACCCATCCATTCACTCCAAATGCTTGTCCAGTTCTGCCTTAAACTTATTTAAGTTTTCAATCTCCACTATGACAGATGGAAGTTTGTTCCAACAATCAACCACCCGCTGGCTAAAGGCAAATTTCCGCACATCGATCCTACAACCGTCTTTCCTCAATTTGAATTTATGCCTTCCCAGGTGATTATTCTGAGCAAGAAGAAAAATCCCATCAGCATTGAGCATGATCAAACCATTCGACGCTTTATACACCTCAATCAGATCACCTCGCAGGTGCCTAGTCTGCAGACACTAATTTGCAAAACTTAAGCCTTTTTTCATAAGAGCAACCCTTTGTTCTGTTCACTAATCTTGTTGCCCTTCTCTGTACTCGTTCCAACAGCTCTACATCTCTCCCTGAGAGAGAGAGAGAGAGAGAGAGAGAGAGAGAGAATCGCCAAAGAAAAGAGGAATGATTTTATCCAGCTCAGGGCCCTGGGTGTGCCAAGCCTAATTCTCACAAGATATTATTATTATTATTATTATTATTATTATTATTATTATTATTATTATTATTATTATTATTATTATTATTATTTCTCCCTGATTGGGGGTTCCAGCTTGTGACGGGTATTGCTACCAAGTACACAGGGTGGTGTTGTTATGTCTGGTGTTACTGTTGGTGAGGAACTCTCTGACTATCCTACAGATGTTCAGCATTGCGACTTGCTAGAGTCGTTTGTAGGTGTTCGCTGGGACACCTATTGCTGCTAGGCGGTTATGTAGGGGTATCTGGCACCATACCTGTGGTTGACACAATAATCGGGATGGTCGTTACTTGTTACATATGCCACATCTCTTTGATCTCCTGTCTCAGGTTCGTGTACTTCCTGATTTTTTCCCCATGGGTATTCTGCAGGTTGCTAGCGATTGGTACCGCTATGTCAATCAGGTAGATAGTGTTTTCCTTCTTGTCCACAAGGGTTATGTCCGGTCTGTTGTGTGTGATTGTCCTATCCGTTATTATGGCGCGGACCCAGTACAGCTTGTAGGTTCTGATCTATAGTACTGGCTGTGGTTCGTACTTGTAGTATGGTACACTTTCTTTGTTCAACTGGTATTTCCTCGCTAGCTTCTGATGAATGATCCTTGCAACCTGTCTATGAGTGTACTCAGTCTGGCTGATCACCTTGCACCCCGCAGTGATGTATTCGATCGTTTCTGAGGCCAGGTAGCATCGTCCACATGTATCATCGGACACTCCCGGCTCCTTGGCGATGTATTTTCTATAATTTCTGGGGTTTATTACCTGGTCTTGGATGGCGAGCATGAATCCTTCAGTTTCGGGGAAGAGCGTCCCGCTCGTGAGCCAGGCATTGGAAGCAGTTTTATCTATGTGATCTTGAGGGAGATCATTGTAGTGTCTGCCATGGAGTGTCTTCTCTGACCATCTTTCTAGCTTCGTTTGTACCTCCTGGTTGGGGGGGGAACTCCTCGGTTAGGTTGAGCGGGGTATATCACTTGTCTATCTTCCCTATGGCCTGGTGGAGTGCTGTTGTGAGTTTCTAGAAGTAATTCTTCAGGTTAACTATCGCTGTCTTCTGTTGCTCAATGAGGTCTATCAGGCCCCTTCCTCCTTCTTCAAGGACAATTGTCAGTCTCTCCACGGTAGATCTCGGGCGGTGTTGGCGGCTATTGGTCATCATCGTCTTTGTCTTTCTCCTGATAACCTCCAGCTCGGTGTTAGTCCAATCTATGACCCGAAGGAGTATGTTAGCACTGGGTCTGCATAGGTGTTTATGGCTTTAACTGTGTTCCCTCCATTCAGCTTTTCTTTAAGCAGGTTTCTGAACCTCTGATGGTATTTGTCGGTCAGGCAGGCCTTAATTTCTTTGTGATGTAACTGCTGAGCCTCCATCACAGCCAAGTATTTGTAGGCCTCTCCCTGAGAGGCCTACAAATGAGATCTCTTTACCAATCTGCAGCTGCTGGTTTCGGTTGACTAATTTTCCCTGGTGCAATCCGTGGGTCTTGCATTTATCTAGATCAAATTCCATCCTAATATCATTGCTGACTTCTTCAGTGATCTGAAGTAGTTGCTGGAGGTGCTCCTCGGTTTCCGCATAGAGCTTGATGTCATCGATGTACATCAGGTGGGTGAGGGTGTACAGGTTCTTTCTTCCTTCTTTGAGGTTATATCCGTACTTGCTACTGTTGAACATGGTGGATAGCGGGTTAAGTGATAGACAGAACCGCAATGGGCTCATGGCATCTCCCTGAAAGAATCTTCTCTTGATGGGGATTGGCCTGGTTGTGATATTGTCGTCCTTAATCGTGGTACTCCATTTCGTCATCGTTTCTCCTAGAAAGTTTGTCACTATCGGATTGACGTTTTAGATTTTCAGCGTCTCGATTAGCCAGCTAGGAAGCATGGAATCGAAGGCCTTGCGGTAATCGATGTAGGCTGAGTACATGTTGTAGCACTTCTTGTAGGCTTGCTTCATAACAGCGGCATCTATGGTTAATTGCTTCTTGCATCCTTTACATCCATTCTGCTGATGAGCCATTAGGTCCTGGCTTTCCAAGTGCTCTGATATCTTCCTGGTTATGCAGTAGGTATGGATCTTGTAGATTTTTGGGAGGCAGGTGATTGACCTATATTTCGCCAGGTTTCTTGTATCTTCGTCTTTAGGCTTCAGATATGTGATTCCTTGAGTAAGAAACTTCGGGACTGTCTTTGGGTGCCTTATCATTCGTGTGAACTGCTCTGCCAGGTGCGTATATGTGCAAGTGAGCTTCTTGTACCAGTAGTTGTGGAAGTTTTCTATTCCTGGAGTTCGCCAGATGTGAGAGTTCTTGATTGTCTGTTTTACTTCTTTTTCCCGAATCTCCACACCCTCTCATTTCTTCTACGTCCTTGGTTTTATTGCATTCTAGTTCTATCCAGGTGGCTCAGCTGTAATGTCTTACTTTTCTGCTCCATATGTTTCCCAGAATTCATCAATCGCCATCTTCTCGGGTGGTCCGTTACCTTCTTTCCCGTCTTCTCCGAGTTCCTGTAGTTTCGATGATCTACAGGAACTCGGAGATTTGGTTGTTTATTTTCCTCTCGGAGCCCTATTTGTATCGGCGTAGTCTCTTGCTGAGTGCAAGGAGATTCTGCTCAATGTGTCCAAGTACTCTCCCATTCTCTGATTTTTAGTCTCATGTTTGCTCTGGACGCTGTCTCTCTTGAGGATGCTCTTCACTTTTCCAATTAATTTCTTTCTCCTATTTCCCCGTTAGTACAGGGAAAATTGTCCTATCTTTACTCTTAATTCTTCTATTTTCTGCTGAAGTCTACTTTCCCAACTGGTGGTTCCTTCTGTTTTCGGTTCTTCTGCTGCTGATCTCTTGCTTCTCTTCCATTAATCCTCGTGGCTGTTACCGCAACACAATACAAGGCTGTGTGGATGGCCTCCAGTGTTGCACCATTGCTGCAGAGGTAATGCGGTATTATGTGCCGATTCAGGTGGTCTGTGACTCTCCACAAGGTTCTATTCGGCCTCTGCTTCGGTATCACGTGAGTCTTTGTGGGGTCCATTCCTTCAAATTCTATTAGGGGCTTCTTCCACTCAACCTCTATTTTGGATGTCTGTTTCCGCTTCAGCTGCTGTGGATTGTATTTTTTTCTTGCCCTTCCTGCTCTGGTTCCGTATTCCTTATCCTTTGTAGTTGATCGCTCACGTCCTGCTTGATTTTTTCTACGATTGCAGGAGATATCAGGTTCTTCGTGACGATGGTCCTTCTCTGGTCCGTTATTCGCTGACCTGAATGTCTGCGAATCGTTCCAGCCACTTGGTATGTAGCCTCGCCCTGTAAGTTGTGATATCAGACTCCAGCTTCGTTATTTCGTAGTATGCTTGCATGATGTACATATTCATGTCGATGGTCCACTTCATTGGTTGGCGTTTTCTCCCTTCCTGTTATGTCTTACTTTTCCCTGGGTGGTCACTAGCACAGGAAGCACTTCCAGTTGGTGGGACTTGATGGTCTTGCCCTTCTCTTGTGGTAGCCATACTGGGGACACCGCCGCTCGCTCCACTGTCTTCCTCGGGAGACCGTCTCTACTTTTTCAAACCAACCCCTCTTCCTAAGGGTGCTTTCATGTAAAACACAGGTGACAGCTTACTTGGGACCAGCAGCTACAGGTAGCCTAAATTAAAAATATAAGTCAATGAGAGTGCATACAGTAACAGCGTGTGAACAGTGGCATCGCTTCTTGTGTTAATCCCCCAGCTTACCTCAACAAATTAAGCTTGTTAATTCCCAGAGAAGTACAAATATAACTCAACTGCATACTCGTTTCTCGCACCTGTGGACCTTAGGCAATTGTTAGCACTATTGTTGTTATAAAACGGAAGAATTCATGGGGTCATAAAGAAAACCAACCTGTAATCCAGAAGTAGTAGTGGCATGTGATGCAAGAAAGCAAGTGTATCAGCTTATGCAGCATCAGCCAAAAAAAAAAAAAAAAAAAATCACACCATTCTCTCCAAATGCCTGTCCAGTTCCTCCTTAAATTTACTCAACCTATCAACTTCCACAACGACAGATGGAAGTTTGTTCCAGCAATTAACCACACGCTGACTAAATGCAAAAAATTCTGGGCATCTATTCTACATCTGTCTTTTCTTAATTTGAATTTATGTCCCCTTAGGTTCGTAATCTGAACAAGTGGAAGGATCCCATGAGAATTCAGTGTGCTCAACCCGTTCAAGGCCTTATACACCTCGATCAGATCACTGCGCAGTTGCCTAGTCTCTCCAGCCACTGCAATTTGCAGAACTTAGTTTCTCTTGGTAAGAGGATCCCTTCATTCCCCTCGCCAATCTTGTAGCCCTTCTCTGCACACGCTCAAGCAAATCTACATCCTTCCTATAATGAGGCCTCCAGACCTGTATACAGTACTCAAGGCGTGGCCTGACCATTGCCTTATACAGAGGGACAATCACCTCCTTTTCCCTGCTAGCAAAATTTCCTATATATCATTGACAAAACCCCATGACCTGCCCTGGCAGCCTGTCTGCATTGCTCAGAAAACTTCATATCTGACTGCACAATTACTCCCAGGTCTTTTTTATTTTCTACCACCTTAAGTGTACTACCACACAGTTGGTACGTTTCTCTGGGGTTACTTCTACCCATATGCAGTACTTCGCATTTGTCAAGGTTAAACTTCAGTCGCCACTTCTTAGCCCACTTCCCCAAATTTTCTAGATTCTGTTGCAATACAACACTGCTATTACTGTCATTATCAACCCTGCCAACTTTGTATCATCTGCAAACTTCAACACTAAGCCTGATATATCTTCATCAATATCACTGATAAATATACAAAATAACAGTGGACCCAACACCGAACCCTGTTGGACTCCACTAATAACATTAGTCCAAGAAGAACAGCACCCATTGATTACCACCGTCTTCTCCCACTTAACCATCCTTTCATCCATTGTAGCAACTTACCCTTAATACCATTCTGCTCCAATTTGTACAATAGTCTTCCATCCGTAAGTGTCAAAAGCTTGCCTGAAATCCAAATATATATCAAAATTATTTTTTGCATCCAGTTCTTTTGTAACCACATCATAATATCCTATCACATTTGCCAGACAAGACTTTCCCTTAACAAAAAACTTTTTTTTTTTTTTTATTGCTAATTATTGCTGCAATCTTGTCTAGATGATCCTGCAATGCATCTTTAACCAGTGACTATTATTTTACCCGGAACAGAAGTTAAACTAACTGGTCTGTAATTACTCGTGTCACTCTTCGATCCCCTTTTGTGAATTGGGGATATATTTGCACATCTCCAGTTCGTGGGGACCTCCCCTGAGTCCAAGGATGCTCTCATAATTATGGCTAAGGGTTTGCTTAGTTGCTTTGCCGCCTCCTTTAATATAACTGGATAGATCCCATCCACCCTAGGTGCCTTTCTTATGTTTATCTTCAACAATTTCTCCTCCACTTTGCTCTCAGTTATTACAAAATCATTAAGCACCCTGCGACAATTTGATAACCTTCTGCCATTTTCAAACCTTAATAACTCCTCTTGTGTGAATGTAGATGGAAAATACTCATTCAGTTTGTTTGCTATCTGAGCAGGATCATCAACAGTCGAACCATCGATGTCAAGTGGACCAATCAGATTCATTCCCTGCCTTTTAGAGTTTGTATAAGTAAAGCAATCCTTGCTGTTTTTCTTAGCATCCTTTGGCACAGATTTCTCGTAATCTGCCTTCGCCTGCCTGACCTCTTTTGTGACCTGATTACAGACTAGCTTATATCTGCCATAGGCTTCTGAGTCGCTTGATAATTTATATGCATCCCATAAATTTTTCTTCTCTGTCACGAGTCTCATTAGTTCATTTGATAACCATTTAGGCCTTTGCTTCCACCTTTGTGGAAGCAAAAACCCTTTCCTTTATCCCTGATGGTAATTTTATCTTTAAGTAAATCCCACATCAGTACACTGTGACCACTGCCACCTAGTGGTTCCTTTATCTGGATATTCTTAATACACGAATGATCACTGCTGATAACCAGATCAAGGGTATTACCCTCTCTGCTTGCAACTCGAAGATGCTGCTGCAAAAACAATCATCCAATAAATCCACAAAAGTCTTACTAGTGTATGAGTGACCAATCCACAAGTTCCAGTCAATATGAGGCTAGTGGGAGTCAGAAGTGTTCAAAGCTGCTAAGTGGATTTTCTTATTTTTTGAATTGAAATTATTGTTTTTCTAAAACTTTTGATTTAAATTTAGTAGTATGTCATTATTTTGTGATTTTGTTATTAATCTGGTGTATTTATTCTTACTCGGCCTTGTAATTGCATAAAAGTATCGGTAAGGGTATCAAATCCACCTTATACAAGTTGCAGCTCCACTGAACGAGAAGTTTTTTAGCCATATTTAGCCGCTTTATTGGCCAATTGTTACATCAAATTATTTTGTATAAGTAGTTTATAGACCTAGTCAGGATCCTTAGTTTATTCTAAATTGAGACAGCGAGATTTGGAAGTTAATTAATACTTAAGTATCAGTATATTTACCATTCGTAACTTGCCGCCATTGTTATAAACTTCACTAGATAGCTTAAGCTTAGTATAATACAGTATATAATATAATATTATTAATTAATCAGTAAAAGTTATTAATTTTGTTAAACTTCGTTGTCAGGTAAATTGTACTTGTAACTAAATACATATAACGACTTAGATTACAAACGTAACATAATTAATTAAAACATAACTTGATACGGAAGTTGTATAAACGGAACTCGTAAATAATACTCGATACTGAAAAAAATATATAGCGTTATAACTGTGTTGGGATACAAGTTTAGGGTTATAATTTTGTACTGAAATTTAAATTCTACTGAATTTAAATCGAAATCATGACTCAGACCGGAGCAGCAAAGCAAAAGGCTCAAGCTAATGGAAGTGCTGTGGCTCAGGGGAGAACTGAGGGGGCAGTTGCCCTCTGAATCACAGCCTTTTAAAATGTACTGCTTGCATGATGTTTGTGGCAATCGGGTACGGGGACATGACATCATTGGGGATGTCTTTGTGTGTGCGCGGTGCAAGGAGTGTAACGAAATCAGGCGACAACTCAGTATTGTTATATGAAAGCTTGAAGGACAGGGTAGATGCCCTCGAAGGATCTAAATTGAGGGACCCATCAAGTTCTCAGCTGCCAACATCAATGCCAGAGCTTGGACTTGGTCATCACGCAACACAGCGCAACCCCCAAGGCAGAATGCGCTGCTCCCACTTGAATTAGTAGTTGTTGGTGACATTGTCAGGGAAACGGGGAACATACTTTGTAAAAAGGATAAGTGGAACAGGACTAGGGTATGTCTGCCAGGGGAAAGGTTGATGACGTTGTAGCGGATATCATCTTTTAATGGCACAAAAGGTGATATAGTTGTACACGTTGGCACTAATGATATTAATAGTAGGAGACCAGCAGAATTACTTAACAAGTACAGGTCACTGTTGAAAAAAAAAGCCATGAATTAGGGTTGAATTTGAAAGTGTCTGCAATTCCGCCCAGACACAATAGGAGGGAGTATATGATGAGAGCCTTGTCGATCAATTCAGCCCTGAAAGAATGTGCAAGGCTCAAGGCGTAGAATTTTTTCCAGCCTGGTCTGTACTTGTTAACAGGAGAGACTGCTTCTACACGAATGGGATACACATAAATAGAAAATGTGCAAGAATATTTGTTGATGCTATCGAGGCAGTGTTAGGTGGGTCGGAAAACTGCTAGTTTGGGGGTATACAAGGACTAATAGATTAACAGTAGCCACTGGCAGAGGTGAAAGAGATTCTTGCACTGCTTTTATTGGAATGAGCAGCAGCTTGGAAAACAAGAGGCAGGATATTTCGGAGACTGCTGGGAGTCACTGCGGTACAAGTAAACACATGGGGTGTGTTAGGGTGGGCTAAGAATAGGAACATGTGCATGTATACTTGTGTGTACATCAATGCTAGGAGTTTGGGAAATAAATTTGACGAATTTGAGGTATTGCTCAAAACATCAAAGGCAGATATTGTTGGGATATCAGAGACGTGGTGTCACACAGATAACATTGTACTCCCAAAATTCCAGTAACTGATGATGCTACTGGAATTTGCGGAGTACAATGTGTATAGAAAGGATAGGAAGGAAGGAGGGGTTATGCTATTAGTTAAGAAACACATAAAATCCAAGGAAGTGAAGCTTGTCGACATCGCTGGACAGTGCAGTTTCAAGTCAGTTTGTTGTGACATAAACATTGAGAGATTAAAATTGAGAGTTGGAGTGTGCTATAGACCTAATGACTCTTATGAGTATAATAAGAAACTGTACAGGGAAATAAAGTGGGCCAGTAAATCAGAGAGTCTTATAATTGGGGATTTTAATTTTCCAGATATTGATTGGAATTTGTGAGTTGGTCACTCACACACTAGCAAGGCTGTTGTGGATTTCTTGGATGATTGTTTTCTACATCAGCATGTTCGGGAGACAACTATAGGGAGTAACACTCTTGATCTGATTATCAGTAGTGATTCTTCATGCATTAAGAATCTGCAGATAAAGGAACCACCGGGTGGCAGTGATCACAAGTGGGATTTACTCAAAGAGGTAACTACCATCAGGGGTAAAGGGAATGGATTTTGCTTTCATAAAGGCGACTACGATGTTTTGAGACAGTTTTTAAATTCTATACAGTGGGACCAACTGATGATGTTTCCAACAGCAAATTCAAAATGGAAGCATTCAAAGAACGTATCTTGGAAGCTACTAGGCTTTACATACCAACTAAGAAATATTGTTCAAGGTTTAGGCCTAAATGGATGTCAGATAAACTAATAAGACATATGCCAGAGAAGAAAAATGCATGGGATACATAGAAATGAATGGGTGACATAGACGCCTATGATAGATATAAGCTGATCTGTAGCCATGTTACAAAGGGGTTAGGCAGGCAAAGACAGATTACGAGAAATCTTTGGCAAAGGGTGCAAAGAAAAACAGCAAAGAGTTCTTTACTTATGTAGGGGATGAATCAGATTGGTCCACTTGATATCGATGGTTCAACTGTCGATGATCGTGCTGAGGTAGCTAACAAACTAAATGAATATTTTGCATCGTCATTCACACATGAGGAGTTATTCAGTGAGGGAATGTCAGAGGTGTATTCAACTCTGGCAGTAAGCTAGATAATCTTGTAATAACTGAGAGTAAAGTGGCAGTACTAGAGACCCAGAAGCTGTACTGGGACTGCGCGATAATGGATAGGACAAGCCCGCACAAGAGACTGGAAATAACTCTTGTGGGCAAGAAGGAAAAGACCACCTATCTGATTGACATAACAGTACCCAACACTGGCAACCTGCAGAAAACCCATGGGGAAAATATCAGGAAGTGCATGAACCTAAGATAGGAGATCAAGAAGTGGCATATGCAAAAAAGTAACGACCATCCAGATCATCGTGTCAACCAATGGTATGGTGCCAAAGAACCTACATAACTGCCTAGCAGCAATAGGTCTTGCAGCAAACACCTATAAGGAACTCCAGAAAGTCGCAATCCCGAACACCTGTAGGATAGTCAGAGTCCCTCAATCAACAGTAACACCAGACCAACATAACAACCACCCTATGTACTTGGTAGCAATACCCGTCACGAGGTGGAACCCCAATCAGCGAGAAATAATATAAGACCAGCAATAATAAGAATAATGGGCTTTGTGGTTAAGACATTCGTCAGGACTACCAGCCTGATGTACCCAGGTTTGAATTTTGGTGGAATGGAACGCAGCTCTATTATGGTGAGAGACCGATATAATAATTAAAAAAAAAAAAAAAAAAAAAAAAAACATCGCGAAAGTTACCTAATCGGACTTACCTACCCCAAGGCGTGAGACGGCTGAGGTAGATAGTGGCGCCATCTGGTGTCACTCGCGAGAACTAAATAAAAATAAATAAACGACTGGACTTGTTCAGCTGAAGATGAACAAGTCCACCACCATAGATGGATCATGTCGCAAAGAAATATTCATACTGCATCGAATGTGGCACAAGATAAAGTCACTCGTGTTCAGGCCTTAGGTAGAGGGGTCGGTTCTTAAAGTTGGAGACAGGCTCCTGAGCAAGAGTAGAGCAAGTGGCACTGTTCCCCATAAAGCTACCACAAGAGAAGGGCAAGACAATCTAGCCCCACCAACTGGAAGTGTTTCCTGTGCAACTGCAGTAGTGACCATCCAGGAAGGAAGAAAACGGCAACTCATGACAATGTACAGATCGCGACTACATACCAAGTGGTTGGAACAATGCCCAGATATTCAGGTCACCGAACAGCGATTAACAGACCAAAGGGCCAACGTCGCTAAGAACCTAATAGCTCCTGCCATCTTCGAAAAAATCAAGCAGGACGTCAGTGATCAACTACAAAACACAAAGAATATGGTCAATGTGGAACCAGACGAGGAACAGCATACATGGAACCAGAAGAAAAACACCAAGAAATACAACCCAGAGAAGCTGAAGTGGAAAGAGACGAAGTCATGCTATCCAGAATAGAAGACGAGTGGAAGAAGGCCCTAACAGAATTCGAAGGAATGGACCCCATAAGAACCCACATGATACCTAAGCAGAGACCAAATAAAACTCTGTGGAGAGTAACAGACCACCTCAACCGGAAAATAATGCCACATTACCGTGACAACAATGGTGCATCGGCTATCCACACCGCCGTATACTGTGCTGCCATAGCAGCCACTAGGATTAATGGAAAAGAAACGAGAGACCAGCAGCAGAAGAACCGAAAACAGAAGGAACCGCCAGCTTGGGAAAGAAGACTACAGCAGAAGATAGAATAATTAAGAGTCAAGATAGGTCAGTTGATCCAGTACCAACAGTGTAACAGAAGTAAGAAATTGATTGGAAAAGTGAAGAGCATCCTCAAGAGAGACAGCAAACATGAGACCAGAAATCAGAGAATAGGAGAATACTTGGACACACTGAAGCAGAATCTCCTCGCACTCAGTAAGAGACTACACCGATACAAAGAGAGCTCCCAGAGGAAAATAAACAACTGAATCTTCGATGAGGACCAAAGAGCCTTCTACAGGAAACTGACCTGCCGAGAAGACGATCGAAGAGTTCAGAGGAAATATCTGGAGCAGTGAAGTAGGACATAACAGCAGAGCACCCGGGTTAGAAGCAGAACAGAAGAAAACGAAGGACATACAAGAGATGAGAGAGATTCGAGAAGAAGTAAAACAGTGAATCAGGAACACCAACAACTGGCGAATCCTGGAAATTGATAACATCCACAACTACTGGTACAAGAAGCTCACCTGCACACAGAAACACCTGGCAAAGCAGTTCGCTCGAATGATAAGGCATCCGGAGACAATCCAGAAGTTTCTCTCTGAAGGAGTCACATATCTGAAACCTAAAGATGAAGATACAAGAAATCCGGCAAAATACGCCAATCACATGCCTCCCAACAATGTACAAGATCCTGACCAGCTGCATAACCAAAAGATATCAGACCACTTAGACAGTCAGAAAATAATGGACGAACAGCTGAAAGGATGCAAGGAGCAATTGGCCATAGCTGCCGCTGGACATCATCTCTTTTTATTCTGCTTTAATTCCATTCCACTTGGTCAATAGATTCAAATTCTACAGTCGGATCACCAGAAATCTGACAAAATGAAAGTAAAGGATCATGATTTGCGTTTATTGATTGAATGATAGGTATCTTTTCATTTAGTCTTTCTTTTTGTGTAATTCCGATCGCTGCGACGATTTGATTTGTGTTTGCTTCAAGGTTTGATCATAACAAACTGAATCAAAAGTTTCTTTGCTTCTTTCACAGATAGATTCTGTTCCTCTTTTTAAAACTGAGGCTATACTTTCAGGAATCGGTTTCACGTCTTGTATATACACCTCGTGAGTAGCACAGTTAGTAGAACCGCCATCCTCCCCACACCAGGTGTGGGGAGGATGGCGGTTCCGAGTTCGGATCCCGTCAGTGATCCGAGTTCGAGTCCCGGCAATGACGTCAGAAATTGTTTATGGGTCTTTTTCACAATGTGGCTGGGTCAGTCAGTCTCAAGCGAGGGTAGCGTGGTTTTTTTCTCCAGGAAACTGTTTTTCGTCCAGCAAACAGAAAATCCACCTCATGACAGTATATAGGGCAATATGGCCTTAGTCGTTGATGCTCCTAAAACTCTAATTCAAGAACAATTTATATATATACACTGAATGGACAGAAATCATGGGTAGGCCCACCTTTTGCCCGGATAAGGGCAGTCACACGGCGAGGCATTGATTCCACTAGTCCACGAAGCGTTCCACAGGTATTTCCATCCATGCTAGCTGCACTGCTGTTCATAATTCTGTCGCATTTCTGGGTGGAGGATCCAAAGCTCGAACGAAACACAGCATCCCAAAGATGCTCCACAGGGTTTATGTCTAGTGAACGGGAAGACCATTCCATGGTGGTAAAATCTGCGGAATGCTCTTCGAGCCATGTTCTAGTCACCACAGCTCTGTGGGGAGGCACATTGTCCTGCTGGAAGAGTCCATTGCCCTGTGGGTGTGCGATGACCATGAAGGGATGCAGATGGTCTGCAAGGATGAACGGGAAGAAGACACATCGAACGTAACCTGGACCGTTCGGAGATGCGTCTAGATGGGCCAGAAGTTCCGTGTGCCAGTTGAACACGCCCAAGACCATTACCGACCATCCTCCTGCCTGAACAGTTCCTGGTTGACATGACGGGTGCATAGTGTCGTGCAGTTTCTGCCAGATACGAACCCTCCCGTCCACTCAAAATAACTGGCGGGACTCATCGGACCAGGAGACCCATGTCCAATCATCCAAGGTCCAGTGCTGATGTTCTTTCGTCCAGTTGAGGCTTAGAATCCTGTGTCGTGATGTTAGCAATGGGACTCTGGTGAGTCGGGAGTTCCCATAACCTATTGCGGCTAATGATCGCCTGATGGTCTTGGTAGAGACGTTTCTGGCACCTCCCTCAAGTCGGCGGTGATTTGTGCCACTGTCGCTCTCCGGTAGGCTGAAATAATGCGAGACAGACATCGACGACCACGTTCATCCACCACTTTTCTCCGCCCACAGCACTGTCCACGAGATGTTATTCCGGAAATAGCGTATTCCGATACATTCTTAATACTGTTGGAATCGCACTACTAAGTGAGGCTAGTGCCAAAAAAGAACCCTAAAGACCCTTCAGACTTTCGGCCCATATCGATCAGTTGTTCACTTTTAAAACTCTTTGGCAAAGCTATCCTCCCTGCTTTAATCCAACAGTTTTGCGTACAGGCCACCCCACCTCCATACTGTAATACAAAGAAGATCCACTTACTAATTTGTTGGAGACTCTCTTCAGAGTACAAGCTTTAAATGAAAAGGCCCAAATTGAAATCATATTCCTTGACATTAAGGCAGCTTTTGATGTTTCCTTTTTCAGCCCCTGAAAATATTTTCTCAGTTTAGTTCCGCACTGAAGCAAACTATTACAGATTATCAAGGCCATTTTGAAGCCAAGAAATCCATTCAGAATACACCCTCATTTGGGGAATCCCTCAGGGAGGTGTTTTATCAGCTCTGCTTTTCGCGGTCGCTCTGGAACTTTTTCTATCTCATAATCATAGTTTTATTTCATACGCCGATGACATTAAATATTTTGTTGTCTCTAGCAAACTTGCTCTTGTGTCCGACGTCAATTCCCACCCCAACGTTCGGTTTCATTAACTGCATTTATACTTAGGTAAAATAGGTTTATGGCTAAACCTCTGACAAGTAAGCACAACCGACAATAACAAATAAGAAGATAAAGAACATAATTGAGTTATCTATAAATGGAGCACAGATTAAGAAAGTCTGCACGTACACTGACCTTGGATTGACGTGGGATGAGAGCCTTACCTTTAAAAGGCACTTTCAGAACACAAGAACAAAAAATCTCGCTGCCATTTAGACTATAAGACAGGAGATAACTGGGATTCGGAATCAACAACTAATGACATGACCCAATACATCCAAAGATATATTGTTCCTGTTTCCCTCTATGCCTCAATTATTTAGTCTTATGCCCCAACTACCTATATTAGGAAGTTTTTCGGCGTGGAATACTGGGAGTTCCGGTGGTTAAATAGGATTGCCAGGAAGCCCTTTACAATTTCAAAATCCATATTGTATACAAACTTAAACGTAGCTCCATGAATACAGATGGTCACCATGCGTAACATCAGCACTCTTGCACAACTTCTGACTGGGAGTTTAGATGCCCCACATATTGATAATCTCTTGTGGTCAGGCCACGCCCTGGCACCCGGCTCTACTACCCTCATAGTCTCCGAAGCGCTCTACATCACATGGAGGGATTAAGGCGGATGTTTTCTGCCAATACTCTGGAGCTCTTTGGAGACTTCAAAATCAACCCGAACAGGTACTGCCATGACAAAACCTACAGGAAGCTGATAGCAAACTTATATACTACTCTACAAATTTAATGAAGAGGAGAGTGTACCTTTCTGTGGAATTTGTGCCTATGAACTCTTGATCATCTGTAATGAACGATTTTTGTGTCAAGTGACTGTCGATATATTTATTGATTTATTTATTCTTATGTATTTTCTGATTTTCAATGTTGCTGTCTAATTTATTGTAGGATGTTTGTATTAGCTACCCTCCTAGATGATGTCTGTACAGGGGTGTTAGATAAATAAACTGATAATAATATTATTATTATTAAGGAGCCCGGAATGTCCAATGACACATGTCGACGATGCCACCTGGCGTCAGAAACGATCCAACACATCACTGCTGGGTGTAAGGTGATCACCTAGACTGAGTACACTCATAGACACGATCAGATAGCAAGGATAATACATCAGACGCTAGCGAGGAAGTACCAGTTGACCAAAGAAAGTGTACCATACTACAAGTACGAACCCCAGGCAGTAATAGAGACCCGAACCCACAAGCTGTACTGGGACCACGCCATAATAACGGATATGACCATCCCACACAACAGACCAGACATAACCCTTGTGGACAAGATGGAAAAAGGCTACCTACCTGATTGACATAGCGGTGCCCAACATTAACAATGTTCAGAAAACACATGGGGAAAAAATTAGGAACTACACGAACCTGAGACACGAGGTCAAGGAGATGTGGCATATGCAAGAAGTATCGACCATCCCTATCATCGTGTTAACCACCGGTATGGTACCAAAGAATCTACATAGAAGCCTAGCAGCAATAGGTCTCCCAGAGAACACCTACAAGGAACTCCAGAAAGTCGCAATCCTGAACCTGTAGGATAGTCAGAGATTTTCTCGGCCGACAGTAACACCGGATATTACAACCACCCTGTATACTTGGTAGCAGTACCCATCACAGAGTGGAATAAGGGAGAAATAATAGGAGTAACAATAATAATTAGAATGGAATTTGGTCTAGCCAAATGCATTTGCCACGGATTGCAACAAAGAAAATTAGGCAACTGAAACCACCAGCTGCAGACTGGTAAAGAGATCAAAAATGTATAGATGCATACTTTTTGGTGGAAATTATGGATTAAATCCCAATAAGAGTATGAATCTTTATTAGGTCATATGGACAAGCATTATAATAAATGAGTAGAATAACTCTAATATTATACTTAAATGTAAAAATAAGTTAACAATTGTTATAAGGCTTTAATGATTTATATCATCTCATTCCTGGATTTCTGTAGTATAATGAATCACTCCTTGTCACCTTTTCTGAAAGGTATGGATTTGACTTATGTTGACAGAAGAAATATTAAAAAGGACTTCTCATTTGAGACTATAGTCAGTATGTGTCAGGTAAGGTGTAGGCCAAGCATATAAACCAGCCTATAAACACATGTATTTTTATAGCAAAAATAAACAATCCCCACATATGGTCAGTGGGAAAGGATGTTTATATGACCATTGTAGAGCAGATCCAAATGGAAGGAAATGGCTGAAATGCAGAAATCCCATTACTGTATGTTATCATTTAGTAAGTCAATAATTCAACAGAGCAAGACTGTAATAGTCTTCTTTTTGTCACTTTACAACAATGAAATCAACGTTGATAACAGATATCAATATAAGCTGCAAATTTTTGACATTATGAAAATTGCAAGATAGCCTAGAATTGGTTCTCTGTGCAGTAAGGCAGCACTGTTGATGCAATCAAATGGAGTAACTGCAGTGATGAGCTGGTTTGCACTGTTTTGTGTGAACCGGTTAAAAATTTTATGCAAACAAATGTCACGACATGATCTCAAAACTAAACAACCCTAATCTTATAAAATGTCATAGAAAATAATAAGGTGTATAAAATAAACTTCATATACAAAAGAACATGAATTTCGAGTAAGAGTTGTTTCTCAGATAGGTCAAGAGTTGTAACTATGCACATGCACTTATTTGTCGCAGACTCCTATATGCATTCAAGTTCATCCTGACGGGAGACAAATGTCTACTTTATTTTAAACAGGAGTCACCAGTTATTCTTTTAAATAATGTTTATTGCATTGTATATATCATAGAAATAAAAAGTGTACTATAATCAACATGATTATAGTACACTTTATTTTTAATAACCTAAATTAGCTCACAATATAAGATAGCATCTTTGTTAAATGTTATGGTTTGCTTACTCGTGCATCTCTTCTTTATATCTTCATTTCATATGTACATATTTTAAACTTGTTTAATTAAGCAATACTTTTTTTCTACTGTAATAAACTTGTAAAAATGTTTTTTTTTTTTTTTTTTTTTTAATATTGTCATACAGTGTTATATTTCTAAAAATACAGTGTTATATTCCTTAAATCAAAACTTTTTATAGGGAACTAGTTAAGATTTTGGGCTTAGAGGGGAACAGGTATCCTGTGTGTTATCAGACACTCAGCCTAAAACACTGAGGGATCCAATATCTCTCTATTACAGAAGATTTAGGAGAAGTCCGGTTGGCCTGCCTCCCTAAAATCCACTCATGCACACCTTCTCGATGGTAAGCCCTGTTACGTCACTTAGGTGGCAACGAACGTGTAGAGTGGTTCTCTTCAAGACGCCTGGTCAGCGTGAAGAGGAAAAGACCAAACCCTCCAGCAATGAGAGCACAACAATACAAATGGCCCTCAGTCCCCAGCAGCTTTCACTCTCCCTCTTACGGCAGCGAGAGGATCAGAGTGGAAGCAGAGGGTGCTAAGAATCTCTGGGTACGACCAGGCTGCCATGCACGGAAATTGAACTTGGCCTGTTATAACGTACGATCACTCATCGGTGAAGACAGGATATTAGAACTGGAAAAGGAATTAGAAAATGTGAATTGGAATATCATCGGTTTGGCTGAAACAAGAAGAAGAAATGAATCACTTATAAGTTTATCAAGTGGAAATCTGCTGTACACCAATGGAAACAGTGAAAGGAGTGAAGGTGGAGTTGGGTTTCTGGTCCATAAAGATTTTAAAAACAACATTTTGGAATTCAAAAGTACATCACCAAGGGTGTCAAGACTAATACTCAAGATTTCTAAGAGGTACAAGCTAAAGATTATAATGATTTATGCACCAACATCGAGCCATGATGATGAAGAGGTTGAAGAAATGTACACTGAAATTGAGAGTCTTGTAGATGAGCAGAAAACCCACTACACTATTATCATGGGGGACTTCAATGCTAAGGTTGGAAAAAGGCAAAACAGCGCAGAAAGAGGAACTATAGGAAATTTTGGAATTGGTGAAAGAAATAAAAGAGGTGAAAGACTTGTGGAATTTGCAGAATCTCAAGGAATGTCAGTAATGAAAACTTTTTTCAAGAAAAGGGTGAACAGGAAGTGGACATGGAAGAGTCCAAATGGATTAACAACTAATGAAATCGACTTCATCCTCACTAACAGAAGATATATTGTGAAGGATGTTACCATCCTGAATAAGGTAAATGTTGGAAGTGATCATAGAATGGTAAGATGTACACTTGATATAGATGTAGGAAAGGAAAGGAAAAAACTGACTCGAGTAAATAATACAAAGGTCTTTGAAATAACAGAGGAGGAGAAAAAGCAGTATGTACTGGAACTTAAGAACAAGTTTGAGCTTCTGCAGACTGCTCAGGACCAAGATATCGACGAGGAATATTACAACTTTCTGAAAGTGATAAAGCCCAAGAAACCTATAGGGAAACAGAAATCCAAAGAAGAAAAAATTAGTCAAGAAACACTTGTCATGATGAACCAAATGACGACAAATGAAGAGCAAGAAAAACACTGACAGGGAGAAAATTGAGTATACTGAGTTATGCAAAGCCATTAGAAAGAGACTCAGAGAGGACATAAGAAGATTTAACACAAGAAAAGTAGAACAAGCATTAAGGGAAAACAAAGGATTGAAATCAGCAGCCATGAGCAGTAATACAGAAAGACAAATGATACTGAAACTGAAGAATAGCGATGGTGTACTTATAAACAGCAGAGAAGGCATAATTCAAATAGCAGAAGACTACTATAGAGAATTATACAAGGAGCGAGGGAATGATACCAGCAGTGGGGAAGATGGATTGCAAAGTAGCAACACATACGACATACCCGATATTCTTCCTGATGAGGTAGAACATGCATTGAAGAAAATGAAGAATCGGAAAGCCCCGGGGGAAGATCAAGTTACTGTAGAGTTGTTAAAATTGGGAGGAAGAGACATAACACAAAAACTGGCAAGGCTCTTCACAAAGTGCATTAGAAAAGGTGTGATGCCTAAGCAGTGGAATAATGCAATCATAGTTTTGCTGCATAAGAAAGGAGATAAATCAGAAATTGGAAATTATAGACCAATTAGCTTGTTATCCCATATCTACAAGTTGTTCACAAGGGTCATTACTAACAGATTAGAAAGAATACTTGATGAGAATCAACCGAAAGAGCAAGCTGGCTTTAGGACAGGATTCTCAACTATGGATCACCTTCACGTAATATCACAGCTAATGGAGAAAGCAAATGAATATAAAACACCATTATGCCTGGCATTTGTGGATTATGAAAAGGCATTTGACTCCATACAGCATAAGGCAATGTTTCGGGCACTGGAAAGACAAGGCATAGATACTCCATATATTATGATTTTGAAGAAAATATATGAGAGTGCTACATCCTTTATTAGACTAGACAAAGACAGTAGCAAATTTAAAATCGAGAAAGGAGTTCGACAAGGAAACACAATATCTCCGAAGCTGTTTACTGCTGCCCTTGAGGAAGCTTTCAGAAGATTAGACTGGTCACAGAAAGGAGTCAATGTGAACGGAGAGTACCTAAACCATTTACGATTTGCAGATGACATTGTGGTCATAAGCCACAATCCCAAAGAATTAGAGGAAAATCTTAATCAGTTATGCACAGTTAGTAAGGATTTTGGACTAAAGATGAATATGGCTAAAACAAAAGTAATGATGAACAAGTATGCCACGGAAAGGGAAATAATGATTGAAGGAGCAGTAATTGAAAAGGTGGAGTCATATACTTATCTGGGACAAGTTATTAGCTGTAATAATGATAAATGGCTGGAAGTCAAGAGAAGAATAAATTTTGGATGGATAGCATTCAGGAAATATAGTCACATACTGAAGAGCAATATCCCAGTTTGTCTGAAACGTAAAATAATGAATCAATGTATACTCCCCACCATGACTTATGGAAGTGAAACTTGGGCACTCACCAAAAGAATGGAAGAGAAGCTGAGAACTACACAGCGAAGAATGGAACGAATTATATTGGGAATCAGACTGTTAGATAAGAAGAGAAACACATGGATTAGGCAGCAAACTCAAGTAAAGGACATTCTTATCAAAACTAAAGAACTAAAATGGTCTTGGGCAGGACACATAGCTCGAAGACATGATGACAGATGGACTAAGAAAATAACAGAATGGTACCCAAGAGGAGCTAGAAGAAAACCTGGAAGACAAAGGCGGAGATGGATAGATGAAATTCATGAGTTTTTGAGTAGTAAATGGATGGCCAGTGCTCAAAACAGAAGGAACTGGAAAGTTGCTGGAGAGGCCTTCATCCTGCAGTGGATTGAAAATGGCTGATGATGATGATAAGATTTTGGAAGCTCATCACTGAGTAACTGTGCTAATTATCTGTTAGTTATACATAATGGTGTAACATATTATAAATGGTATCCAAATTCCCCCAAATCCTGCAAAGTAATTATGGAAAATAATTGGAAGTGTGGCTAAAGGTCCCAGATCTTTATCCACACTTCTTTTAGTGGTGGAATGATCTAATGGATCTCTTTAGTAATGAAACTGAAAGTGTTAAAATGATTTAATATCGGTAAATGTGCAGTGGACATAGATCAAGCATTTAATTTACTTTGACCTGCAGTAATGACTATTTCTATCAAGGCTGACAAAATCAATGCATCTTGCACTATGAAATTCCACAAGAATTACAAAAAAAAAAAAAAAAAAATAGGTCATAGACAATATGGAAAGACATTAACTTATGGATCAAGGATAAGCCCTAGGTGATAACTTTGATCCAGCATTAGACAACCTCATGACTCCATGTTCATTGAGATTACTGTGTAGCACAACAAAACCTTATTCATGCCAGATAACCTGTGGCATCTACATAATATTCGGGTTGCATTTTTGACTCCAATCATAATTATATCATTATAATAATGGACATTGCAGGCAATTTCACATTCTATATTTGCTACTACCACTGCACTGTTGGCCAGCTGAACATCAACAGAAGGCAAAAATTCAAATTATGGAGGGGAGTATTTCATAGGATCATATTCAATAATTTCAATGAAAATATCAATATTTCAGTTTGTCATGCTTCAAGTTAGTAAAAGTGCATGGTTTTATTTCAACAATGGCATTGAAATCATATAAGAGTAAGCTTTTCTTAGAATTTTATTTTTCTTCCTGGGGACACTCATTCCCCCCACTGACAGCTACAAGGATTGAGCTTATGTTCACTTCTGCAATGATAGTTATCCACAAGTCAACCTAAAATTACTAACTTATTATTTTTTTTAATTTATAGTACCACCAAAATAAATTAATCTGCCATTCAATTAAAAACTCTTGAGACATTTGTCTCTCATCAGGTGGTCTTAATTAGCAACTTTGTGCTGAATGGTGAATAAACTCCACATGAGTTACGTTGTGAGAGTTTCCAGTACAGGGGCCACTTAGACCATATTGCAACATATGAGTGAATAATACATTGTTTACACCGATCCTTTATGCAACTATTTGGCATGAAGCTGCTATATTAAGCTACCTGCTATTTGATGAGAGTCTCAAAACTTTCTATCTAGGCAGTGTTTTAATCTTAGGTAAAATGAATATTTTTAAACTGAGCATGAGGCCATGCTTTGTCATTGTCAACAGAAGGAACAAAGTGTCTCTAAACAGGAAAGTAGAATACAGAGTAGCATACTTTTATGACATGTCATGTTTTCTAAAAATCTTATAAATCAAGGACTATTTGTATTTCTAAAACTAAACATTATTATTTTATTATTTTTTAATAACTATGTATGAGGTCCCAGACAAACTATGGTAACTTTGCAGTGTATTAATATAGGTCAATCAATGCATATTGTAGTGTAATGTCAGGTCATGTTGTTTGCACTGAGTGATTGGCCTCTTAGATCAGATGACTGCAGTAGCTGCAACATCTGGTTACCAAACTTGGCACATGGAGCTGGGCCAGGGTCTATCATACTAGCATCCACAAATGAAAAGGCATGTAGACATGTACAATATCTCATGTAGGGCAGCTCCAAAACATTAGTTTAACTCCACCTTGGTACTCTGTGATGATACAGAACTCTGTACAACAGCCAGAAATGTATGTAATATTCTGTTTGTGCTGAATAAGTGTTTAGATTTTTCTGGCCACTTGAAAAACAAATGAAACAGCAGTTAATTTTTATCTGCCTTTTCGTTTTTTCTTCAAGTGGTTAGAAAAAAAACTTGGTTACCTCATTATTTCTATACAGGGCCTCTCTATAAATAACTCCTATGTAACAGTTGTGAAATTTTCAGCCTCTTTTTCGTTAATTGGAGGTTTACCAAACATCAATAGAGTTAGGGTTATGCTGAGTTAGGATTCAGGCACAGGTCAACAATAAACTGATTTTATGACAAAGTACACTTGTGTACTTTGTCATAAAATCAATGTGTACTTGGTCACTGAAATATGATCCTCCCCTCACAACTGTTATAATAAAATGACAAGCTTACCCACAACTGACAGTATTCATTACATGCTATCATACAGTATTTATGACCTAGTAATAGAATGTCTAACTGGACTCTAACACAGCTCCTGTGAAGGTATAAATAGACTGGAAAATTAATAACAAGACAACACAAGCAGTATTGTAGACATCCAGATCCATTTTCTTTGGGATAATGCAACATACCCTACACATACTGGGTTTTACAGCAAATTTAAGTCCACAGGTTATTTTAACATCAGTAACCATGGCTAATATTTTCTGAAAATGTTTGAACTTCATTGCAATGGATGGTTCCACAAAATGCCTATTTCTTTGAAAGGTTAGCAAATCAGAGATTTCTAAATGTTCAAATAAGTTTGTTTTAGAATTCTTTTTCAGCAACAGATGTTTTGATGGTTCATGCCAAGTGATAACATAAGAACATATTTCTCATTTCAAAATATGAAGGGGAAAAAAAAAAAAAAAGGTAAATTTAGTACTCATATAGGACAGAGCCCTATATCCTTACTAATTAGCTCTTAAAAATGGGAACATGGATTGGTTGGTTATGGGGTTTTAGGTGCATCAACAACTTAGGCCATATTGCACCTTATGTCAGTAAATTGCGTGTTCGGTGGTCGATTTGATTTTTGCTGGACAAAAAACTCGAATTTCTGTGAGAAAAAACCATGTTACCCTCACCCGAGAGACTGACTAAATTAGCCATGTTGTGAAAAAGACCCATAAAAATTCCTTGCATCACTAACAGCTACAACCTTCAAGGCATGTGATCTATGATGAATTTGTTCCTGAATAATAAAAAAATAACCGGAAGTTATTAGTGTACACAAAGGAAAATAGTTGCAATGCATTCAAGTGATACATGGAGGACTAGGGAAATAAGTAAAAGAAGAAACAAACTGCCCAAGATTCTGGAAGGAAAGCTCTAAGATAATAATGAAAGCATAAAAACAACAATGTTCAAAGTGATAATATAGAGATATGCCCAAATTTTCTAAGTTGAGGCAATTGTTGCATGCTAAAGTAAATGAATGAATGCAGTTTCAAGAAACAAGTTTTACTAAATAATTTATTCACAAAACACAGCACAGAACAGACATTATCCAGTGACTGGATCATAAATTACTCATGCAAATATTTTTTTATACAGAAATATTACTTACACTGGACTGGTCTGTAAGGAAGACACTATTATACTTGATCATATGTATATTAATAGGATGGAGGCAGACATTTGTAATCATTACTATATTTACATGACAGGTAGAAATTTCATGGTAAATACATCAAAGTCATAATAAAAAAAATGACAGCATATAATACTGACTTACAAATATGGCTTCTGAGATCAATACATTAAGATTTACATACATTATCTTTAATTCATATATTTAGTTCATTTTTTCAGTCAACTGTAACAACAGAATTTGGTTTTAAGAAACACACTGAAGTCTGTTTTTTCATCTGCAACAAGCAGTGCACCATTTTTATTTTTTATTTTAAAACAGCAAATATCTCACTATTATTATCAATACCAGGATGACATATTTTTGTTTACGACAACTATTCAGAATTGTAGATCTCCCCAATTAACCTTAAAAACCTATACCATTAATACAGTGGTTCATATATCTCTTCCAGCCATTTGCTTGTGGCAGGCACCTTAATGACTATATTTTAGCCACCAATACTCAGCATTGGTATCCAGTCAACAGACAATGCATAAGTAGCATTTTGTGTACCAGTGGAGAACTTTAACTTATTTCATGAGAGAAGTGTGAGGAATGAAACTTTGTTTCAGAAATATTAGCATAATCTAGATTCAAGAGCATTGATCTGATGTGAATTTTAGTCATTCTGTAACATTACTGAATTTTAATTAAATATTTTTTTTTCACATCAGTTATAAAACTGAGACGTATTTTTACTTTCAAGGACAAATTTTATTATATTAAAAATAAGAAACCGGCAGTTAATTCTTTGCCAGTTTTGAATGCAGATGCAAATACTACACATTCCTTTTTCAATTCTGATTCACACAGAGAGAGAGAGAGAGAGATTATGCATGACATTTATAGTTGTTAAGGTAGGTGGTTGTTGTTGTTGTTGTGATGATAGGAGATTGGCAACTAAGGCCATGTTGCTCCATGTATATTGTCTATAAACTGCATACACTGAGGTCGACTTTCTGTTTGCTGGATGAAAAACCACACTACCCTTGCCTGAGACCGACTAAACCAGCTACATTGTAAAAAATATCCATAAAAATTCTTCCCGTCATTAACGGATGTTAAGTTAGGTTATGGGAAATCTAAATCCACTAATCTTGTGTTTTTATAAAGAATCCATCTTGGAATGCAATTTTATTTTTATAACTGATTTTTAAGGCAGTTTTACTGTACTGCATTTACTAGATGAACCACAGGATCAAATATGAAACTTGTTCTCTTCTAAAACAGATTTCACTCTATGATGCAACCCATCAACACCTTACAAGCAGGGCCAGTTTAGGGTAAGGCCAAGTAGGCAATGGCCTGGGGGTTCCAAGGTTTAGGTGCAATGCTGCCCCTTCCTCCCAAAAACAAAGCCAGCAAGAAAAATTGTGTATTTCATGTGTTTACATATTTTTAAACAATGTTTCAAAACGGCCTTCTTTTATCTTAATTTGCAACTATTATATTTATTTGAGACTGAATAGGTTCAAAGAAATTTATTTGTGGATCTTTGTTTTCTTTACTTACTCATGTTTATTGTTGCACTTTCATATTCTAAAAAATGAAAACCTTTGCATTGGTAGGCGCCATCAGTCAATGCTTAGGGGCACCATATACCCTTGAGCTGGCCCTGCTTACAAGGCAATCTGCTAATCATGACTAGCTTATCAGAAGAAAGATTGGTGATGGGGAAAGGCAGAGGGAAGATACTGCTTTTACAGAAGAGTACCTGTAATTGAAAAATAGCAGCAAGATGTTAACAGGCACAATTGATATTAAATATTATGGTTATCAAAGTAGTTTCAATTCTGTTTTAGATATTCTGATTATTCCTGCCTCTGGCTGCTACTACCATGACATAATCATATATAAAATTGCTTGAACACAGAAGTACATTAATAAGTCTGAAAGGGCATTGCAGTCCAACCATTTTTTAATAAGTAAATTTAATTATCCATTTATCTAAAGAAACATTCATGTGGGAGTATTCTATTACTTATATTAAAATTGTTAGCAATTCTTCACAAGGTAGATAAATTTTAATATATTTACTAGTATATTATTTATATTATTATATTTAGCCATATGGTGCAAGGAAGCATAAGGCTTTTGCTGCACCAGCCACAAAAAAAAAAAAAAATAAATAAATAAATAAAAAATAAAGGGAGAGAGAAACAAGAGTAAAAGTAAAAAGGGAATCACCAAGAAAGAGAAGGATGGTGATATCCAGCTCAGGACCCTAGGTGTGACAATACTCTAGGTGTGCCAATACTCACCAGATGTGAGCCCCTGAGCTAACATGGGTATAGTGGGCAACACATTGTCTTTCTGGTCCATATTGATTTTACTGTAGTACTTTATTTTAAGAATACTTTTCTCTTGTAAATTTTGGGCAATCAAGTATAACATTATTATTATTAATGGTAGTTGTAGTGGAATACAATGCAAGAAAGCAAGCTTATCAAGCATCAGCAAAAAAAAAAAAAAAACAAAAACCCTCCCACACCCGTCCATCCCCTCCAATAATGTCTAGTTCTTCCTTGAATTTATTTAAACTACCCACTTCCACAAAAACAGATGGCAGTTTGTTCCAAAAATTAACCACCCACTGGCTGAAGGCAAACCTCAGCACAGCTATCCTTTCTCAATTTGAATTTATGCCCCTTCATGCACGTAGTCTGAGCAAGAGGAAGAATGCCATCAGCATAGAGCTTGGTCAAAGGGTTCAAAGCTTTAAACACCTCAATTGGATCACCGCTTAGGCACCTAGTTTCCATCCTCCACATGTGTTCATGTGAAACTGTTAATATTGCATGGCAGTTGTGGCATTGAGGTGGGTCTTTTATCCTAAGAGGTAAGAGTAAGTATTGTTTTTTGTACATTTTTACTCTGGCTAGGACTACTTCCTCTCTATTTTATCTTTCACTTCAGAGTTGTTGTACGGCACCTCCGTAGCCAGGTGGGAAGGAGCAACAGTGCGTAGCACACGCTTCTTGATTAGACCGGGGTTCGAGCCCGTCACCACCAAATACGGAGGATGTGGAAAGGTCAGGGAATGACCACCGCATATCCCGGAGCAATATGGCTTTAGTTGCTAATGCTCCTAAAAACCAAATAACTAACTAACTTCAGAGTTGTAGTTCGTTTAACTTTCAGAAATTTACTACCAGTTCATTCTTCCAATGTTTGCTGCCACTGTCTCATATTGCTAGGTTAGGTGACATGTTTATAGTTTGTAGTCCATGAAAGGTAGATCAAAATTAGGTAGGTAACACTGTATTCCTAGGTGGAACCAGAGAGTTGGGATTTATATATATTTTTTACCTAAATGAAAATCCCAAACACAAAAGGTATCCAGTACTTAGTACTGAAGGTTCCTAATATCTTTAGTGTTTGATGGGTGGCAGAGCATGTGCTGAAGGCTGAGAAGACAGAAGATATTGTTGACATCAGACTTGAATTTCTGTAGATTGTAATTTTCAGGAAATACATGTAAAGGAAAGTTGTTGGTTGTCCAAATTAATTAACAGATGTGGGTGTAATTTTCAGGAAATATATGTAAAGGAAAGTTGTTGGTTGTCCAAATTAATTAACAGATGTGGGAGGGAGGGAGGGAAAAAGTTGGTTGTGTGAGTTTGGAGTTTGTTAGTGAATGGATGCTGAGTGGTAGCAGCAGCACATTTGGACTCATCTGGAACAGAGTGGGGGAATTACAGATGCCAATTTGGAAGAACACTGCCAATGGGAAAAGGCATATAGCAGAAACTGAATGCCTGTTAGAAAGAGTGGAGAGACTTTGTAAGGCAGAGGTCATTAATTAATCCGAGTGACCACTTATGAATGGCGCCTAGAAGCTTGAGAGAGAGGTTTGGACGCACCACCCCAGATGTGGGAACAATATTCCAAGGTTTGGCAGATTTGAGATTTGTTGTTATTTGGTTTTTAGGAGCATTAGCAACTAAGGCCATATTGCCCCAGGGATATGCGGTGGTCATTCCCTGACCTCTCCGCATCCTCCATATTTGGTGGTTACGGCTCGAACCCTAGTCTAATCAAGAAGCGTGTGCTATGCACTGCTGCTCCTGCCCACCTGGCTATGGAGGCACCTTTGAGATTTGTACTGAATAGTTTAGAAGAAAAGTAACTTTGAGTGTCATCAAAGATGGGCTTAGGAAATTTACATTTTTTTGCAAGAAAAGAGGACCGAAGTTAACTATGTTTTTTTTTTCTTATCAAAGAATTATCAATTAGCACTTAAGGAACTGGTGGTAGATATCTGAGACATTGAGTTTGTCTGTACTGGGCAAGGTTTTTCAAACTGAAAGATGAATGTAGTGTGCTATCATCAGCAACATTTCCAGTCAGTTGAAGAAGGCTATTAATATGCACAAAGGGTGGGAAAAAGAACTTTGGGAATATCAGCATTAGTAGAGAAGTTAAAATATGAAGCCATCTGTCATCAGTGAGCAGTCAGAGAGAAAACTTAATAAAAAAAATTAGGCAATCCGTAAGATGGAAGCTGTTCAGAAGACCTTTATGCCAAACATGATCAAGATCCAAAATAAATGTTCAAAAAAATTCTCGAATTTCAAACTGTGAATTTGTCCAAAGATGAGCAACAGAAGTCAACATATCACCAATGGATCAACACTGATGGAAGGTTAAAAGCTGGCAGTTGGGTTTCTTCATTACATTGAATAAAGTACAAGCAAATGCAACAGGGCAATAACTGGACAGAAGGAATTCTTCTGCCTATTCAGGAATTGGCTGGATATCAGCAAATTTCCATGCAGAAGGAAAAATGCCAATGGAATAAGAAAGTGTGAAAAGGAGGAAGTTCAAGAAACAGGAAGAAGTTCAAGGGCAGATTTTGAGAGCAAGAGGCAAAATGCCATCAGGGCCTGGAGCTTTCTTGACATCAAAGATTGTTCAAATTCTTCTTACATGACCACGGGAGGAACTAAGTGGAGTATACTGGGTACAGTAGGAGATGATTTATAAATTCATTAAAAAGGCCTCCGGAGTCAGGAACTCGATAATTCATTTTTAATTAATTTTAGTGCCTTTCCTTGATGTGTATGTGTACAGAGAAGGCCGGCGCCTGAGAACTAAGGTTTATAGAAAATCTGTGTTGTGACCAGTACACTCACTTTAAATCAGCTCAGGCCAGTGGCCACAAGAAGAGTGTAGGAGGCTTTGATGGGAAGGGTGGGGGTCACATTGTTCTTCCTCTGAGGAGAAGGATGACAAGATTAGACAGGTTATGGCTGACCTCAAGATGTGTGGCTTGAAAATGGAATTTGGGGGCCACATCCAAAGAAAAAACTAATAAAGAACATTTTCAATTTCATTTTATTGTGACAAAAACAAATACAATATAAGAACTAAATAGAAAATTTCATCAAAATCAGTAAAACCATTTTTGAAAAAAATTGTAATTTTCAAATTAATCTTTAAGTAAAGTTCATTGACCTTGGCAGATAGAAAGTTGTTTCCGATAAAAATTACTTTAAAAATATTAGTGAAAACAGCAACGAGTTTTTGAATCTGTGATTTTGGGGCCCCCCTACTCTGCTCGGAGCCCCCTAGGCTGAGAATGGCCATGAGAGAGGCTTCAGTGAGAAAGAGACCATACCAAGTTGTGATCTGAGTTGTCTAGAGGGGCACTAACATTGACTGTGTACATTGCAAGATTGTTGGTGAAGACAGATCAAGAGTGATATGCATGTGGTTAGAATTGTATAGTATTCTTGTAGGTAAATGAACAAACCATAATACAGGAGCAAATTTTGTATACATATGCCTGGTAGTCAATTAATGGTTGGGCGTGCTCTAAATGTTTTTCATGCCAGATAGCCAGATTGGATTTTATTTTGGTTATGTAGTACAGTAGTAGGTTTTGTCACTTAGGTTGTATTGTTGGTGGTTTCACAGGCTCTTGCATGCAGACTTTCTACTGGCAATGTACATGCTCCCTAAAACTACATGTAGCATGTTGTGATGGACAAGGTCTAACATTTCTGAGCACCTGGCTTTGCTGAGTATGCCCCATAATCTAGATGAGACCTTACTACTGCTTGGTACAAGTATAGCAGAGTACTTCAATTGGCTTCCCAAGATACAGATTAAACTTAAAATAGTTTCTTAGATATGTTGTACACAGACATTTTATATGCTCCAAATATGTCTTTTTTTTTTTTTTTTTTTTTTTTTTTTTAAGCATTACTCTTAGAAATTTGATGCTTGGTGTAAAGGTTAATGGTTGGGTGTGCTCTATATGTTTTTCATGCCAGATAGCCAGAATGGATTTTATTTTGATTTTGTAGTACAGTAGATCACCTGCTCAATAAAATGGAAAATAATTCAATGCACAGAAAGCTCAGTGTTGTTTCAGGCTGTGAAATTATGGGTTTATCAAAAGAAATGATGTATGCAATGAAGCCAAATCATTTATAGTTATAGCCTTCTGAATTTGTATTTGTGAACTGCTTGGGGTAGAAATATGAAATACATATGATCTTAACATTATTTTGTTAAAACAAAGTAACAGTTTTAAGACCAAGTGGAAAACTGAACTAAACTTTATAGAATCAAATAAATAAATACAGATGGGTTATGTATAGGCTTGCAGAATATCAGAAAGCTACAAAACATTTTAAAATTAATATTTCTAAGAGAAATGCCAGATATTAACACACAAAATTTGAGACCATGCAGCACCTCACTAAAATTTACAGATCCACAAATACTACAATAATTTTAAAATGAAGATTTAATTCAGTAGAAAATTTGCTAAAGTAATATGTAATGATTTACTGCCAAACATAACTTGCTCACTCTGGAAGTTCTTGGTGCATTGACTTCTGCAGTCAGTGTGCCAAATTTATACAACAGATTATGTCCATATAAGTTTGAGTTCAAAAGGTAATTTCCTTATTGTGCAGCTGAAGAACTCAGAATAACTCGTGGAGGAAATCCTGCTCTGGAGTACAGCCCCAAGTGAAGAGACTGTTAAGGCTTCTTCGGTTAGATATCCCTATCAGATACTGCAGTAACTGAAAGGATTTTAACCCGATCATTCCATTGAGTGACAGGTAGCAAAACCACTATTGTTAGAGAGGGTGGCAACCATAACTCTGGACTGATCATCAAAACATTAGTAATTTAAAAGGGGTTAGGTTGTTTAAGGTATTCCCAAGGCAACAAAGGCCATGAGGCACCAGTATGCCAGCTATGCATGTTCCATCTTTGTGTGTGTGTGTATATATAGGAATTAAAAACAGTTCACAAGAGAAAATGTCCTATGCTTTTGAGTGAAATTATCAACTGTATAAAGGATTATAAACACCACCTCTGATCTACAATGGGAATTAAACCTTTAAATGAATTTTTAGTGTTGACTTAATTTTGAGAATTCCCCTCCCACCTCACCACCCATATTGCTTTTATTTTTGGGGATTACATTCATAGTTTCTGCTAGTGTATTAAGAATATGTTGCTGCACTATTGTCTTAGGACCTTGGATGGAAATCTCATGAGAAAGGAAGAAAGCATTTCTTCTGGAAAACAAATATGCTTATTTCTTAATTTAAAATTAATGGACTAAACATTTTCAGTTTCTGATGCATTGCTATTTACAGTGCAGTTTGTGTTGAAGTTTTCATTTGCTTGCTGCTAATATATTTATCCACGTTACGCAGGTTAAAAACTAATAATAACCTAAAATATATACCATGATTAACATTTAAAGTTGGCCAATGTTAACAACAGCATCAGATCTGAAAGAGCATTATCAGCTATTTTCCAGCTAATAATCATTCACTTTATTATCAAAACCATGGTCCCAGCTCATCCATTAAAAAATTAGACAGGTTACATATATGGTCAGAATACAATACAAGATGAGGAACAAGGCTATTAACAAAAACAAATTAAACATTAGCCTTTAATCACATACTATTATAACAATGAGAATGATCACATTAAAGATTTCACTATTGTATTTCTACCTAAAAGAAATGTAAATGAAGAAACAGTACATTAAAATTCAATGAGTTCATAAATTTAATGCAATTAAGTGGTAACCTCAGAAGATGGAAAAGAAATTTAAGCACTTTTATCCAAGTTTAATACAAAGAATATTTCATATAAATGATACCATTATAATAATTTACAGCAAGTATCATGGTATCTTTCATATAAAATTTTTTTTTATAATGCCAGAAAAGTTTTTTCCTATGACATGGATTGTAGATCTAGTGGATAATATGCTTTTGTGTCATATTTGGTACATTCAAAAAGTACTAAAAACTGATAGCGGATACAGGAATTGCTTTTGAAAAGTACCATAGCTGGCAAGTCTAAGGTTTTATAGAAAATAGGGGAAAAAAACAGTAATCAAGCCAATAAAATATACAATAAAACGAAGAAAAAAAAAAAACACAGTAAATATGATTTTCCATTTATACAACATAAATACAATGTTTGTTATAAAAGGTAACATAAGTTACAAAAACAGGCCCAAAATATATATCTTGGGTAGATTTGATTGCCAATGATTTTTCACAGGTCACAAATCTAAGCATGCATACATATATATTTTTTAAACAAAGTAATTATTTTATGTTTTGCATTTTTTAAGTTTCCTTAATCTGATGTGTGCCATTTAAAAAATCATTTGTATATTAAATTAAATGCAACTTTTTTTTCTTGTTTTATAATAAAAGGCAATAAAAATGTTATAATATTTACTTGATATTTTATTAATTAATTTTAGGCCAAAAAAATCTAGACCTCAATGAAAATTTATTGGTTACCTTTGGAACTGAACATAAACAAATCTCCTCTGTGTCCTATGCATTAGCAAGACAGATTTACCAAGGTGCTTGTTTGTACCAGAGTCCCCAGTGCCACAAGAAACCTCAGAACAATTCAATTATTGTTAGTCCAAGACTCCTGTGGCCTAATTTTTAGGGTCTTTAACAATATGTGCATCATGATCCCCAAACTACCAAAATGAGGCATCACTCACTAGGACCTTGCAAGTAGCATAGAGGTTAAAATCAGTCCTCCCACACCAAGCGCAGAAGAGGATCAAGGTCAACTCCTGTCAGACACTAGTATTTTTATGGGCTTCCACAGCTTGCCTTTTTTTTTTTTTTTTTTTCTTTTAGTATAGATATATTTTAATACATTGGCTAAGAATGTGATTATTACAAAATACTATATACTGTTTCAAACCATTGGTTTGCCCTGAATATTTAAACACATTGCCATTTATACAGTAATATACTATGCATAAATAAGATTATGAGTTTTCATTAGTATTAGTAGTAATGTCAAATGATGCAAGAAAGCAAGCTTATACAGCATCCGGCAAAACCAAAACAAAACAAACAAACAAAAAAAAAAAAAATCCCATTTCTGCTATCTACCCCTTTCAATAGTTTGTTTAGTTCTTCTTTGAATTTATTCAAACAAACTATCCACTTCCTCAACAACAGATGGAAGCTTGTTCCAGCAATCAACCACCTGTTGGCTGAAGGCAAATTTCCATACATCTGTTCCTTCAATCAACTATCCTTCCTCAATTTGAATTCATGTCCCCCTCATGTGCACAGTCTGGGCAAGAGGAAGAATTCCATCAGCATTGAGTTTGCTGATGGAATTCACCTCAATCAGATCACCTCACAGGTGCCTGTCTCCAGATGCTGCAATTTGCAGAAAGCCTTTCTCGTTACCCTTATCTGTACCCATTTCAGCAGTTCTATATCTTTTCTAATGTGTGGCCTCCAGAGCTGTATGAAGTAACGAAGATGTGACCTGACCATTGCCTTATACATGGGATAATCACCTTATCCCTGCTAGAAAAATTCCTGCATATCATAGACAAAACCCCATGAGCTGTTCTAGCAGCCTGTCTGCACTGTACAGAGAACTTCATATCTGACTGCACAATTACCCCAAGTCCTTTTTATTTTCAACTATCCTGAGCGTATTAACACATAGTTGGTATGCTACTCTGGGATTATTGCTACTCATATGCAGTACCTTGCATTTGTCAATGTTAAACCTCAATTGCCATTTCTCAGCCAATCTGCCTAAATTTTATTGCAGCAGCATACCTTCATTACTGTCATTAACCACCCTATCAACCTTTGTATCATCTGCAAACTTAGATAATAAGCCTCGTATACATGGGATAATCACTATGGGATATCAGTATCATTAATAAATTACGAAAACAACAATGGGCCTAGCACCGAACCCTGTGGAACTCCACATTAATCCATGAAGGGCAGTGTTCACCAATAACCCTATCTTCTCCCACTCAACCATCCCTTTATCCACAGAAGTAACTTGCCCTTAATGCCACACTGCTTCAATTTGAATAGTATCAAAATAAAGAGCACCAAAAGCTTTCCTGAAATTCAAGTATATAATATCAAAATTATTTTTTGCATCCAGTTCTTGTCACTGCATTATAGTATGCAATCAAATTGGTCAGACAAGATCTCTCCTTAAATAACCATGCTGTGACTTAAGTATAACTGCACTCCTGTTGAGACAGTTCTGAATCACCTCTAACTAGTGACTCCATTAGTTTCCCTGGAACAGAAGTTAAACTAACAGGTCTGTACATGTCACCATTTGATCTTCCTTTGTGAATTGGGGATACATTTGCACATCTCCAGTCTACACAGGACCCCCCAAATCCAAAGATGCTTTCTAATTATGACCAAGGGTTTGCTTGCCTTCTTTGCTGCCTCCCTAAATAACTGGGCAGATCCCATCCACCACAGATGTATTTTTATGTTTAACTTGACAATTTCTCTCTTGAATTATGAATTTCATAATTTGAGAAATTTAGCACAAGGATAAACTCTACTAAGTGCAGTAAACTGTTAGGTAGTTAATTAAAAAAAAAAAATTTTTGAGTTTTTGATTATATCCTTTTCAAAATTTCCTTTTGACTTAAATTCTAGTAAATGGTAAAACCACTATTTTATATTGAACACTTTCAAATATTTATTGTATACTACATATAATTGCTTTTATTTTCCCAAGTGACTTCATAATGAATTTTCTTTTTTTTTATGACAAGGGTAGCTTCCTTATAAGTGATTAGGAGCTGTTGAGATTTCAGAAATATTTTGTAGTTATTGTAATGGAAGTTCCACAAGTTAAGCATAAATGGAAGTACAAAATAAATATTTGTACTTCCATAAGGAGCAAATATGGGATATCTTATTAAAAGTGATTGTCTTTCTTCTTGGAACATTGAAGGGGAAAAAAAAAGAAGTAATCAATTAATACAGCAATACCTTTACTGAGCTTTATAAATATATATGATCTGTCTAAAAATAAACTTTTCATTTTAATATTTCAAAAAGTTTGGGAATATGATAAAACATTCATTAAATTTATATTGTGCTAGTATTAATAGTGGTAAATTACTTAAGGAAGCAAGCTTATACAGCATTAGCAAAAAAAAAAAAAAATGCCCACCACTATTACAAAAATTATTACCATTATTGCCTTCAATATACAACTAATCAGAACAAATCATAACCAAATTTATGTTGGGTTGTTTTCAAATAAAATAATACACATATCACAAACTGTATGCATAATATATATTTTGAACACAACATGTTTGTTTTGGGATTCAAAAAAAAAATGACACGATTTTTTATGGTAAAAAGCCCAATGGCTTCTATTCGGAAACACTGACAGTTGAATGCTTCAAAAAACAATGACTGTGAACAAATTATTATTTAATATAACATTTTAACAGTTACATTACATATTTTAATAACATGAGCAAAAGCAGAAAGGTAATTATTGCATTCTACTGGCTTAAAGATTGGACAGTAGTGTCTAAACATTTCTTTTCAATATTCTGTTAAGGAATTACTCAGATTATATATTACAATATTCCAAGCATTGTTTAAAAAACATGTAAAATGGTTTGTAATATTGCAGAATTAACTGAAAACAGTAGCTGGCTCTGTGGCCAACAATTTTTCTTGGGGGAGGGGAGGTAACGATATTGGTGTAAGGGGGGACTTTTTTCTACATTAAGGTTATCAGTACTTATTTCACAGAATATAGAAAAAATACATGGAGTTTTTTTTTTTTTTAAAGTGATGTATAAAACAAATTTCTTGTAATAATAAGAAATTCTGCTGTAATTCCTGTTAACAAGAATTAACAGGGATTACCTGCTTCTGCAGTAGCATGCCCCAGGAAAATTCCTTGGACATACCATTAACTAAGTAGTTATGGGAGTAGAAACTGGCCTTTCTCCAAATGGAATTTTCACATCAATGTCCTAGGTGTCATTTCATTATTCTTTATTAATACTATTAACTGGATAACGCATTTACATTTTTAAACAACTTGAGTAATTCTATTTAAAAGGCTATTAAAAACATGCTTACACATATTGTAAAAACAAATGGCTGCACCTAAGGAAGAGCAATTTGCGTATAGAACATAATTATATGCATGAAAACGCTGTATGTAGTTATACATTTTCCTAACAGGTGGAACAAATCTAAAAATCTGAGCTATAAAAGTTCTAGTGTTCATATGTTGGTAAGTTATATTACTTGCAACTAATTTTAAACAAAAAATTTTATTAATTTAATCTGAAAACAAGCCATCTAAATTCATATCAATTTATATTTCCCTTCAGAAAGTGAATTAAATATATTTTGATATCGATTTCAGTTAAAATATGTTTAAATTCTGTTTTTTTTATTACACGTAATTCTTAGCATGTTCTGCAGATTTTTTGGGATACAATGGAAACAGAATAGTTATCATGACTTCTTAGACTCCCTGACAAGATGTGGAATGATCATTTATTCACAATGCCTGCACCAATTACCCTAAACTGTTATGTTAGCAAAAATTTAATTTATTCCTTTACATAATTTGTCATAGCTGGTCAACAACTGCATCCAACTTTGTGCTATCATTATCGTAATATAACTGCTTGCATAATCTATCAATTTTTAATTCTAGATCTTTATTTTAATTAATTGCATTTTATTTATTTTTTATATATTTTATTTCATTTGCTTTATTTAAATATTTTATAATTATTCTGTTTTCTTGGAATATAGATAATTATAATGGATGCAAAAAAAATATTTTGATATCATATACTTGGTTTTTAGGAAAGCTTTTGATACTGTTGCACATGGAAGACTACTGTACAAATTGAAGCAGTATAGCATTAAGGGCAAGTTGCTGCAATGAATAAAAGGATGGTTGAGTGGGAGAAGACAGAGTGGTAATCAATGGTCACTGCTAGTCATGGACTAATGTTATTAGTGGAGTGTCCCAGGGTTCAGTGGTGTTTTCTGTATTTACCTGATATTGATGAAGGTATATCAGGGTTAATGTCTAAGTTTGCAGATGATATGAAAGTTGGCAGGGTTGTTAATGACAGTAATGATAGTATACTACTGCAATAGTATCTAGAAAAATTGAGCAGATGGGCTGAGAGGTGGCAACTGAAGTTTAACATTGACAAATGTAAAGTTCTGCATATGAGTAGCAGTAACCCCAGAGTAAAATTTTGCTAGCAAGGATAAGGTGGTGATTATCCCCTTGTATAAGTCAATGGTCAGGCTGCACCTTGAGTACTGCATACAGGTCTGAAGGTCTCATTTTAGGAAGGATGTAGAGCTGCTGGAACGGGTACAGAGAAGGGCAACAAGATTGGTGAGTGGAACAAAGGGTTGCTCTTACCAAGAAAGACAAGTTCTGCAAACTGTAGCATCCAGAGACTAGGCACCTGTGAGGTGATCTAATTGAAGTGTATAAGGCCTTGAATGGTTTGAGCAAGCTCAATGCTGATGGGATTCTTCCTTTTGTTCAGATTACTCACCTGAGGAGACAAATTCATATTGAGGAAAGACAACTGTAGAATAGATGTGCAGAAATTTGCCTTTAGCCAGAGGGTCATTGATAGTTGGAACGAACTTCCATCTGTCACAGTGGAGATTAAAAACTTAAATAAGTTCAAGGCAGAACTGGACAAGCATTTGGAGTGAATGGATGGGTGAAATGGTTTTTTTTTTTTTTTTTTTTTGAGGCTGATGCTATATAAGCTTGCTTTCATGCATCATATGCCTCTTTTAATGCTAATGACCAGAACACTAAATGCACACACCACACTAAACTCTGGAATCCAAACAATTAACAATATAGTTTTAAAAATGCAGAATTTATGCTACGTTGTTAGTGACGTAATCAAGATTACATACATACAGAAACTGGATAAAAAATTAGTCACTTGCAGTATTTAAGGCATATAACAGAATGAATGCACATATTTTTCATGTTTGTTTGCTTCCAGTACTAAAATTAGATATAAAATTAACCTGGTATATCTGAAATGCAGAAAAGATGTTAATGAGTGTCAAAAAGGAGTAATAGCATTTGGAAGGTCTAAAAGACATCTTTGAAAGAAATAACTGAATTTGTGGGTATTTCAGAAAGAACAAGTAAAGAGTTTTTAAGGAATGGTGTAAGTCAAAATCACTCAGAAAGCAGTGATAAAATTTTGGTTTAAGTTTGTGTTGAGTAATCATGATCTTAACCAATATTGTCCAGTATATAAAAAACAGTTTCAAACAAAACAGGAGCTGCTGCAACAGTTCATCAGTCAATTTCTGGGAGAACAAGGTGAAGAGCACTGCATAACAGAAATATCTGGAGTAGGATTCCCTGAAAAAGACTCAATGTTAGCAGCTAGACATAAAAAACATCCCTGCTAATATGGGCTAAAAGGCATAAAAAGTGAACTGTTGTTGATCGAGAAGCTGATAAATCCAAATCTTGCCTATATACTCTGATGTTCCAGGTGCTGAGTTCACAAAAAAGGCAATGAGGCATTTTATCCAGACAGTGTGCAAGGTGTCATATAAGCTGGTGGTAACTATTATGAACTGAATCACTGAACCAAATTACCAAACAAGATGAATAAGGCTGGCTATACAAATACGATCAGGTTGCGCCTTCTGCTGAACATTTTGATGGACATGCATGATTTCAGTACTCCTACATTCCAAAATGACAATTGTCTGGTTCACACGGCCTCTGGTGTTTTTAAGTGGCATACAGATCATGAGGGAATGGTAGGGCATTTAAAATGGCCAGTCACGTCATTCAATTTAAATCCTAAATGATGAGACTACCTTGAACAGAAAGTGAAAGCACAACAAATGACCACAAAACCTGAATGAATTATGCGATCAGTTGATTTCAGAATTGCCTAATATTGATATAAACAATTTAAGGGATCTAACTGAATCCCTACCAATGAGAATTCTTGAAGTGATTTGTGTTAAAGGAGGATGGGGGGATTACATATTATTAACTGAAAATTATGCAGGTGAATAATTTGTCTGGTGTCTGTATAATAATACAGATTATCATTTGATAAAGAAAGGAAAAATGTCATTGTTTTGTTTTGTTTGTTATTTGGTTTTTAGGAGCATTAGCAATGCTAAGGCCATATTGCTCTGGGATATGCGGTGGTCATTCCCTGACCTTTCCGCATCCTCTGTATTTGGTGGTGACGGGCTCGAACCCCGGTCTAATCAAGAAGCATGTGCTATGCACTGCTGCTCCTTCCCACCTGGCTACGGAGGCGCCTGAAAAATGTCATAGCAATGAAAGCAGTATAGATTTTAGAGTTAAATTTAAGAGGTATTATATAATTTGAAAACTATATATTTCCAAGTTTAATTTCTGTCTTGGGGACTTTTTGATCCTGCCAATGATAGAGACCAAGTTTCAGCTTTTAATACATGGGTTTATGCTGTTTTACCATTTGAGAATTTCAAATCTTGAAGGCCAAAAGTTAATCTTTGACATTGGAGGAATTGAAGTGTCCCCATGAAAGAAACTGAATGCAGAAATGTATACGGTTTTTAAACAAACAAACAAACAAACAAACAAAAAAAATAAGATCAAATCAAAAAGAACTCCTGGGATAGCAGTGTTACCTGGTTTGATTCTCAGTTGCTTAAATTTTAAATATATACGAGGTTGTTCAAAAAGTGTGTTTGCATTATTTGGACAATCCTGAAATTATGTGGAACTTATCATTCAATATCTTTGTACACAGTAGAGTCAAGGAGTTACTAGATGTCACAATTTATTGACTGTACAATGGTTTTAATTGAATGTTCATTATTATTACTTTTTTTTTTTTTTTCATTATGTTTTAACATATAACAAAGAGCTACAAGGCTCAATTGATCTTATGTTTTATTAATATTTAAATTTTGAAGACTAAATGCTCAAGGCATAATATGTTATGGTTTGAAATTAACTATATAATATTGGTGTAAATACACCATAGTTTACCCAGTTTAACTACATAAGTAGTGTAAAGGCATTGTTTGATTTTATCTCATATTGTGGCTACATTTACAATGAGACACCAGTTATTGCACTACTTTGAATAAACAATGCTTCTCTAATAGAGGAGACTACTGTTATTTATTCTCGGTGGGCACTGCCACCACCCAGACGGCACCATTTCGGAGCTTGTTGGCTCACTCATTGGTGGGGGGGGGGGCAGGTACCCTGGTAATGCAAACATGCCATCACGGTTGCGAAGTTTATTCCACAATATGAGAGATGCCAAATGGTGTAGGTAATAATAATATTTTGAAGACTAAATGCTTAAGACATAATAAGTCATGGGTTGAAATTAACTATATAATATTGGTGTAAATATTAATTAGATAATATTAATTATTAATAATAATTAATATTATCTCGTTGTGAAGGTAGCCACAATACGAGATAAAATCAAACAATGCCTTTACACTACTTATGTAGTTAAACTTATGGGTAAACTATGGTGTATTTACACCAATATTATATAGTTAATTTCAGCCCATAACATATTATGCCTTGAGCATTTAGTCTTCAAAATATTATCATTACCATTTGGCATCTCTCATATTGTGGAATAAACTTCGCAACCATGATGGCATGTTTGCATTACCAGGGTACCTGCCCACCCACTGATGAGTGAGCCAACAAGCTCCGAAACAGTGCCCACTGAGAATAAATAACAGTAGTCTCTATTAGAGAAATGTTGTTTATTCGCAGCAGTACAATACTTGGAATCTCGTTGTGAAGGTAGCCACATTATGAGATAAAATCAAATGATACCTTTACACTACTTATGTAGTTAAACTTATGGGTAAAGTAGGGTGTATTTATATCAATACAGTCCATTCTGGTTATTTGGGACACATTGGGACTAGTGCATTTTGGCCCGATTAAGCGGCTGTCCCAATTATCCGAAGTTTCACGTAAATAGTTAAAAATACAATGTGCCCCCACCCCTACAATTGGTTCACTGTACAACCAAATCACGTTACGACAAACTCGACATAGTAAAGTACCGTTCGTCACTATACAATGTGCAGTAAATGCTGGTCATTGTGATCACGTTTGTGAATTGAATTTTAACAGCGATTCTAATTAGCAAAAATAGGAGGAATATTATCCACAGGCTATAAAAGCAAAGATATATTAAGCACAGATTTACCCTTTATTACCTTACCAATTAAAATATTAAATGATACGTGATAATCGGAATAATTAATACGTACTGTAATATGTACATACTAACAAGTTGACATTTCTGTTCACTGACATTTGTTGAAATTGAAAACAGTAAAAAGATAAGCAATCAATAACAAAGAACATGACACACAAATTACAAGTAACACAATATGCGCAAGTGAGAATGGAGTAACAAGTTACAAAGCTTTAAAAATAGGAATGAAGAGAAGATCTGAAAATTAATTTTTTTTACATGATTGAAGATTTCATGGAAGTGTAAACTCATTTCACCATAATAATGCACAGAATTCCAGCTGTCAATATTACCGCAAATTCAGTAAGATCGAGTTTACTGTCTATTTATGATAGATTTCACTAACAGAAAAGCCAATAAACAGGTGACTGCTAATTGTTTTTATTGTTTTATGGAATTTCAACCTCCAGAATTTCGACCGAACCATGTGGTACCGTCGGAGACAATCGTAGGGTAATCTCCAGTGCTGTGGTCTCCTGCCCCGATTAAACAGCATGCTGTCCCAATTAAGTGAAGTAAACCCTGGTTTCTGATTTTTAAGATTTGCCCTAAATAAATGGCTGCCCCGATTAACCAGTGGCCCAAATAACTGGAATCCACTGTATTATATAATTAATATTTAAAACACGGTGTCTGGGCTAGAGGTATCGGAAAATACACATATCTCAGCATCTATAATGTGTATTAAAATAATTTTTTTGTTATTATACAGAGTAACTCACCAAGTTTTTATGAAGGTTAGTAAATTTCAATATGGGCACCTTTTGTAGCACAACAGATGTCAAAACGATACTCGAGCTCTTGTCAAGTGTTTTCCAGAATCTGAGGTGTTATTAGAGCAACTGCTTCAACGATACACTGTGTCAAATCATCCAAATCCCGAACTTTTCTCTGGTACACACAGTCTTTAATAAAGCTCCATGCTTTTTTTTTTATTCATAGTCATATCTATGGGGGGGGTGGAGAAAAAAAATGGAATGATGATGCCATTTTGGGGCACTCAAACCAGACATTAACTTTTGGTGTGTCCTTTTCATTTTCGATCACTTGGTGAGGATTCTCCGTACTCCAAATGGGACAAAATGTGACGAAACAAATCTTGGAGAGATTTTCTATCGACTGTGTTTTTGTTTGAGAAAATATGAGTGGTTCTCACATCATAAGCCGTTATTTTTGGATAACTCTAGCCCAGACACCCTGTATATAAGAGATTACCTCATAGTTTCATAGGATGTCTTCTACACTGTACTCTCCAAATAATATCGATTAAAAATAGTTAAAAAACAATTTAAAATTAAATGTGTTCCTCATTCTTTGCTCATGGATGGACCGACACTCCTGGGATCAAAGCCGAAGGCCCCCAACCCAACCCTAGACATCACACTCCCCATGAAACTCAGAGTGACTGAAGACATTGTCAGATATGCTATAGTGTAAAAGTAAACGTAAAAGATAAAATTTTGATGAAAAAGTGAGGTGATGAAATAGAATGTGAAATTTACGTGAATTTTCTCCCCCTTTTTTATTTTTTAAACTTCATTTTGCTCCCCAGATCGGACTCAAGAGCCTTCAGGTTTAAGCATGCCATGTTTGTAATTTCCCCAGATAACATAGTAGAAAAAAAAAATATATATCCATTACATTTTGAGCAAATGTGATATTTTATGATTGTTTGGTTTTTTTTTTTTTAGGAGCATTAGCAACTAAGGTCATATTGCTCCAGGGATATGTGGTGGTCATCCCTGACCTTTCCGCATCCTCCATATTTGGTGGCTCATGGGCTCGAACCCCGGTCTAATCAAGAAGTGTGTGCTACGCACTGCTGCTCCTGCCCACCGAGGCACCGGATATTTTATGAATGTATATTTTTAGAATGTAATGTAACTTAGGAAACTAATACTTGTATCATATTCTACGATGTTTTAAACTGGGGGTCTTGCATACTTTTCCACTATATGAGCTAAATTAAAAAATAAAGTCAAGTGATTGATCAACTGTCAATTTTTTTTTATAAGTGTATCTCTATTTTAAACAAACTATGTGTGTTGTAGAATTATTACAATTTTTATTATAAAAACATAGTAGGAAATTCAGTATATTTTAAAATTAATACACTTAAATCTAAATCAGGCGAGTAATTAATGAGATTTCTGGCATTAGTGTCTCTAGAAAATGATATTTCTACTTTATGCACTACAATTGGCCATTTCTAATCCATGGATCGGAAACCTTTTCCTCATGAGTGCCAGTTTTATTCATTGCAATAATAAAATTGTCAAGAAATTCAAGTACTGCCATGCCACAGAACATCTTCTTGTGTCCTATTTTTGACACAAGTGCCTAGGGTTGCTGATGCCTATTTTAAACAGGCATTTTTTAATAAGGTCCTAAACTGGTAATTAGAAATCCATACAATAAACAGTTATCGCAAAAGTCCTTTCAGTATTTTTTCATTTTTTAGTATTTTTTCTAAAATGTATTTTGAGTGAAAATTGTTTTCACTACCACCATCTACTGCCCCACCACCAGGACATCTCTGGGTCAAAGATTTTAAAAATGTGGCAACTCTAGAAAGGGATAGGGAAATAATTTATAGTCATAAAAATTCAGTCTCACACAGATATAGCTTTCTAATTAACCTAGTAATTAATTTATTTTATACCAGATGGTATGCTCTTTTAACATTTTATTTAAGGAATTACTAGCAAACTGCTTAGTTATCAGTGGTGTATATATACATTATAATGCTCATCTGTTAATAGACTTATTTGATTTGATCCCCTCTTCCCCATAATTTTTATTGATCTCTCACTGCCTTCAAATACCTAACATTGTAGTACGTAGTACTCCCTTAAATACATAGATTGCTGAAATTCCAACCTCTTTCTTCTGTACATCTCTAAAAATTAGCATTAGCAAAGGCACATGATGCAAGAAAGCAAGCTTATATAGCATCAGCCAAAAAAAAAAAAAAAAAAAAAAAACACACCTTTCCCATTTCACCCATCCATTCACTCCAAATGCTTGTCCAGTTCTGCCTTGAACTTATTTAAGTTTTCAATCTCCACTATGACAGATGGAAGTTTGTTCCAACAATCAACCACCCGCTGGCTAAAGGCAAACTTCTGCACATCTATTCTACAACTGTCTTTCCTCAATTTGAATTTATGTCTCCTCAGGCGATTAATCTGGGCAAGAGGAAGAATCCCATCAGTACTGAGTTTGCCCAAACCATTCAAGGCCTTATACACCTTAATCAGATCACCTCACAGGTGCCTAGTCTCTAGACACTGTAATTTGCAAACCTTAAGATTTTCTTCATAATAGCAACCCTTTGTTACATTCAGTAATCTTGTTGCCCTTTTCTGTACTCGTTCCAACAGCTCTACATCCTTCTTAAAATGAGGCCTCCAGACCTGTATACAGTACTCAAGGTGTGGCCTGACCACTGCCTTATACAAGGGGATAATCACCTCCTTATCCCTGCTAGAAAACTTTCTGTATATCATTCACAAGACACCATGAGCTTCTCTTGCAGACCACCTGGACTGCTTAGAAAACTTCATATCTGCCTGTACAATTACCCCCAGGTCCTTTTCACTCTCTACCATTGTCAGTGTAGTACCACACACAGTTGATACGTTGCTCTGGGGATGCTGTTTCCCATATGCAGTACTTTACATTTGTCAATGTTAAACTTCATTTGCCACCTCTCAGCCCATCTGCTCAACTTTTCTAGATCCAGCAGCAGCATACTGTGATTAGTGTCATTAACAACCCTGCCAACCTTTGTATCGTCTGCAAACTTGGACATTAAGCCTGATATACCATCATCAATATCATTAATAAATACAGAAAACAACAATGGACCCAATACTGAACCCTGGAGACTCCACACGAAGAGCAGTGTCCATTGATTATCACTCTGTCTTCTCCTACTCAACCATCCCTTTATCCATAGCAGCAATTTGCCTCCAATGCAACACTGCTTAGAAGATATTCTTATACTCTTCCCTATCAAAGTGAGATAAATTTCTTCCCCATCCACCCACTATCTCTGAAAAGTAATGATTTTTTCCTAATATCCTTAATGTTCCTTTTGAAATCCCCATTCCTCTGGTTCTCCACAGATTTTGTTCACCTAATGGCTTTGCTGTAGTCAAAAGGGCAATTTGTCTATTCTCCCCCCCCCCCATTTAAAATGAATCCTGCAAAACATGGGTCAGAACCATAATGAATCTGCATCAAGCAGAATCCAAAACTGTTAAATTATGTTCTTCTATTTAACGTTACTGTACTTGAATTGGCAAAAGCTTCATTAATGTATACAGTTAAGAGTAAATTAGATTTGCAACACAATGCAATTTCAATGTGAAGAAAGTCACCACAAATTGCTCCAGTCTGAAATTTAAATAAACCACACTACTTCCTAAGGAGAAATATCTTTCTGCTTATTTGTAATGCACACCATTATTCAGACAGCTGTTTTCTTCTTCTGTGTGGCATCTCCTAATGGAGGTCAGCGACCACCACAGCAAATGCCTCTGTCTGTGATAGCTCTGAACAGCTGCTCAATGTTCAGTCCTGTCCAATTTTTGATGTTATCAAGCCAAGCTTAGCCATGGAATTAGGCAGTCTCTAAAACAGCTGTTTTAGAGACTGTCATCTCCTCAATGGTGGGGAACTAGGCACCAACAGCACAGGACCTGACAACTCTGTGATAAGACAGTTTCATAATGTGAGAGATGCCAAAGGGTATTGGTATTTCAGGCATACAAAAGCCATACAGTATTACTGCACACCAGGCCTGGCCAACCCAAATCGTCCTGCGGGACACCTTGAGAAACTACAATTTTCGGAGGGCAACACAAAATAAAACAATCTTATAAAAATAAAAAATCAACTGCCATAAAAATTTATTTCATTCATTCATTTTTATTATATATATATATATATATATATATATATATACACATCAATGGGATATCTTTTCTTTGCGATCACTCAATTTTTTAAAATCTACTTCAATATTGGTAGTTGCACATCTTAATTGATTTTACAGAGTTATGTTATTGAAGCTCAAGATTTACTTTTAATAAATTTCATTTTTGAAAAGAAAGTTTCACAAATGTATGTGGATCCGAAGGTGCTCAATTTTTTATGCAAAAAAATCTTAATTTTGGATACTTTTTGGCCTTCACATACGTGTTGTAAAAGTTGATTTTTGATGTCGTGGCATGAATGTGTTTTAATTCATTATTGCACTGTAAATCGATTACTTCCATCTGCAGAGTTTCCGGTTCTAAGAAGGGAAGGAGTGGTGGGGGTTCGGGGAAGTACAGCTGGTGATTTCCCACTGATGTAGTCAGTAGCATAAAAATCAACTGCAGGCCGTAAAAAAATAACAGGGCGGGCCACATGCGGCTCACAGTTTGCTAGGCCTGCTGTACACAAAACAACAAGACTTGGTTACTAAAGTTTGCTGCAAAATGCATCAATCTGTCAGGCCAAACAGCTTATACATTAATAACGTCTAGTTAACCACTAATGAAGAGAATCTTTAAAACTGCCATTTCAATAATGACATGTATCAACTATAAATAATATAAATAATGCATAAATCTCATGTTGGGCCTTAAACAAATTTAGTCTGCTCTTAGCTACGTACATAATTCTTAGGTCTGGCTGTGGGTCAGAAATCTGGATATGCACTTTGTGAGAGCAATCTATACAGTGTCATAAAAAAATGAATGGCCCATTGTTAACTGTTGTTCTGGTTTATCTCCTGCAATAAAACAGTTACAAAAAAAGTGTAAACACCTCTGGCTGTGGTGGCTGTACAGAATATAAAGAGAAATTTATAACTGGGGCATTTTCCAGCTTAGTACAGTGGTGTTATATTCACGAGTCGAAGATTTGCTCTAAATTTACTTGAGCTTTTCTATGCATTACGTATCAAATTTGGTCTTCTGCATAGCTGAAGGTTGAAAAATATAACAAAATGGCAAAAGGAATAAACATTTTTACCAGCATTCTGATGAGTTCTAGTGCTGTAACTCAATAATATTCAATAAAATAACATCTCTCACAATTAATTATGTCTTAGAAAAGTTTATCACTTTTCTAAGCACGGTACTAAGTACTATAGGTTATAATACCTCTCGTGTTTGGGGTTCTCATAAAAAAAAAAAAAAAAAAAAACTCTGTACCTTTTCAGCTTCAAGAGTAAAAACTAAACAATTTCTCAAAACTTTAAACTGTAAATAATACCAAGCAGTAAAAACATTCATGTGTTTGTTAATGAAGTTACATACTATTGTATTACATTAACAATTCCTCTACATGGAAGAATACAAACTTGAAAACAATTTAACTAAATATGTATATCTTACATGTAAATCATATCTAAAAATAAAATTATCTGAAAATGCAAACAATGTGGTAAGCCTGCATACACACACATATAAAAGTGTATATTCTGCAAATGTTTAATTTCAAACAGATGTTTTGAACTCTGTTCTAAAAATAATAGACTCACAATTAATGCATTAAAAAAAATTGAAAATGAATCATAAAAAATATTTATAAACAGCAGATATAATTTCATCAAGTTGTAACACTAAGCATTTATAAAATTTGTGAAAACATAGTTCTAAATTGGAATCTCATTTCAAGAGAGAGAATTTTCTTATAAAAATATTTTTAGACATCAGTGATATCTTTGGAAAGGTATAATTTTCAGTGAACATCATTTAAAAAACAGCTCTGAGAATTAATAGAAATGGACTACAGACTAAAATCAGGTTAAATTATGCACCATTCAAGTACATAAAAACTCTATAATAGAAAACATTTAGTAAAAATGAAATACTTAAATTTAATCTATAAAAATAAAGGCACAAATCATGTTTGGTGTTTAATAACTCACTTAAAGAAGTTATCAGTCATAATAAACAAGTCACTTATCTTGTGAATGTAATGGACTTCACAGTATAGTAAATTAAAACTATGAAATAACCAAATTAAGTTAATATCTATGCTTCAGAATAACTTAAATAGAATATATTTGTATGTGTTTGTATATGTATATATATATATTAAAGAGATTGTAACAGGAATCACAGGAATTTAACAGTCATGAAATTTAATACATTTTTCACAACATAAAATATTTGGAAATACTGATGTGCATTATTGATGTACACCCATCATCAACTAGGATTCACTCCGTCCCTTTCAAGTCCAGCCACATGCCTGTTTGCTGCCTCCCTTGACAAAAGAGGTTCTCCAATAACTTGCCTGTCTTCTAAAGTAGGTTTATTTAGCTGAGTAAACTGGGATTCAGGAACTGTAACAGCCACCCTCCATAAAATCAAAGCTAGTATCACTGACCATGTATGTGTAATTCCAAGTAGAAATGCCAGTGTACCATATGAATAATAATAGCCAATAGCACACAACATTTGCCAACTAATAAATAGCAGCATTAACAAGTGCCGCCATACATATGACAATAGACTGCATGTTGGTGCATCTCCACCATCTAAAAGACTTCGATGATGATAATAAAGGCAATGGGATATGGACAAAGTTAATGGAATAAAGAAAGTCATAAGCTGAAATATAAATTAGCCAAAATTACTGTTTTTATAATAATAGTGTGCATATATATATATATATATATTAAATGTAATTTACAATCAAAGTTACAGTGTACGGAAAAAAAAAAAATAAGCAAGGTATGGCAAATGCGCCAAAACATGCAAAGCAGCAGTAAAGGATGCAAAAGTATATAAACATGTAAGATAGATAAGTCTGATAAAGTTTGCATAGATGGAGGGGAAAATCACACAATGTGCCAATGACTAGAAGGGTAAAGATAGTATAAAAAAGTATTATAGATTTGAAAAAGGCAAAAAAATGTTAATATCCTAAAAGTTGATTAATTAAGAAAATTATGGGCTGAATTGCAAAGCCAATTTTAAGGTGAAGAAACTGTAAAGTAGAATTATTAATACCAAATGATTAAACAGAATAAAGTAAAATATAATAAAAGGTGGTAGAGCTGTCATCAGATATGGGTGGGCAAATTTAGTTATATGTCAAATACTGGGATGGCAAAAATGCAAAGTCTGATGTGAACTGAAGTAACTATTGATACATGGTCAGGTAATTCATCAGGAGACTACACCTCCATCTATGCTAACTTTATTAGACTTATATATTTTTACATGCTTAGACACGACTGTGAAGGACCCATTAATTCCTGAAAACAGTCAAATAGCATTCAATGCTGCCCACTCATTGGTGATTAACAAGAAACCAGAAGGTGCCTACAGAAAAATTCTTTCCACATATTGAAGATTATATAGTTAGTTTACTCTGGCAGAACCAACTAAAATTTGAGAAAAGTCTAGCAAATTATGTAAGATGTGCCCATACATGTACAACAAAGCACAACCCCACAACAGAAAATTTCCCAGTATTTTGCCATATGCAAAACGTTATTTACCTTATTACATGCAAAGAATGCAGGATACAATACGTCGGACAAACTAGTACAGAATTGCATATAAGACAACCCTGCACAGACCACAAATTAAGAAATTTGGAGAAAGACCCACCATAGACCCACTATAACTTCAAATAAATACACCAATGAGATAGAATTTTTTTGGTAGTTGTTGGCACATAGGCTTCTGTAGCCATAATACACCTTCCCAGGTTTTTGCAGTACAGGCATACCTCGAATAACGAATAGGATGCGTTCCACGAAATTACTTTGTTAAGCGAAACTTCGTTTTCAGAGGTAAAAATACTATGGCCAGAATAGGGATACGTTCCTACGTAAAGAAAATGAAAAGCTTTTTTTTCGAACAAAGAAAAATTTTATTAAATAAACAGTCAACTTACATACAAAGTGAAATCACATTTTAAAATATGAGTCTAAAGTTGATTGCTTATGCTTTTTTTCTCTTTCATTTAACAATTGCCTATACGGAGTTATTGCATTTAACACTGATCGCTTAACAATAACACTTCTTCCTAAATCAGGATCATTTTCACTAAAAAAATTTAAAACGTTTTCAATGTCATTTAAGCACCTTTTTAAATCTTTGGTTGTTAACACTTTTTCGGCAGGAACTTCTTTAACTTCGTCTTCATTATCTTTGTCTTCGTTGCTAACAAGGTTTTCTAAATCTTCCACTGAAAAACCATCATCTTCTGCATTCAATAAATTTCTAACATCCTCTTCATCGACATTTTCGAAACCTATTGATTGAGCCATCTGGATAACTTCATTTCTAATTTCTTCTTCTTCTAGTACAACTTCTGGCCATATTTTGCGCCAAACTCCATTTAAGTATTTCTTAGTGACTTCTTTCCAAGAACTATCAATGTTTTCAATTGCGTTTTTAATGATGTAGTTTTTCCAAAAAGTTTTAACTGTCATTTCCTCTTTATCCTCTAGTTCAGTTATATTGCTTAATGTTCGACGCAGATAATAAGCTTTAAATGATGCTATTACTTACTGATCCAATGGTTGAATCAGGGAAGTTGTGTTTGCTGGAAGAAACACAACTTTGACAGGAATGCATGTGTCCAACGTGTTAAGATCAGTAAGATGTTCCGGAGCATTGTCTAACAACAAAAGAGCTTTTTCTTCAAAGTTGTTTTTTTTTGACAATACCGTTTTACTTCAGGACAAAAGTGGTTAACAAACCAATCAATAACTCCTTGGTAACCCACGCTTTTCTATTTGCTTTTCATATTACAGGTAAATTCATTTTTATGTTACCTTTTAACGCCCTCGGATTTTCTGAATAGTAAACTAATAACAATTTTAATTTATAATCGCCAGAGGCATTTGATCCAAAGAGTAACGTTAAACGGTCTTTGGCTGCTCTGAACCCAGCAGATGATTTTTCTTCAATAGAAATGAAGCTTTTTGTTGGTAGCCGTTTCCAGAACAAACCGCTTTAGACAACATTGAACACTAAATTTGGAAATTTTTCACGTTCAATTATTTCCTTTAGTTTTTCTGGAAACTTATTTGCAGCTTCTCCTGTTAATTTTACACTATGAATCCTGGAACGTTTTTTAAATTTCTCGAACCAACCACGAGAAGCCCCAAAGGTTTCCGTAATTTCTTCAGTTTGTTTAGATTTCAGGCGATTAAACTGGAATATTTTTTTTATGTTAAATGGGGCTTGAAATTGCCGACTTCGTTATATCGAAGCTTCATTATCAGAGGTAACGTTAACCGAGGTATGCCTGTATTAGCATTAGTAGAGGCATATGATGCAAGAAAGCAAGCTTATTCAGCATCAGCCAAAAAAAACAAAAAAACACAACCACTACTCCCATTTCACCCCTCCGTTCGTTCGAAATACCTGTCCAGCTGAGCCTTAAATTTGTTTAGGCTATCAACTTCAACAACAAGTGATGGAAGTCTATTCCACAAACCACAAACCAGTACTTTGATCCAAGCCCGAGGCGGGAATCGAACCTGCAACCTTTGGGTTGCCAGGCAGGCACTTTACCCACCTGGCTAGCCCAGTCGGCGAGATAGAAATAAAATACTTCCAAAAGCACCAGTTCACCAGTATATCTATAGCTATACTCATCATCACCACCACCACCATCAGCCATTTTCAATCCACTGCAGGATGAAGGCCTCTCCAGCAACTTTCCAGTTCCTTCTGTTTTGTGCAATGGCGATCCATTTACTACCCACAAACTCATGAATTTCATCAATCCATCTCCGCCGTTATCTTCCAGGTTTTCTTCTAGCTCCTCTTGGATACCATTCTGTTATTTTCTTAGTCCATCTGTCATCATGTCTTTGAGCTATGTGTCCTGCCCAAGACCATTTTAGTTCTTTAGTTTTGATAAGAATGTCCTTTACTTGAGTTTGCTGTCTAATATATGTGTTTCTCTTCTTATCTAACAGTCTGATTTCAAATATAATTTGTTCCATTCTTCGCTGTGTAGTTCTTAGCTTCTCTTCCATTCTTTCGGTGAGTGCCCAAGTTTCACTTCCATAAGTCATGGTGGGAAGTATACATTGGTTCATTATTTTACGTTTCAGACAAACTGGGATATTGCTCCTCAGTATGTGACTATACTTCCTGAAAGCTATCCGTCCAAAATTTATTCTTCTCTTGACTTCTAGCCATTTATCATTATTTCAGCTAATAACTTGTTCCAGATAAGTATATGGCTCCACTTTGTCAATTACTGCTCCTTCAATCATTACGTCCCTTTCTGTGGCATACTTTTTCATCATTACTTTTGTTTTAGCCATATTCATCTTTAGTCCAAAATTCTTACTAACTGTGCATAACTGATTAAGATTTTCCTCTAATTCTTTCAGATCGTGGCTTACGGCCACAATGTCATCTGAAAATCGTAAATGGTTTAGGTACTCTCCATTCACATTGACTCCTTTCTGTGACCAGTCTAATCTTCTGAAAGCTTCCTCAAGGGCAGCAATAAATAACTTCAGAGATGTGTCTTTGTCGAACTCCTTTTTCAATTTTAAATTTGCTACTGTCTTTGTCTAGTTTAATAAAGGAGGTAGCGTTCTCATATATGTTCTTCAGAATCATAATATATGGTGTATCTATGCCTTATCTTTCCAGTGTACGAAACATTGCCTTATGCTGTATGGAGTCAAATGCCTTTTCATAATCCACAAATGCCAGGCATAATGGTGTTTTATATTCAATTGTTTTCTCCATTAGCTGTGATATTACTTGATTCTCATCAAGTATTCTTTCTAATCTATTAGTAATGACCCTTGTGAACAACTTGCAGATGTGGGATAACAAACTAATTGGTCTATAATTTCCAATTTCTGATTTATCTCCTTTCTTATGCAGCAAAACTATGATTACATTATTCCACTCCTCGGGCATCACACCTTTTCTAATATATTTTGTGAAGAGTCTTGCCAGTTTTTGTGTCATGTCTCTTCCTCCCAATTTTAACAACTCTACAGTAAATTCATCTTCCCCCAGGGCTTTCTAATTCTTCATTTTCTTCAACGCATGTTCTACCTCATCAGGAAGAATGTCGGATATGTTGTATGTGTTACTAATTTGCGATCCATCTTCCCCACTGCTGGCATCATTCCCTCGCTCCTTGTATAATTTTCTATAGTAGTCTTCTGCTATTCGAATTATGCCTTCTCTGCTATTTATAAGTACACTATTGCTATTCTTCAGTTTCAGTATCATTTGTCTTTCTGTATTACCACTCATGGCTGCTGATTTAAATCCTTTGTTTTCCCTTAAATGCTTGTTCTACTTTTCTTGTTAAATCTTATCTTGGTCCTGAGCAGTCTGCAGAAGCTCAAACTTGTTCTTAAGTTCAGAACATACTGCCTTTTCTCCTCTTCTGTTATCTCAAAGATCTTCGTATTATTTACTCGAGTCAGTTTTTTCCTTTCTTTTCTTACATCTATATCAGGTGTACATCTTATCATTCTGTGATCACATCAAACATTTACCTTATTCAAGACAGTAACATCCTCACTAACAGAAGATATATCTTCTGTTAGTGAGGATGAAGTCGATTTCATTAGTTGTTAATACATTTGGACTCTTCCATGTCCACTTTCTGTTCACCCTTTTCTTGAAAAAAAGTGTTCATTACTGACAAGGCACCTCAGTATGCAGGTGGGCAGGAGCAGCAGTGCGTAGCACACACCTTCTTGATTAGACTGAGGTTCAAGCCCGTGACCACCAAATACGGAGGATGCGAAAAGGTCAGGGAATGACCACCACATATCCCCGGAGCAATATGGCCTTAGTTGCTAATGCTCCTTAAAAAAAAAAAAAAAAAAAAACGATTACTGACAATCCTCGAGATTCTGCAAATTCCACAAGTCTTTCACCTCTTTCATTTCTTTCCCCAATTCCAAAATTTCCTATAGTTCCTCTTTCTATGCTGTTTTGTCTTTATCCAACCTTAGAATTTTCTGGAAATATATCTCACAGACCTGACCATCGAATGCACCAACCCTAAAAGCCACCTACAAGCCATATACTTCGACAGTGAAACAACAATCAAAGAATATAAAGTCTACACACGACACTTTGACAAAAGAGATCATTTCAACTTCCAACCCATCAGATTTACAAACTGGGAAACCAATTTAACAAAACAAATACATGCCAACGTAATCATAAATCAAACTAACAGAATAACACACATCTGTAGTAACCAGAGAAACATGCTGGACATTACAAAAACTGAAAGCTAATTTAATCCAGAACAAAATGCCTGTTAAGTTTATCACATACCATATTAAAGCAGCCATTCAAGCCAATTTAACCCTATATCACCCCAACATTAACCCTAATGGGGTCACAGAGCAACTGTTTGGGCCCCTATTAGACCCCCCCCCCCCCGAGTTCATTGTGCTCAGACAAGGCTCGTTGTCTGATCGCACTGCAACCCTGACATCCAAATTCAACCCCTAATACAACAATAACTATAACAGGGGTTCTCATGCTGATCCTGACTACATTAAACCCCATATCAATCCCAATGCTTTATAGCACTAACTTCACTGGATATTACAAATTTTGACAGCTAAGTGATATAAACAGTAACAAAAGCAAATATGCTACACTTCGCCTTCAGCTTATAATAAAGTACAAAGGACCACAAGGTTAAAATCACTGATGAGGGGTGTGTAAATATGTATATAGTTATTCCACTGGGCATACATGGGCTGTTATGCTGTAGAAAGGTTATATCAGTCCTTGTCCAGTGAATAACATTACCATTTTGATTTATCAATAAAAAAAAAAAAAGGAAAAAAACAAGTGTAATCTTAAAATGTATTAACCTAAACATCCATATAGCTATTCACCATAATTCCCAACCATCGATTACAAATTTAATACAAGTCGCATAATCACAAACAAACAAATTAACCCATCCCTTAAGCATATATAATTATTAATGACAGACTAACCAACAAAACAGAACCAGATGGCACCCTGGCATCCTATAAATGGCTCCCAGGCAGATTGCACGTGCTTTCTCGTACAACCACCAGCTATAGTGTTCACAGGTAAATAACTATATACTTTTTATATTTACTCTGATGCATACCCATTGGGCTTTGGGTCCCAATTCCAGTTTGCAGCTAATTATAATCCAAAAATTTAAAACTAAATTAACCATTAAAATTTTTATTTGCCTTTTTACATTAGGACATTCATAACTACGATAAATATTTGTATTGACGATTTATTGTAAACTCTGCTGACTTGGTTGTTGTGCCGGAGTATAGACAGAAAATGTATTTATTTATTTAAACATGAGTACTTACTAAGCAAAACTGTTATTGAGACTACAGAAACGGGTATGCATGAGACATTCTTTTAGTATGGCTATCTGTCTGCAAAAAGCTCCTGAGGAAGTAGCAGAGAGACGGCCATGTGACCTTCTTAATTATTCCTAGCTATTTTCCTAACTTTTCTTGACTTAATCTTTAATAATTCCCTTTATTTCCTTTCTCCTCTAACTTTAAACCTCTAATCTTTTCAAATTTTACATTCATATATTTCTTTACTTGAGTTCATGTTAATTGTTAATATGGAACTACAGACAAATCAACAACTGCTAGAATGACGATGGCTAGCCAGTTAGTTAGGCCTTAATTACCAGTAATGCCTCCCACCCAAAACAATAAAACTTTTCACTACTACTTGCAAAACAGAAATCAATTGGGACTTTGACCTAATACTGTATATCAATGTGCATATAATGTTTAATTTTTAATCCTACAATAGCATTAATGACGCATAACCACAACATTATCACAATTTTTTTTTTTGGGAATGAGAGTAGCCTTGTTTAGGAGAAGTTTTTACTGCTCCTGGAAATAGATAAGTTTTTTTCTGTTTTATTAGCTTAAATTGGCACATTAACTTATTTTCTAGAGTAGCTTTATATTCCTAGTTACGATACTTAGTTTAAAGTTCAACTTAGATAGAGATTTTGTATGTTATTACTTAGAATCAGTAAGGGTATCCAATCCACGTGTTACAAGTTTTGCAGCTCCGCTGAACGAGACGTTTTTTAGCCATATTTAGCCACTTTATTGACCAATTATTATATTTAATTATTTTCTATAAGTAGCTTATAGACCTAGTCAGGATCCTTGGTTTATTCTGAATTGAAACAGCGAGATTTTGCAAGTTAATTAATACATAAGTGTCCGTAGATTTACCGTTCGTAACTTGCTGCCATTGTTATATGATACGTTATATCATGAACTAGATAGCGTCAGCTTAGCATAGTATAGTATATTATATAATATTTTAAATTAATCAGTAAAATCTATTAATCTTGTTAAACTTCATTGTCAATTAAATTGTACTTTTTAACTATATACATATAACAACTTAGATTTTACAAACGTAACATAATTAATACTTAACTTGATACAGAAGTTAAAAAAGCGGAACTCGTAGATAATACTCGATACTGAAAACTATATATAGATGTATAGTGTTGTAACTATGTTGGGATACAAGTTCAGGGTTATAATTTTGTACTGAAATTGAAATTTTATTGAAATTAAATCGAAATCATGACTCAGAGCAGCAAAGCAAAAGGCTCAAGCTAATGGCTCAGGGAAGAACTGAGGGGGGCAGTTTTCATCACAGCCTTTTAAAATGCACTGCTTGCTTGATGTTTGTGGAGCAATCAGGTACGGGACATGACAGTGCCATGGGAATGTCTTTGTGTGTGTGCGATGTAAGAAAATCAGGTGACAACTCAGCGTTGTTATGGACCTATATGAGAGCTTGAATGACAGGGTGGATGCCTTCGAAGGATCTAAATTGAGGGACCCATCAGGCTCTCAGCTGCCCACATCAACGCCAGAGCTTGCACTGGTCCCACAGGAACTAGTAGTTGTTGGTGACTATTGTCAGGGAAATGGGGAACATGGAATGTAAAAAGGATGTCTGCCAGGGTCAAAGGTTGATGATGTTGTAGAGCAAATATCTTTTAAGGGCATAAAAGGTGATATTGCTGTAACCTTTAGCACTAATGATATTAAGACTAGGAGACTGGCAGAATTACTTAACAAGTACAGGTCACTGTTGAAAAAAAGGCGTGAATTAGGGTTGAATTTAATAGTGTCCAATTCTGCCCAGACACGATAGGAGGAAGTATACGATGAGAGCCTTGTCAATCAAATCGGCCCTCGAAAGATTGTGCAAGGTTCAAGGGGTAGAATTTTTTTCAGCCTGCTCTGTACTTGTTAACAGGAGAGACTGCTTCTACAGGGATGGGATATACTTAAATAGAAAGGGTGCAAGAATATTTGTTGATGCTATCGAGGCAGTGTTAGGTGGATCAGAAAACTGCTAGCTTGGAGAGATACAAGGACTAATAGATTAACAGTAACCACTGGCAGAGGAGAAATTGATTCTTGCACTGCTTCTATTGGAATGAGCAGCAGCCTGGAAAATAAGATGCAGGGTATTTCAGAGACTGCTGGGAGTCATTACGATACAAGTAAACACATGGGTTGTGTTAGGGTAGCTAAGAATAGGAACAGGTTCATGTATACTTGCGTGTACACCAATGCTAGGAGTTTGGTAAATAAATTTGATGAATTTGAGGTATTGCTAAAAACATCAAAGGCAGATATTGTTGGGATATCAGAGACATGGTGTCACACAGATATAAGGAATGCAGAACTGGAATTTGGGGAGTACAATGTGTACAGAAAGGATAGACAGGATGGGAAGGGAGGAGGGGTTATGCTATTAGTTAAGAAATACATAAAATCCAAGGAAGTGAAGCCAGTGGACATCGCTAGACAGTGCAGTGTCGAGTCAGTTTGGTGTGATATAACCATTGGGAGATCAAAATTGAGTAGGAGTGTGCTATAGGCCTAATGACTCTGATGAGTATAATAAGAAACTGTACAGGGAAATAGAGTGGGCCAGTAAATCAGAGTCTTATAATGGGGGATTTTAATTTCCCAGACATTGACTGGAAAATGTGGTTGGTCACTCACACACTAGCAAGGTTTTTGTGGATTTACTGGATGATTGTTTTCTACATCAGCATGTTCGGGAGGCAACTAGAGGGAGTAATGGTCTTGATCTGATTATCAGTAGTGATTCTTCATGCATTAAGAAACTGCAGATAAAGGAACAACTAGATGGCAGTGATCAAATTGTGTGCTGAAGTGGGATTTACTCAAAGAGGTAACTACCATCAGTGGTAAAGGGAAGGGTTTTTGCTTTCGTAAAGGCGACTACAATGGTTTGAGACAGTATTTAAATTCTATACAGTGGGACCAACTGATGTTACCAACAGCAAATTCAAAATGGGAAGCATTCAAAGAACTTATCTTGGAAGCTACTAGGCTTTACATACCAACTTAGAAACATTGTTCAAGGTTTAGATGAACTAATGAAACATATGACAGAGAAGAAAAATGCATGGGATACATATAAATTAATGGGTGACAAGGAAGCCTATGACAGATATAAGCTGGTCTGTAACCAAGTCACAAAGGAGATTAGGCAGGCAAATGCAGATTATGAGAAATCCTTGGCAAAGGATGCAAATAAAAACAGAAAAGAGTTCTTTACCTATGTAAACTCTAGAAGGAAAGAAATGAATCCGATTACTCCACTGGACATTGATGGTTCAACTCTTGATGATCCTGCTCAGGTGGCTAATGAACTAAACGAGTATTTTGCATCTACATTCACACATGAGGAGTTATTCAGGAAGGGGAATGCCAGAGGTGAAGTAAACTCTGGCAATGAGCTAGATGATTTTGTAATAATTTAGAGGAAAGTGGAGGAGAAATTGTTGAGGATAAACATAAAAAAGGCACCTGGGGTGGATGGGATCTATCCAGTTATATTAAAGGAGGCAGCAAAGGAAGTAAGCAAACACCTAGCCATAATTATGAGAGCTTCTTTGGACTCAGGGGAGGTACCCATAGACTGGAGATGTGCAAATGTGACCCCAATTCACAAAGGAGGATCAAAGGCTGAAACAAGTAATTATAGACCTGTGAGTTTAACTTCAGTTCCAGGAAAATTAATGGAGGCACTGGTTAAAGAAGCACTGCAGGATCATCTAGACAAGACTTCAGTTATAGCTCGGACACAGCATGGTTTTGTTAAGGGAAAGTCGTGCCCGACCAACTTGATTGGATACTATGATGCAGTCACAAAAGAACTGGATGCAGGGAATAACTTTGATATGATATATTTGGATCTTAGAAAGGCTTTTGATACTGTTGCACAAATTGGAGCAGTGTAGCATTGGAGGAAAATTGCTGCTATGGATAAAGGGATGGTTGAGGGGGAGAAGACAGAGAGTGGTAATCAATGGACACTGCTGATCGTGGACTAATGGTCTCTCAGGGTTCCGTGTTGGGTCCATTGTTCTTTTCTTTATTTATAAATGATATTGATGATGGTATATCAAGCTTAATGTCCAAGTTTGCAGACAATACAAAGGTTGGCAGGATTGTTAAGGACACTACTGACAGTATGCTGCTGCAACAGGATCTGGAAAGGTTGAGCAGATGGGTTGAGAGGTGGCAAATGAAGTTTAACAAAGATAAATGTAAAGTACTACATGATGATGACATTGACAGATGGACTAAGAAAATAACAGAATGGTACCCAAGAGGAGCTAGAAGAAAACCTGGAAGACAAAGGCGGAGATGGATAGATGAAATTCATGAGTTTTCGAGTAGTAAATGGATGGCCAGTGCTCAAAACAGAAGGAACTGGAAAGTTGCTGGAGAGGCCTTCATCCTGCAGTGGATTGAAAATGGCTGATGATGATGATGATGACTACATATGGCTAACAGTAACCCCAGAGCAACGTATCAACTCTGTGGTACTACACTGACAGTGGTAGAGAATGAAAGGGACCTGGGGGTGGTTGTGCAGGCAGATATGAAGTTCTCTGAGCAGTTCAGACGGGCTGCAAGAGTAGCTCATGGTGTATTGTCAATGATATACAGGAATTTTTCTAGCAGGGATAAGGAGGTTTGTTTGTTTGTTATTTGGTTTTTTAAGAGCATTAGCAACTAAGGCCATATTACTCCGGGATATGCAGTGGTCATTCCCTGACCTTTCCGCATCCTCCGTATTTGGTGGTGACGGGCTCGAACCCTGGTCTAATCAAGAAGTGTGTGCTATGCACTGCTGCTCCTTCCCACCTGGCTACGGAGGCGCCTAGATAAGGAGGTGATTATTCCCTTGTATAAGGGAATGGTCAGGCCACACCTTGAGTACTGTATACAGGTCTAGAGGCCTCTTTTCAAGAAGGATGTAGAGCTGCTGGAACGAGTACAGAGAAGGGCAACAAGATTAGTGAATGGAACAAAGGGTTGCTCTTACAAAGAAAGGCTTATGTTTCGCAAATTACAGTCTGGAGACTAGGCACGGGCGAGGCGACCTGATAGACGTGTATAAAGCCTTGAATGGTTTGAGCATGCTCAATGCCGATGGGATTCTTCCTCTTGCTCAGAATAATCACCTGAGACGGCATAAATCCAAACCGAGGAAAGACAGATGTAGGATAGATGTGCAGAAATTTGCCTTTAGCCAGCGGGTAGTTGGTTGTGGAATAGACTTCCATCCCTTTTTTGGAAGTTGATAGCCTAAATAAATTTAAGGCTCAGCTGGACAGGTATTTCGAACAAACGAAGGGGTGAAGTGGGAGTGGTTTTTTTTTTTTTGTTTTTTTTTTTTACTGATGGTTCATAAGCTTGCTTTGTTGCATCATATGCCTCTACTAATGCTAATGTTAACTAAAAATTTAATAAAAATAGAATACAGGCTTAAAAGTAGTGTTCAAGAATAAATAAATAAATAAATATATATATATATATATATATATATATCAAGAAAAGAAAACAAGTAATAAACAAAGGTATAAAATAAAGACTAGAAATAAATTAAGGTATCAAAAATAAAAGAAGACTAGAAATAAATTAAGGTATCAAAAATAAAAGAAAACTATGAATATATTAAGCCTGAACAGAACACATACAGCTAAAGTAATGGGCAACATACAATAATCCCATACCAAACACTAGATACATTTCTGAAAAATACCATAACTGATAATATTAAGGTCCCATACAATATAGTGATTAGAGAAATAAATAGACCAATAAGGATACAAAAAAAAAAAAAAAAAAAAAAAAAAAAAAAGCCAACTGCACTTTCAATTTATGCAACATAAATATGACATAATTCAATAAGAACAAGGTGATAAGACAAAATAAGAGTTATGTACACATATACAAAATGTTTTGCCTTGTTAATCAATCCAGCCCTGGAGAGACTGTGCAAGGCTCATGGGACAGAATTTTTTTCAGCATGGTCTGTGCTTGTTAACAGGAGAGACTGTTTCTACAGGGATGGGATATACTCAAATAGAAAGGGTGCAAGAATATTTGCTAATGCTATCGAGGCAGTGTTAGGTGGGTTGGAAAACTGCTAGTTTTGGAGAGTTCACAGACTAATAGATTAACAGTAGCCGCAGGCAGAGGTGAAAATAATTCTTGCACTGCTTCTATTAGAATGAGCAGCAGCCTGGAAAACAAGGTGTGGGGGATTTCAGAGACTGCTGGGAGTCATCATGAAACAAGTAAATACAAATAAGAAACATATAAAATCTAAGGCAGTGCAATGTTCAGTCAGTTTGATGTGACATAAGCACTGGGAAAGAAAAAAAACGAGTAGGAGTGTGTCATAGGCCTAAAGACTGTGATGAGTAAAACGAACAACTGTACAAAGAAATAGAGCGGGCCAGTAAATCAGAATGTTTTATAATGAGGGATTTTAATTTCCCAGATATTGACTGGAACTTGTGGATTGGTTACTCGCACACTAGCAAGACTTTTGTTGATTTATTGGATGATTGTTTTCTTCAGCAGTATGTTTGAGAGGTAACCAGAGGGAGAAATTCCCTTGATCTGATTATCAGCAGTGAGTATTCATGCATTAAGAACCTGCAGTTTAAAGGAACCACTAGGTGGCAACAATCACAGTATACTGATGTGGGATTTATTTAAAGATGTAACTATCATCAAGGGTAAAGGAAAGGGTTTTTGCTTTCCCAAAGGTGACTATGGAGGTCTCAGACAGTTTTTAAATTCTATACAGTACGACCAACTGTTAATATTACCAACAGCAAATCCTAAATGGGAAACATTCAAGGAAGTAATCTTGGAAGCTACTAGGATTTTTGTTACAACTAAGAATGGGTGGATGGGATCTATCCAGTTATATTACAGGAGGCAGCATAGGAAGTAAGCAAACCCTTAGCCATAATTATGAAAGCATCCTTGGACTCGTGGGGGTCCGAACAGACTGGAGATGTGCAAATTTATCCCCAATTCACAAAGTGAGTCAAAGACTGACAAGTAATTACAGACGTGATAGTTTAACTTCTGTTTCGGAGAAAATAATGGAGCCCCTGGTAAAAGAAGCATTGCAGGATCGTCTAGACAAGACTGCAGTAATAATTCAGAGACTGGATGGATTTGTTAAGGGAAGTCTTGTCTGATCAATTTGATTGGATACTATGATATGGTCACAAAGGAACTGGATACAAAAAGTAATTTTGATATCATATACTTGGATTTCAGGAAAGCTTTTGATACTGTTGCACATAGAAGACTACTGCACAAATTGGAGCAGTATGGTATTAAGGGCAAGCTGTTGCTATGGATAAAAGGATGGGAGTGGGAGAAGAAAGAGTGGTAATCATTGGACACTGCTCTTCATGGGCTAATGTTTTATTAAGTGAAGTCCCCCCAGGGTTAGGTATTGGGCCCATTGTTATTTTCTATATTTATCAATGATAGATTCATTGATAAATCCAGCACTACTACCATGCCACGTTCGAAATCTGTTAGATCAGTCCTTTTCCCAAAGGACCTTGCTACGGTTTGTACGCGTAACTGATACTAGAAAGGTTGTTCTGCTGCATTTATATCCGCAACTGTGGTAATATGACTTGCAGTGTTGTGGGACAAACCATTTGTGTGCACAGCAGGGGTGTACGTAATAAAGTGGCAGGACAGTGTATATGGTACTAATGAGTATGTTATTGAGAGGGTACACCACAGTGTTCTCAAACTGTTCACAATGCCTTGGCATGTTGTAACCAAGTGTGCTATGAGATTAGGAAAACTAGCAATCACTCTTTAGGTGTGGCACAAATACAGTACCTTTCAAGTGTGACTCAAGTTAGAAAAGGTGTGGGGAAACACTGGGGTAGAAGTAATCAAACCCCCTCCCTCCGCACTAGATTTGTCCGCATGATCTAATTGAAATGGGAGCAACAACCAACTGTTATTTTCTTTTCTTTTTTTTAACATGTTAATCACCACAATGGTAATAAAAAATAGATTCGTAGCCAACCTTTTTTTGAAAATATACAGTATGTTTCGAAAAATATGTTTATATTTAGCACTTTCTTATGTGTATTTTGTGTGCTGAATCTAACAGTGTCATTTGGTTTTACTCTAGTATCAATATTTTGGCAGAGCAGGTGAAGCATAACACTGTTATGCTTCACTTGCTGGTGTTGGTAGCACCAATTTTTTTCAGTGCATATGAAGATTATTTAGGAATGCTATGGGTGATCAAGAAAAGTTGTAGGCACTTCTCAGATGCAGGTCAATATCACTAGAATAGCTTCATGGTAGTCATAAGTGTATGTCTCTTGCTATACCTCTAATATGCTCACAAACCATCATAGTTACTGATACTTTAGTGTAGTGGATATATATCAAAATTTAAAAAGAGAAGTCTTCAGAACTGAATGATGAACCTAGTTAACAGGATAATTGGGATTATACCTTAGAAGTCTACTCAAGTAAAACTACATTTCCCTAATCAGCAAGAATAAGATGACTTAGTGAGGGACTTTGTATAATCAAATCTAATGCAGAGCTCCTGACATCTTGTTTAAAAGAGTAGAATCAACTGGATCCTAGCTGTAAGCCTTCTACATGCTAAAAAAAAATCACATACACATTTTTACACTGTTGCAAAATCCCTATATTAAGTCTTTTATTCGATTGATCTTTATGAAGAAATCAGTATTAGTTACAATCAAGAAGAATGGCATCTTTTCTACACAGTTCAAATAAAAATTTTAAAGCCATATTGCTTCAGAATGGGAATATATACCCATCAATTCCTGTTGCACACTGTTCATATTAAAGAAGACTACAGAAGTGCACAGCATATTTTAGAGAAAATAAAATATGACCAGTATAAATGGAATAACTGTGGGGATTTCAAGATGCTGAGGTTCCTACTGGGTTTGCAAAGTTGTTTCACTAAGTTCCCTTGCTTTCTCTGCCTCTAGGACAGCAGGGCAGTAGATCAGCACTATAGGAGAGGATAATAGTCTGTCAAAATTTGAGTTTCAGCCTGGCACACATAATATAGTAAGCATACAATATAGTAAACATCCATTGGTTCCAAGAAACAGTCTTGCTTCCACCACTGCATATCAAGCTGGGACTGGCCAAACAATTTGTTAAAGCACTGGATCCTCAAGATGTTCGGAGGATCCAATGCAATAGCATCAGATCTTCTAACCAAGGTGACACCTTGTTTAGAATATGGATCAAAGCAACACTGGTCCATACCATGCCAGGAATGATCAAATAATTTGTTAAAGCATTGGATCCTCACAGTGGCCCCCTCAAGCATATACAATCTACATTTCCAAAATGGTCTGATACAAAAGTGAAAAATGGTATATTCACTGGTCCACAACAAAGCAGATGGTTCTTCACAAGACTGGAAAGCAAATTAATGACTAGTGCTGAGGGAAATGCCTGGCAGTCATTTTGCCTTGCAGTTATGGCTAACTTGGTGATATCAAGAGAGAGAAAAAAAAATTAGTTTACAAGTTTGTACTTAGCATTTATAAGTTGATTGAAAACTATAGAAAGGGATGACAAGTGTCAGTCAAGCTGCCTTACTTGCACTTGCGCCTTGAATTTTTCCAGGAAAAATGTGGGCATGTCAGTGAAAAGCATGGAGAGAGATTCCACCAATACATATATTCAATGGAGAAGAGATAACAAGGAAAGTGGAATGAAGGTATGATGAATGATTATATGTGGTTTGTGATGATCTCACTGGCCCCAAAAAGACAGACATTCAAATGTACATTTTAAGGAAATTTTTCTGATTAACACAAGGAGAGTTTCTACTTTTTTTAATCTAAGATTTTTTTAGTTTGTTTATTGTATCAGAGATACAGCAAAGACTGCAGCAATTCTATTTTGTAGAGAATTTAAACATCATTAACCTTCACTCAATTGTAACAAGGACACTCACATATGTTTATTATCCCCTCCCCATTTTGTTTTATTTTTTAACTTTTCTACTGAAATGAAAATGATGATCCTTTAAAATATGATTTGTTAAAGCCAGTTAAAAAAATATTGAATGAAAATAAGAGAGAAACCAATAACAATAATAAAGTTTTTATCACATATATTTTTAAAAATTTAAGGTCACAGCCTCTCCCCCATACTGAAACAAGAACACTCATGTGGCATGTCAGATGCCAAATGAATGTCTGTGCTTTTTGTCAGCTGTTCACATTTAGCCGGTGAAATCAAAGCATTATAGCAAGATTAGGGCACCTGTCACTGGCATCTCCCAAACACTACAAAGGAATGGGAGTTTCCTAGGAGAAAGGTAGATGCTTTTGCTCGCTTGGAGTCAGTTTAAAAACAAACAAAAATTTAATGTCTTGTAATTTATAGTATATCGAAATGAAAACAGAAAATACAGTATAACCGATTAGAGAATATTGGTGGGAAAAGTTACATGGGAGGATATGATTTTATTTCCCAGATAAAAAAAAATAAAAAGTAGTGTCTCTCAGATGCTATGTTAGCAGTGAAAGATTAATAAATCTGATATATTGCATGTGTACTTTCTTCCATTTCTAGGCAAACTATTAATGCTATGCAAAAAACATTTGGAATCTGCATAAAAACACCAAGGAATGCAGATAAACAGAACCTGTTTAAGATTTGTTATATAGTGCAATTATACCATGATCAAATATACATTCATGAATACATCATGACCTATCAAAAAAAAAAAAAAAAAAAAAAAATCATCCAGCTCTACCAAACTATCTTAGATTCATTTCACATTAAAGAATATGCAGTGTGACACAAATGCTATATCTCATGGCAATTAACATGTCAAAAACCGGATTAAACTTGTATACATAAAAAAAATAAATAAATAACAAATAAATAAAAAACATGGTAAAAAACCCTCATGCTATCAATGAGCAAACTTGTGGTTGTGGAGGGAATACTATATAAATTAAGTATAAATATCTTATACAGAATATGGAGGCAAAGGGTGATAAATAAAGGAATTAAATATGTATTTTAGAAAGCAATGCCTTGATTTTGAAAGAATATTTTGGAAGCAATTATGAAAGCATACATAGTTGGCTGGGGCTATTTTGTCTTCTTTATAACTATTGCATCTGAAGGGCAAAAAAATCTGCAAAATAATATACAATAAAAATAAAATGAAAAGCCACTAATGTTGAGACATCCACTACCCTTGCCAGACACGTAGGAAACCTTGACTAGTGCAAAATCCAAACTCCAATAAAACTTAATTACAGCCAACCATAAATTACTTGAAAATTATATAAAGAAGGACTTCATTTGCTGGGGCACCACTATCTCATCAGGACCACAAAGCCCCAGTGAACAAAAGAAATTAAGGATACAGCCTTTCAATAACCCCCAAACTCAGTCCTAGGTGATATTTACGGATTAATCCCAAAAAACTTTACCATACAGTTAGGTTCAGGGAATTACTGAAATTCCATTCTTTTTATTTCTTTTGTTCACTGAAGCTTTGTGGTTTATGGTTTTTTATGAGATGGGTCCCCAGGCAGATGAAAACCTTTATCATTTAAAGGGAACTTATGGTTTGCACAGATTTTATTTGGCCCAAACCTTTGCTGACAGGATGAGTTTTCAGTTTATAATATGCATGACTGTTTTCTTTAGTCAGATCATTCTGATGGAATCAACTTGAGGAAATAGTGTAGTGTGATTAATTAGCACAGCGGGTACTGCTTATTGTGGCCACATAGGATTTGCAAAAATTGATAGCATTATACTGTTGATAAAATTAAAATGGTGGAAATTTTATTTTTTAATGAAATATAGAAAGAAGTTTATTTTGCATATCTTTATTTATTCAGTATAGTATGTATATCTTCTTCCACTCATGTAGTTACTGAGGACTTGTTGTGGCCCCTCTCAACTTCCTCCAACTACATCGATCTTGTGCTCTATGAGCAGCATCGCAAACTGTCATGCCAAGAATGTCACTGATCTCATTCTTCCATCTAGTTGTAGGTCTTTCTCTGCTCCTCTGCCCCTCAATTTTTCCTTCCGTTATATTCTTCAACAGAAAGTTCTCTTCTCGCTATGTGTCCAAAATATTTGAGTTTTCTTTTGTTATTAAGTTCAGTTGACAAAGGAGGCCTTGCATATTTTTGACAGGCTGGTTGAATCATTGATGAAAGCATACATAGTTAGCTTTTAATAATGAAAGCTAGTGGCTTTTAATTTTATTTTACAAATATTTAAACTATTTGAATACAACAGCTGCAGAGGAGAAAAGATGGTTTGCAAGAATCTGTGTTCATTCATCAGTACTTCTAAGTATTCCTTTATGTAATCTTTCAAAATTCATGCAGTATAGTGAAAAATTTATACACATAAAAATATCAAGTCTAAACGTCATATATACATTTCTGGTTCTGTTATGCTTACCCATTTTAACTAAGATATATGATCATGGCATAAATATCAACTGAAGGAAATGTATTTAAAAATAATGTTAAACACTACACTGAATGTTTGTCAACACACTGTAAAATTTAACAAGTACAGTTCATTTGCTATTTAAAATATTAGGAATTCCTCCTTCAGGAAATTTAGATTCCAGTCTATTTGCTGCACTTATTCTCTTTCTTTTAATTCATAAATTACTACTCCAAACAGTCTAATAAAATTTTAATCATTCTTTAATTTAATGTACAGTTATTTTATTATAGCATCTCTTATCTCTGAATAAGCACTGTTTACAAGAATTTAAAGTTAAAAGACACATGAACAGCTTCAACATGAGTTAATAAGGATGTGCTTAATTCACCAACTAGCTAAGAGGAGAAAAAAAATCTTAATCTATGCTTAATAACTTGTTTGTACAAATTCAAACCTCATTCAAACCAAATTTATTTGTTCAATTTTGTTTTACTTATTTTCATTTCAACGTTCAGTAGGATTTTCTAAGTTATCGCTTTTTTTTTTCCAAATTCATCACTTTTCATTAGGTTATAAGCTGGCAGAAGAGAACAGTAGTTCAGGATCAGAAGGCAATATGTTCTTTCATTTGTGCTGTCAAAATCTTTTTTTAGATCCAATTCAATTTTGAGTGTTTGTTTTATCAGTTCTTTCTTCCTGTGTTTCTTCATTCTTTAATGCCAATCATAACTTTAGAAGTGATGATGGGCATCAATAGTAAAATTAAACATTCCTTACATTTCGAAGATAAAACTTTAAAACTATTCTTGCAAGCTAATCGGTAGATATCCACAGGACTCAACCTATTATTATTATTATCATTATTATCATCAGCCATATGGTGCAAGGAAGCCTAAGGCTTTTGCTGCACCAGCCAAAAAAAAAAAAAAAAAAAATAATTACCTTGAGAGAGAGAGAGAGAGAGAGAGAGAGAGAGAGAGAGAGAGAGAGAGAGAGAGAAAACAAGAGTCAGAAGTAGAAGGGAATCATCAAGGAAGAGAAGAATGATGATATCCAGCTCAGGACCCTGGGTGTGCCAAGCCCACACTCACCAGATGTGAGCCCCTGGGGTTATTGGTACACTAGCAGATATCCAGACCAGCTAGTGAATAATCTTGCTGCTGCTATTCTGTCAGCTATAACTGGAAGAAGTTTGAGTTGTGTGTGTGGAGGGGGACAATGCAGATCATGATATAATGAGTTTGTTATACCTTGCCACAAGTACAATATAATATAAAATCTTCATAACGATTACACATCATGAATAGTGGAACTAATGGAAAAAATCTATTTGTAAAAAAAAAAAAAAAAAAAAACACTAAGTCATCTCACAAATATATATTATCTCAATTCTAACCTCAATCTACAGAGCATTATATTATGGGTGAAGTAAGTCTTGGTTCCACTGGCATCAGGGATCTAATGCATCACTGAATTAAAGTCTGACATATGATTCAAGGATTTTGTTTCTATATTTCACAGCAGTCAAAGTTCCTTTTACAAAGAGGTGCAGCCTTGTATATACACTGCACATTACTGATGTCTAGGCCAGACTAGCTCCTCAGTAGCCATACGTGTCCATGATATTCACATACTCATTTCAGACAATGAAATCTGGACTCACCCATAAACATTAGTGTCTGGACTCATCCACAAATATGTTAGATCACTGCTTTTGGGGTCATGCAAGTGTTAGTGTCGCCATTTGAAACAAGCTCTTCTTTGCAATGAGGCAAAGAAAGGAATCACAAGCTGTTTTACAAAAAACTTTCTCCCACAACTCATCCAATACACTTCAGGTTCCTATGTCAACTGGTAGTTAAGGCCAAATATCAGTTGTCTGCAGGGCTGCTTGGAATATTTCTCCCGTATGCCAAAGCATTAGTCATGGTATTTGTTCAGAAACCAAGTGATGCTTAATCACCAGCTCTATTTAAATCACCCATATCTGCATATTAGAACATGCCACTGCTCAGATGCATATACAACTAAGCAATAGGAATGTTCTATTGTGCAGATATGGGTGGTTTAAATAGTTATTCATCTATGCATGGAATTTCAGCCTGATTTACAAAGGGTAAGTGTGCAAACCACTATTTTAACTTCTGTTTGCATTTATATTGTTCAAGCTCTGTAATTGTGATTTACATCAGCTTTATGAATTCTGATTATATATATGCAGCAGGCTCTCGATTTACCGGGACACTTCAAGACTCCAAATAAAAAAAACAAAAAAAAACATAAAATTCAAGTAATAACTAGAATAGGTATAAACAGATGTTTTGTAAGTCGTAAATAAGCAGTGTTAAGTTGCCATTGGGAGATTAATGTGCCTATTATCTTGCAACCCCTGCTGTCTTCACACCCACCGCAAAAAAAAAAAAAAAAAAACCCAAATGTTTAGTTTGTTTTAGTGAGTGCGTCAATTGTTGTGTTTGGTCGCACTGCAAAAAGACAAATTTTGTTTCGTTATTTATGTCAGGGCTGTCAATTTTTTTTTTTACAGTAAATACATATATGATCAAATTAATCCAAAAATTAAATAGAGACAAACATTATATATTAAAATAAATAACAAAAATAATAGGAAAAGCTAACATCAGTGGCAGCAGGAAAGCACAATCCACTACAAGTTGCATATAATAAGCTAAATTAAAATAGAATATTGCCAGTAGCATGGCAAACCAGTAGAGTGAAAATAAACTGAACCAAATAAAATAACAATAACAGAAAAATATGGGGGGTAAAGAAGAAAAGGTAGTGCTGAAGCAACGTTCCTAAAATAATTTCGAAATTAAGCCAATTAAAAGAAATTTAGCGGTGCCCCCTCGATGGCACTCGTTTCTGAATTATGTGAAATGTCACTAAGGTGGAAGCGTAAACTAACAACATTACATGCCCAAATAAACTGAAAATTAATAAAATAAAATAGACTCACTATTATGCCCCAACTCGACTTAGGACCAAGAGGCCAATAATAGTCAGGGAATCACTGCATTTCGAACGCTAAACAAATCCATGCATCGACGGAACGATACTAAGATCAAACCGCCAATGCAATAGATTTGCAAAGCGGTGGTCCTTATGCAGCGAAAAATAATAAAACAGAAAGCCTAGTACATGCATGGCCAAACCATACCACTGACAAAATAGTTGAATTGAAAATATATAGAAACAAATTAGGCTATAGATGGTGGTACGAATGCAGTGTTGGCACATTGTCATGCTACCCCCATTTAAATATGATCAAATTAATCCAAAAATTAAATAGAGAAATAAATTATATATTAAAATAAATAAGAAAAATAAAAATAATAGGAAATTTAATTGGCTTAATTTCTAAATTATTTTAGGAACATTGTTTCAACACTACCTTTTCTTTTTTTATCCCCCCCCCATATTTTTCTGTTATTGTTATTTTGTTTGGTTCAGTTTATTTTCACTGGTAATATTCTATTTTACTGGTAATATTCTATTTTAATTTAGCTTTATATATATATATATATACACACACACACACACACACACACACACACACACACACAGTGGATTCCGGTTATTTGGGCCACCGGTTAATCGGGGCAAATCTTAAAAAACAGAAACCAATCAAGAAAATAGCCAGGGTTTACTTCGCTTAATTGGGACAGCATGCCGTTTAATCGGGGCAGGAGACCGCAGCACTGGAGATTACCCTACAATTGTCTCCAACGGTACCACGTGGTTTGGTCGAAATTCTGGAGGTCACAACCATAAAACAATAAGCAGTCACCTGTTTATTGGGCTTTTCTGTTAGTGAAATCTATCATAAACGGTCAGTAAACTCAATCTTATTGAATTTGCGATAATATCGACAGCTGGAATTGTGTGGTTTATGGAAGTGTTTACACTTCCATGAAATCTTCAATCATATAAAAAAAATAATTTTCAGCTCTTCTCTTCATTCCTATTTTTAAAGCTTTGTAACTCGTTACTCCGTTCTCACTTCTTGCGCGTATCGTGTTACTTGCAATTTGTGTGTGCTGTGTTCTTTGTTATTGATTGCTTATCTTTTTACTGTTTTAAATTTTAACCCCCACCCCCCAAATGTCAGTGAACAGAAATGTCAACTAGTTCGTATGTACATATTACAGTACATATTAATTATTCCGGTTATTCCGATTAGCACGTATATTCTTCCGATTTTCACATATCATTTAATTTTTTTAATTGGTAAGGTAATAAAGGGTAAATTTGTGCTTAATATATCTTTGCCTTTATAGCCTGTGGATAATATTCCTCCTATTTTCGCTAATTAGAATTGCTGTTTAATAGAATTAAAATTCAATTCACAAACGTGATCACAATGACCGGCGCTTACTGCACATCGTATAGTGAATGGTACTTTACTATGTTGAGTTTGTCGTAAGGTGATTTGATTGTACAGTGAACCAATTGTAAAGGGGGGGGGGGATACAGTGTATTTTTAACTATTTACGTGAAACTTCGGATAACTGGGGCAGCCGCTTAATCGGGCCAAAATGCACTAGTCCCGATGTGTCCCAAATAACCGGAATGGACTGTATTTATTTATTGTTTTATTTTTGTTTAGAAATTGCGAAAATGATGGGTAAACGCAAAAACTTGAAATTATTCAAAAGTTTTGAAAACGGTGTATCCGTTACATCTTTAATGAAATATTATAACATTGGTGACCAAACCATATGCAACATCATAAAAAATAAAAGGAAGCTATTAGATTTAAAATCGACATCACAAAAAATAAAGGGAAGCATCGTATTGGACACGCGAGTAGTATGTGGTAAGTTTTTTTATCTATCGCCATAATTTTTACATAGGTTTCTGAACATTTTTCGATACAGTAAGTCTCTGACTTATGCAACTATTTTTTTTTTTTTTTTTTTAGAATTGTAAAATTTAAAACAAAAAAAAATAAAAATAAAATAATAATAAGCAATCAATAACGACGATCATGGCACGCACAAATTGCAGAAGTGAGATTGGAGCAACAAGCAAAAAAATAGGAAAGAAGAGAAGATTCTTACAATTTATTTATGGTTTTTTTTTTATGACTGAAGATTTCAGTGAAGGGGACACACATTTAACCATAATAACATAAACACCCACAGAATTCTAGCTATCGGTATTTTCACAAATGCAATAAGATAGAGCTTACTACCCATTTATAATTAGATGCACGAACAGAACAGAAAAGCTCGATAACCCGGAAAGTGCAAATTGTTTTTGTTTTATGGCAGTGACCTCCAGAAATGTGCTTTAGTAAAATGTGAGGTCGCAAGAGGTGACAATAGTGAGTTTTCGCCTTAACTCTGAAGTCCTTTACAGAAAATTTCATTTTGACCTTTTTGGTGCCTACTAAGAGAATAAGTGACAGCGGTACTAGTAAATCTATCAAGAAAAGGAAAGTGATCGATTTGGATCAGAAAATTAAAATAATAAGAATGTATGAAAATGGTCAAACATTAACAAGTATCGCGCTGAATTCAGATTTGTCAATAATAATATAGTAGCAATATGTTACTTGTCATTCCCGAGTTACGTAAAACTCAATGAAGTAAAAAGTCCTGGAATGTATTCCTACGTATGTCGGGGACTTCTGTATTTTTGGATTAACCGGGAAATCGATTATCCGGGATTTGTTTTTTACCATCTATCCCAGAAAATTGAGAGTCTACTGTATAAGTTTCTTATTCTGAAAATTCATAAGAACTCAAAATTCTCAGTGAAAGTGCCACGCTACTTCATGATTGCTGCAAGTACAGTATTTTTAACTCCAAGTGTGTCTCAAGTAAGTGCAATTTGAGAACCATTACCCCAGATGAGGCCTTCATAGCCGAGAGGTCAGGAGCAGGAGTGCAATAGCGCACACTCTTTGAGTAGACCTGGGTTCAAGACTGACTGCTAAATATGGTCGATCTGCCAATCTGCACTGGACCAGCGTGGCAGATTATGGTCCATTTCCCTCACAAGGAATTGTTGAGGAGGCTTCCATCCTGCAGTGGATTGATAATGGCTGTTGCTTACCTTTTTTACTCCAGATAAATTGCCAACACACTTCGTAAGTTACTTATGAAATACATTAATGCTAAAGTTAGCAATTTCCCTCAAATGAATGCAATTTATATTTGCTTAAATTTAAGTTGAATTTAAATCACTAAGGGTAGTAATGTTGCAAAGGTAGAAAAATTCTCTTTGCACATTATACACCAATGAGCCAAAACATTATGACCAGCGAGTTATTATGCAAATCGAAGCAACTGCAGGTGAACTATGGTGCATGCATGGGTTGGGACACGGTATAAAAACACCTGATACTGAGCTCCGTTAATCAGTGTTACTCTTGTTTTTCAGACAGGAAAGTTATTTGTTATTTTTTGGTTTTTAGGAACATTAGCAACTAAGGCCATATTGCTCCGTGAATATGTGGTGGTCATTCTAGACCTTTCCGCATCCTCCGTATTTGGTGGTGACTGGCTTGAACCCCGGTCTAATCAAGAAGCGTGTGCTACGCACTTCTGCTCCTTCCCACCTGGCTACGGAGGCACCAGACAGGAAAGGCAATGGACTTAAGCGAGTTTGACAAAGGTCAAATTGTAATAGCCAGACGACTGGGTCAGAGCATATCCGAAACGACATGGTTGGTGGGATGCTCACGGTCAGCCGTGGTTAGTACCTACCAAAAGTGGTCCGAGGAGGGGGAACCCACGAACTGCTGGCGAGGTGTTGGACAACCGTGGCTCACTGATGCTTGGGGTGAGTGAAGGCTCTCCTGGATGGTACATGGCAACAGAAGGGCAACTGTGGAGCAACTCACCAGTAATTGGAATGCTGGTGATGAGAGTAATGTGTCACAACAGTCTACATCGAACCCTGCTGAAAATGGGCTGCGCAGCTGCAGGCCGCTCCAAGTACCCATGCTAACCACTGTTCACAGATGACAGCGCCTACAATGGGAACGTGAGCATTGAAACTGGACCTAGAGTGATTGGAAGGTCGTCTGGTCCGATGAATCACGTTTCTTGTTGCACCATGCAAACAGCTGGGTACATGTGCATCGTTTACTTGGGGAAGTGATGGCGCCTATATGCACCGTGAGATGAAAACAAACTGGTGGTGGTGTCATGCTTTGAGCGATGTTCTGCTGGGATACCCTGGGTCCAGTCATCCATATGCTGGGCACTCTGACGTCTACCACTTACCTAAACATCATTGCTGACCAGGTACACTCTTTCATGGCAACATTCTTCCCCTCTGCTGGTGCTGTCTTTCAGCAGGATAATGCACCATGTCACACCACCCAGATTGTTCGAGATTGGTTCACAGAACAAGAGGAAGACTTCCAGGTATTGTCCTGGCCTCCAAATTCCCCAGACATCAATCCCATTGAGCATTTGTGGTTTGTGTTGGAACAGCAACTCTGATCTGCAGTGTCTCAACCACGGACCTCACAGGAGTTAAGGGATCTGCTCGTTATGTGTTGGCACCAGACACATTTAGAAATTTTGTATCGTCAATGCCTCACCAGGTACAAGCTGTTTTGGCTGAACGTGGAGGACCATCATCATATTAGGTAGGTGGTCATAATGTTTTGGCTCATTGGTGTATATATGTTAGTCTAACCTGTTAAGAAATGTACAAATCATGAAAATTGCAAATTAAAAACTTGAAAATAAAAGAATTCCAATGTATATGAACACACACACACACACAGTTTTTTGCAATATAGTTAAGGTTATAACTGTTGTTGAACAGTTACCCTCTTCACTCTCTCCTAATGAGATGAGGAATAACTTATTCACCAAGTCTGTGCCATCACACCCTGTCCAACAATGAATCAACTATTTAAATATTTTCTTTATCCATCCGAAACTGTTACAGAACAGAAATTACATATCCTGTTATTGCTAATTTCAGGCCTTTGTTACATTTTATTTAATTGCATTTTACTTCAATATATTTTCTTATTTGTCTTATTTAAACATTTTTATAATTTCAGCATATCCTATTTATATTTTATTTATTTAAATGTTTTATATTTACTTGGAACATAGTTATGATAACCAGAACAGCTGACCAGCTACAACTAACTATATTACAAATAACCATACACAGCTGCACTTTAATATTCCTGCTTGTGCCAATATGCTGCATGCCTGCCCAACCTTCTCAAAAATCATCTATACTATTCCTACTTAAACTCTGTATATACTTACATATGCAGTACCAGCAAAAAATGTTAGCCCGCCAGGTAAAAATGTGCCAGCAATAAAAATACCCCACACAAAACAGGCACCAATATGACCATCTATTATTTCTCCCACAAACCAAGGTCCTATAAATATGTTAATGAAAGTTAATAAGTAAACTTCTAATGTTCATGTTCTTTAACATATCAAAAAAATGCATATAAGAATTCATTTCTTAAAAATAAGAAATATGACAAATATACAAAGATGCACTGCTTTCTATTTTTTTTTTTTTTTTTTAACTTGGAAAATTTGGTTATCTTAAAAGTTGTTTGTTGTAATATATAGGTGGTTGAACCCTATCATGAAAAAAAATAAAACTTCTTGAGACATTAACTGAGAATGTTTTAATGCCAAAGAAACAGTTACGTTGTCAAGAGGAAAAGGTAATGACTACCTTGCACACGTCAACCTATACAATCACTGGAAGACTAAAACATGCTTACAGAATCAACTGTGTTTCAGAACACTTACAGTCATTGCATAGTGAGCAACTGAATTCTTGGATTACCCTTTCATACTGGTAGGGCTGACTAGCCCTACCAGTACGAAAGTGTAACAACCTCAGTCAAAAAGCATTAATTCAAATTGACTGATGGGATAGTTAAAATCTTCTTAATACATAACTATAGTAGTCTCTACCCTTGACAAATTCCAGAATATGATAGCAGTGATATCTTGTTCCTGTGATATCTATGATCTGGACATAGACATCACAGGAACTATCTTCTTTTTTTACTGGGTTTTATCTGTATGATATTTTAAATACAACTTTTGGCAAATTCATAATGGTGGACTTGCTGAAAGTTGGCCATGACTGCCTAATACAATAACAAAAATAAATAAAAAATGACTGGAGTGATATGGTGACCATAGTTCATAGCGTAGGTCTACAGGTATAACTTCAATGGCTCACTGTGCATTATACTTTCTGATTGATCTAAATGGCTCATTGTGCCATTTCTACAAGAGTTCCACTGTTCCAATCAGCCCAACTGGCCAATTATGCCATTTTTGCATTAGGAGTTAGTCTCATGGTGCCTGTCTGTCAGTATTCGTGGAACACCATTTCTATAGCAGAAGTTACAGGCTCATGGTATCTGTTTGTCAGTATTTGTGGAGCATAATGCTTCAGCTGCAAAGAATTGTGATATTATACTGCCAACATCAGTGATGGCATGTATTATCAGGTTATTCAGATTTGTTGAGGAGACTACTGACCTTTTTTGGTGAGGGGTGGGGTTCCTCAATGGATGACCTGTGCTACTGTGTTGTTGTTGTGGTTCCAGGGTCTGTACAAGACATTATTCTTTGCTGTTAACTGCTTCATTGTTGGGACTGCTTAGGTTTGAGAACAAAGTTCACTTCTTCATTGTAACTACAATTCCTAGCTAAAACTTCTATTTTCTGGACTTCTACTAATGATTTTGAATCTTTGTGGTGGACTTAAGTGTCATTTGGATCATTTTAGATCATCACAACCTTATGTTGGGGCTTTATGACATCAGATACTTTCATGGTAGCGCACTGTGACATGGATGCAAGCAAGGACTTCCCTTTCATTTTGAGATCACATTCTTTTCAATAAAGCAACAATACTAGTATTTTGGCACATTCACACCTCTGTTGCTTCATCCTTGATTAAAGAAACCACTTCAAATGACTGTTGTAAATCATTTCCATGCATTAAGGGATGATCTTGTCTGACCAATGCTTGGACACTGTGACATAGTAATAAAAGAACTGGGTACAACAAATAATTTTGCCATTGTAAACTTAGATTCCAGAAAAGCTTTTGATACTGTTGCACACAAAAGACTGCTACAGAAATTGGTGTAATGTGGCATTAAGGATAACGCTACTGCTATGGATAAAGGGATGGTTGAGTGGGAGAAGACAGAGTGGTTATTAATGGGCACTGCTCTTCTTGGACTAATGTTATTAGCAGAGTCCCCCCAGGGTTTTCAGTGCTATGTCCATTGTTGTTTTCTGTATTTATTAATGATATCGATCAAGGTATATTAGGCTTTATGTCTAAGTTTTCAGATAATATAAAGGTTGGCAAGGTGTTTAATGACTAATGATGGTGTGCTACTGCAACAAGATCTAGAAAAATTAGACAGATGGGCTAAGAAATGGCAACTGAAGTGTAACATCAACAAATGCCAGGTATTGTATATGGGTAGTAGTAATCTCAGAATAACATACCAACTATGTAGTATCACATTCAGGGTAGTGGAGAACAAAAAACACCTGAGGGTAATTGTGAAGTCAGACAGGAGGTTCTTTATCAAAGGGGAAACACATTTCACCATAATAACGTAAAAACCTACACAATTCCAGCTATCAGTATTTTCACAAATGCAAGAAGATAGATAGAGTTTACTACTCGTTTATAATTGCTTGCAGTAACAGAAAAGCCCAATAAACTGGAAAGTGCAAATTGTTTTTATTATTTTATGGTCGTGACCTCCAGAAATGTGCTTTAGAAAAATATCACAAAGACATTTAAAATTTATTCTTATAATGGAACATATGATAATGATGAAAGTGTAGCACATTTTAATTAGTAACTAATACTATTTACAAACCATGTTCAAGACCTTTTATATGGCCTTAAGGTCATGCTCGTGACCTTAAAAAATGACATTTTAGAGAGATAAATAGCTTAGTTATACAGCGAAAATTTCAACTTCCAAGATCTTGAAATGAATTACCAAAAAACAATGTGTTATTGGGTCCACATTACAATATTTTAACGATATGATGGTGTCTCTGGAACTGATTAATATCGTAAAGCGTGGTACACTGTAGTGTATAGCTATGCACATGGTTTGGAATGCAGTATTTATGAATGCTTAACATTCATTTTTTGCAATTAATGTTCATATTTTCGATTTTGTTAATACTTGCGGGAAAAAAAAACAAAAAACCTCTTAAACCCGGGAACTCATAAAGCGAGAGCTGCCTGTACATATTAAGCAAAGAGTGACGATTAATTTCTTACCAAGAAAGTAGTGATGCCTATTGAAATCCATAAGGGTCTCAAAAATGTTTAGGTGACAATACTGTAGATGTGAGTATAGTTAGACTGTTGGCTAAGACACATTGAGTGTGAAAGTGATATTAGTGGACATAGTGTGTTTGTCAAGTGGTTCCCCAGAAATCTGTGTTGAGTACTCTGTGATGTATGCACAACATTGCAAAGTCAGTCGGTGTGGGTTATGAGCAAGTAGTGTGCTGTTTGACTGGCCTCTTAGTTATTGGGAGGCTTGATCACCATGGAAAGAGCCTTTCAGCATCTGTCCATTGGCATGAGGAGCTGGGCCGGGAAGATAGAAGGGAGGCCTGATTGGCTCTCCCCACTTGCAAAGCGAGAAAGGAGAGAAGCCAAGTTGGAGGAACGGAGTGAGTTGGACAGGAAAGGTAAGAAAGGGGAAAGAAGCAGGGGTAGGCAGAGTGGAAGTCTACCCCCCCACAAGGCAAGCTGGAGCAGAAAAAGTGCAAGGCACATAGGTGGGAGATCTCTATAGAAGGGATAGGGGTTAGGGAAGAAAAGAAATTGCTCAAGTGTGAAAGACCACCACCTTGAAGGACAACTGCACTGTGAGTTGCAGTGTTTGTAGAGATGTCAACAGATGAAGAATGTCATTTTAACTAAGCAACTTCCAGAGATAAATAGTGGCAGTAGGAGATCGCCAAGATGGCATACTATTGAGAGGTGAAGGGTGCAACTGAACATTTTATGGAGCAGGAGATAACTTTGTAGATTGGATGTTCACCTGATAAAGCAGCAGGTCTTCCAGAAGGAAGGGCAGAAGCAGAAAGAATCCTGCCCGGGAAGAGTCCTGGGCCAGCAGAAGGATGAACAGCCACGATCACACGCTTTTCAGTTGACCAGCATCAGCAGAACTCCTTCAATGAGGACTCACTGGCAGTGGGTTAAAATCCTGCCTGGGAAGTGTCTCAGGCCAGCAGAAGAGACCGAAAGCATCTAATCCCATGGCAGTGGAGGGCCAGCGTCAGCAAAGGAACTTCAAGGAGAAGAGGTAAAGGCAGGAATCCCACCTAAGGAAGATCTTGGGTGCACAAGTGGTTTATCCCCTGCAGAGGGAAATGTCAACGTCAGCAAGAATCTCTGGCGTGGGACTTTTGTCAAGAGAAGTTGAGCATCACCCAGTGAAGCCTTCTAGGAGCAGCAGGGAACACGAAGCATTGCAGGAGAAGATGAAGTCACGGTGAACGGACAGGGCAAAGCTAGAGATGGCTCTCGAGTGGCCACATAGTAGACACTGGTGAAGTAACTGCAATGGTGCATCCTATGAAGCACAGAATCATTACTGGGGTTGATATATCCATAGCAGACAAGTTATTTAAATTCTGCTATGACTGGCAGTGGGAGAGGAGGCAAGTTGACAGAATGAGCTGTGGCAGTTATGTGTGTTCCAGTTGGAGGTTGTTAGTGATAGCAGCTTCTGTTGAAGACCGCAGCGGCATAGGTCAAGAATGCTTTGTAGGCTTCTTCCGATTCCAATACCCTAACATCTGGATGGATTATTGGTGCATTGAGGGCCAGAAAAAGTTGGTTGTGGAGGTCAAGGTAGATCAGACAGGAGTGCATCACGTAGTTCCAGTTCTCTGACTCTTCACAGATGCAAAAAGCATCTAGAAGTAGTTCCTGAGGCACTTGAGCAGATTCTGGGAGCAGTCAGTGGACTTGACCCTCTGTAGGATGGCCAGCCATCAAACGGTGTCAAAGGCTCTCTTTCAAAATCTATAAAAATTGCTAAGACGTAGGTGGCCTCAGAATCTTTCGCAATTTTCAGAATCATGGTCAGAGCATCAGTCGTGGAACAACCTGGCTTGAACTGGAGGGGAGCTGCAAGACCTTTAGCTTCATATGCAGGCCGGAGGCGAAATAGCAGGAGTATCTCTAACACTTTACCCAGTATTGTTAAAAGTGCTATAGGATAATAGGCTGATGTCCTGCCAGTAGGATCCTTGGTAGAAGTCTTAGGTTTGCAAGCTTACAGCACAATGGAAATGTGCAATCTTGCAGGCAGGTGTTGAAAAGCTGAATGAGGATGGCAGGAGTGACAGTCCAAAGAAGTTTTACAGACTCCCTCTCAATGAGGTCTAGACCAGAAGCCTTGCCATTCTTGATCTTGTTGATGGCCATGGTCACTTTCTCTTCAGTAAAAGGAATTCAATAGTGGTAGGTTGGAATTATGGAAGACAGGGCAGCATAATCTTGGTAAATCAAATCATCTAGAATTTTGTTCATTGCATCCAGCCAATTTGTTGTCTCAGGAGAGCCATTATTGCAGATGGAATTGATGATGTCTGTAGACCTGATTTTGTTTCTGACAAGTTTATGCACCAGGCCCCAAGGGTGCCCCTTCCCTTCTGCCTTTACCACGGTGTGCCATGAGTTTTGCTTGGCATGATAAATCCTATTGCAATATTCTCTGCGAAGGGTTCTGAATCTTTCTTTGTATTGATCAGCAACGTGAGGAGGCTCAGTCCTGCGTTTACACGCTGGTATACTCGACATTCACGCCTGAGATCATTCAGTAGAATAGTAAGATCCTGTGACCACCAGGGGATGGACCTTGGACTTTTAGAACATTTCTTCATCGATTTTCGTGAGACTTTCAGGTGCTATGACTGAACAAAATCTGTTTGCTGAGTACTGTTCATGGCAAGATACCTATTGAGGGCAGAAGGGTTGCAGATGGCTTCCCAGATGTCCCATTTAGCTGATCTTGTAGAGAACCTGGAAGTAGATTTGGCAAGGAGTAACTTCAGTAATACAGTATGTGATAAGGCAGTGATCACATATTCATGCACCTGCCATTGTTGGAGACAACTGCTGAGGGAGGACGTTATAAGATGGATTCCCCAGTTCCTGAGGAGTAAGTGGTCGGTTGACCAAATAGATTAGTAATCTCTAATCTACAGGCAGCAATAAATTGATCAAGTGCCTCTAGCATCAGTCGTGGCAGTGTGCACTGGAGTCGGCTGCAATGAAAATATGTGAATCTTCAAGCAGGTCAAAAGCCCATTCCAGGGTGGCAATATGTGGGTGGATTCAGTGCTGAACTGAAAGTAGGATGTAAGGACTGAGATATGCCAAAACAGCCTTTCACATTGGCAGAACCAGGTGGGGGGGGGGGAGGTGCACAAGAAATGAAGTCTGGTTAAAACTAGGTCCGGGTTGCAGATTATGGTGGCTAAGGAGTAGCTGGTTTGTAGCGTATCTTCCGGTAAGTAAGTGGATATCCAGAGACTCTACCGTAAATGTAGTAGGGTTTCCGGAAAAGGTCAAGATCTTCCATGATGGGATGGAGCTGAGTAGCCACAGAGATTGATTTTATCCATTTATTTGGGTGAGGCGAAGTCTGGATGTTGTCAGGTTAGATGGCCTATTATCCATAGTTAGTTGATTATTTCAGTTGCTCTTTTATATACAAGGTAGGCTCCATCCCGAATGGAGTGATTGTTGGGTTTATTAATGTTGGGTTTATTACAGTTGGCGGGGAGGATTTGTTAGCATTAGCAGGGGCGTATGATGCAAGAAAGCAAGCTTATATAGTATCAGCCAAAAAACATACCGATCCCATTTCACCCATCCATTTACTTCAAATATTTGTCTAGTTCTGCCTTGAACTTAAATAAGTTGCTGACCTCCACTATAACAGATGGAAGTTTGTTTCAACTATCAACCACCCACTGGCTAAAGGCAAATTTCTGCATATCTATTCTACAACTGTCTTTCCTCAATTTGAATTTATGCCCCCTCAGGTGAGTAATCTGAGCAAGAGGAAGAATCCCAATAGCATTGAGCTTGCTCAATCCATTGCAGATGGCTTCCCAGATGTCTTATATGTGAATTAGATGTCTTATATGTGTCAATTAGATCAACTCACAGATGCCTAGTCTCCAGAAACTGCAATTTTCAGAACTTAAACCTTTCTTGGTAACACCAACCATTTGTGCCCCTTACCAATCTCGTTCCCGCAACTCAACATCTTTCCTAAAATGAGGCCTCCACACCTGTATACAGTACTCAAGGTGTGGCCTGACCATTGCCTTATACAAAGGGACAATCACCTTATCCCTGCTAGTGAAATTTCTGTATATCATTGACAAGACACCATGAGTTACTCTTGCAGCCTTTTTGCACTGCTCAATTACTCCCAGGTTCTTTTCATCTCCACTAAACGAGTGTAGTACCACCCAGTTGATACATTACTCTGGGGTCACTGCTATCCATATGCAGTACTTTACATTTGTCAATGTTAAACTTCAGTTGCCATCTCTCAGCCCATCTGCTCAACTTTTCCAGATCCTGTTGCAATAGCATACTATTATTGCTGTCATTAACAACCCTGCTAACCTTCATATCGTCTACAAACTTAGACATTAAGCCTGATACACTTTCATCAACATCATTCATAAATACCGAAAACAACAATGGGCTCAACACCGAACCCCGGGGGACTCCACTAATAACATTAGTCCACGAAGAGCAGTGTCCACTGATAGCCACTCTTGTCTTCTCCCACTCAACCATCCTTTTATCCATTGCAGTAACTTGCCCTTAACCCCTTCCCAGAACATTTTTTTCCGGAAAATGTGCCATAACGGATTGACTTTTTTTATTTTACAGATTAAAAGTATGCATCATGCGAATACTTATTGTATAGTTTTTTGTGTTATTTATTAATTTTTTTGTAGAAAATCCATGGGAGTAATTAATCCATTTGGGCTATATGGCCATGTGTGCAAATTATATAGATTTTTTAAATGAATTAACGCTTGAGATAAAAAAAAAAGGGACAGAAATCTTCATTACTCGTTATATAAATAAATTAAAATTAAGTGGAACGCACAAGCAGTAATCGCGAACTAACTACATTCTGACATATGGCCACCACAAGTAAACAGCCGAGATAAGCGTCGCTTACGGGTGGCAGTACAAGAGGGTGCCGAAATATTTTTCAATATTGTTTTTGTGAATTATTTTTGTGGGTTCAGTATTCTGCATTTAGGACGGCAAATTATATTTTGCTTACTGGTGGCACAGGAATGCATGCTACTATTCTGACATTGCTGTACAATATAAGTAAAATGAAAGCCAATCGTTTGCTGCCAGGCATAAGAAAATCCTGAGAAAACTCTGGATTTACCTGACTAATGCAAAATTAGCTAGATAAATACCAGAGAAAATACGTTTCAGTCCTAAATTTGGAGGTATTATTGTATCCCGAGATATTTGGTGAAGTTCCACATAACATTTAAAACTAAAAACGAGATATCTCGGGATGATTTATGAAGAGGTTAATGTCATACTGCTCCAATTTGTACGGTAATCTTCCATATGCCACAGTACCAAAAGCTTTCCTAAAATCAAGTATATGATATCAAAATTATTCTTTGCATCCAATTCCTTTGTGATCGCATCATAGTATCCAATCAAATTTGTCAGATAAGACTTCTCCTTAACAAACCCATTCTGTGTCTGAACTATAACTGCAGTCTTGTCTAGATGATCCTGCATCACTTCCTTAACCAGTGACTCCATTATTTTCCCTGGAACAGAAGTTAGACTAACAAGTCTGTAATTAATCCTCTTCCCCTTTGTGACCTGGGGACATTTGCACATCTCCAGTCCATGGGGACCTCCCCTGAGTCCAAGGAAGCTTTTGTAATTATGGCTAAGGGTTTGCTTACTTCCTTTGCTGCCTCCTTAAATATAACTGGATAGATTCCATCCACCCCAGGTGCTTTCCTATGCTTAACTTCAACAATTTCTCCTCCACCTTGCTCTCAGTTATTACAAAATCACTTAGCTCCCTGTTAGAGTTTGATAAACGTCTGGCATTCCCCTCCTTGAATAACTCCTCATGTGTGAAGCAGCCTTTGTAAAGGTGCTCTGTCTCTGCACAGTGCACACAGATTGGTTGCTTTTTGAGACACTTTGTGGAGGTATGGCAGTATCCTAGGCAATTGTAACATTTCAGAACTGGTACAAAGCCCTGAAAATGGTGTGATGATCTGTCCAAGAAGATCCTTTCTTGAAAGTTACAGTGTTGACAAGCCCCGAAGTGGCCGGCCAGCAACATCAGTGACAACGGACAAGAGATTTTTTTTTTTTTTTTTTGGTAGTTGTTGGCACATCGGCTTCTGTGGCCATAATGCACCTCCCAAGGTTTTTGCAGTACTTTGATCCAAGCCCGAGGCGGGATTCGAACCCGCGACCTTTGGGTTGCTAGGCAGGCACTTTACCCACCCGGCTAGCCCGGTTGGCGGACAAGAGATAGATTGATGCACTGACCAAAGAGGACAGCCACATCATAACATGCGAATTGTGCGATGCAGTAGGTATAGGGAAACCTGTTGTGATAACTATCATAAAGGAATTAGGCTACAAGGTTTGCACCCAGTGGGTCCTGAAAATGCTGACATATGAGCATAAAGAAGGCCATTGCAAAACTGGGGTGCACTGCTCTTTCTCAGCGCTCTCATAGCCTGGATCTTGCATCTTCCAACTATCACCTCTTTGGCCCGCTGAAGGATGCACTCCGTGGAACCCATTTTGCAGATGACAGCCAGCTCAAGCAGTCTTTGCAAAGCCCTCTGGAGAAAGAGTAAGGACTTTTACAGGATTGGAATAGTGCCTGACTCACAGATGGCGGAATTCCATAGAAAATGGTGACTTTGTGGAAAAAAACAGTGTTTATTAATGATTGAGGATTAATTGCTGTAAAAGGCATAGTTGTAGAAATTAAATTTTCTGAGATAAAAAATAGGATGCATTACTTTCATACTGATCCTCATAACTCAACACAGAATATATAGCATATTTCTTCAAACTAACTCCATTCTAATTATAATATAAAAAAAGCTGGGGTGGTAAACTAGATCATGTTCTTCACCCTTTACTGGAAAGGGTGAAGGAGGATGTTTAGTGGTAGCACCTGAAAAAAGGTTTATTAGTTTGTTTCTAGACTAGCACCTATCATGGATGAGGCTGATTTAGAACAGTATTTTTTTTTTTTTTTTTTTTAAGAATAAGTTAGAAATTGATATTAAAGCAGGAATCCTTACATCTAAAGGTTTTACTCTTCCTTCAAAAGTTGTTTTTATCAAAACTGCATATATATCATGAAATCTCAACATAGTTTCCCCAATGGAGTATTTGTACAAACATTTAGATTCAATACACAAAAAACATAAAAATCATTGGTGAAAAAACATTTTATAATAAAACTGGTACTGGGAAAATAAATGATAATTCAGCCATACAGCAATTAAATTATAAATATACTAATAGCTGTTTGGGGGTTAATCAATCCATAACTCAGAGTAAAGAGTTCATTATATATATATATATATAGTAAAGTTTAGATTTTTAAGTTTAAAGTAACATAATATAATATGGAAATAGTGGGAATATGAGTATTCAGTTATAGTATAAAGGCTATATGGCAAATGTACCTAAGTGCACGAGGCAGCAACAAAGACTACAAAAGTATATAAGCAGTCATAATAATGAAGCAAAAGTAAGAACTGAGAGACGGAAATGTAAAGAGCACAAGGTGCCAAACTAGTAGGGAAAGCATAGAAAGAGAAGTATAATTAGGGCTATACTAGATGAGCGCTAGAAGCACAAGCATAAATTGGCATTGTGAATGCCTCCAAAACAGCAAACTACACATAGCACTCCTAACATCAGATCGTTGCAAACTACACAGGGCGCTTCTGTTTCATTGGATATCACTAGCAACTCACTTTTTCTATTCCCAGTTTCAAGATGGATGTTATTCAAATTGAACGTACTGCGTGTTTATGTTTGATTTGATTTTTAATGGCGTATTGGCAGCTAAGGCCATAATGCGCCAAGTCAAGCGTGTTTATGTAGTGTTTATTGCGAGTAGAAAGAGAAAATTACGATGGTGGATCCATCCAGCAAACTCAAATAGGTTAAAAAAAAAGTTTTATATTATGTTTGAAACACATAGGAAGTCTCCTGAGAATTTTATTTTTTATTTTTCAGAACATCGATACAGAGTTTTGATGAATTTAATGTTAATTAGTGAAAAAACCCCACAAAATTTGATACTGCGATGCAGAAATCAATAATGATGTTTGTATCTATGCTTTATGTGCTCATCTCCCCCCTAATTTAAATATTTCTGAAATTTGCTTTCTTTGTTTGTAAAAATTTTTTTATTTCTACCCGCTATTCTTATTCGGAGATTAAAGTATCTGTAAGACTGTCTTACAGAATTACTTTCGGTAACATAAATGGTAACTTCCTGTTTGATTTTACTGCACAGGACTTCTCAGAATAAAATGCCTGTTTTTACTGTCTTCCCACCACTCGACATTATTTCCAGATGGAATATTGACAAGTACTTTCCATCCTTTTAAAGCAGAAAATATTCCGACTGCCCACACTGTAATGGAGTACTTTCTGTGCAATAAAGGATTAGTGTTGTTTGATTTTACAAATGTTCATGAGTAGACACTAGTTTTTGAAGTTTGTAATGCAGCTATCAATAGAAATATTTTCTTGAAATTTCATTAGATGATCAAATATACATCCAGAAAAGGTACTGATCCCTAAAAACAATTACAATAAAGCAATTTTTTTTTTTTTTTTTTTTAATCATCAAATGCGCATTGCAGTGTTATCAGTTTTACACCCGTTTTTCCCACTTCCAATGCATGAATTTCCTCAGTTTTGTGTCAGTAGATGTAATACACATTGAAGAAATGAAATACGATCTTTGTTTTTCAAAAACAAACCGTTACAATTATTTTAGTTGTTTTTTATGCCAAGAAACCGTTGTGTGCATTATTTTATTATTATAGCAATATCTTGATGGCCACAACAGCTCCTCAGGGAGCTATGTGACTGGAAGAACAATACTTCGCTTAGCACGGCTTTCACTATACACGGTTTTCAATTAAGTTTAAGTTGAAAATTTACTGTATACATTAAAACTCATTCGATTGCCTAGACATGTACTCTACATATATGCTGTGTTGTTGTAGCCTAAGTAAACGTACATATATGCTGTGGTGCCAACTATATTGTCTCATATGCGCATATGCCAATAGTTCTCCTCAGGCAGTCAGCGGCAACATGCAAAAGTGTTCGATATTCTTAATTCCATTATGATGAAATCATTGCCAACAACATGCCTTCTGTTTGGCAACATGTTTTGCCCCATTTGGCAAATGATCTCACTGGTTTTGAATCGCAAGTTCAAACAACTGCCAAAGAATTTTCAACAGAACAATTGGAGAAAGTTTTTCGGGGGAATGACATGGCCTGTGAGGCGATTATGAATGGAGATCCGAATGTTGAACATAGCATCAAGATATGGCAAATTTTACAAGATGGGATTCGCTGCTACAAAGACTTGTATGCTGAGAAAAAGAAGAGATGACTTCACCAAACTTCATTATTGAAATACCTAAATAAACAATAAAGCTTTTTTCTCATCTCTAATGCTGTTACCTTTTCATCAATTAAATTTTTGCAACATATATTTATTTTCATATCCTTTTAATTGGCTATGAAGTGCAAATTGTTTATAGGTTTATTATAATTTGTTTATAGACTGTTGCTCTGGTATGCATTCAATTAAAACCCATTATAATTATACTTCAATGAGCACAGTTTCACATAACACGGAATAGTTTCGGTACCAATTATCAGTGCTATGTGGGGTATTGCTGTATATATATATATATATATATATATATATATTTTTTTTTTTTCCCCCTGTATCATGCTGACAACGACTGTACTCTGCAGCGTGCTTTCATTGCTTTCACAATACTTTTCAAAAAAGAAAGACAACGAATTTATGTTTGAAACGAAAGGTTCAAAATTTGTTTTGGAAGAAAACAGAGACTGCACTTAATTCTCATTTGTTAATGCCGACATTAGTTGTACAGTTGCAGTGGATATTCTTCAGCAGTTTTCCCAATTACTGTTTTCATCTTATTTAATAATAAGAAGGTTCTTTACTAACTTAAATTATGTACATTCGCGATTCCGTACACAGATAACCCAGAATCTACCAATAAATTGTCTGTGCAAGTGAACAAACTTTTATTTCATTAACTAATGAAACAGTAGTAATATTTACAATAAATATAAGGTCCAGAACTGAGCTTTCTGATTTTTCTCATTACATAGTTCATCTCAGTTCGGAAACATTTCTTTTCCAATTTCAATACCACACTTTGCCTTTATTTCTTTGTTGTAGTAGTCTTTTAATGATGTGCTGTATAAGGGAGGCCTCCTTTCCACCTCACAAATAAACTTCTCTGTGTCAAACATTGTTTTCCCCAAAGTATAATTAACAAACCAATTAAGGCCAACTACCCCATGCACAGGGAGAATGTCTCCTCAGGCTATGCAAACGCCAAGGTGTATGCACTTGTAATGCATCCGAAGGCGTTGGCAGGCATTTTACACCAGCTTACATCATCCTATGCGGTGTTCGAAGTGCCCGTCTAGTTTGCATGCCTTTACCCTCTGCTTCCTGTAAAACTAGGCATTGGAAGATGTCACTGACACCGCACTTCAAGTGTTCGTCTAGTATAGCCCTTAGGTAGGGATGATAGGGAAAGAAGGCAAAAAGCCTAAGTGAAACAAAGAAATTAAATATCGAATTAGAAATCCAATTAGATGGAATGAAGCTACAAAGGAAAAGTAAAAATAAATGATTAATATTAATCATTACAATAAAATAGCATAAAAGGGGGGGGGAGATTTTGATGAAAGAGAAATCTAAAGACATGAGAAAGTAATGTAAAACAATATAATAAAATTTGTTGCATGCTATAAATAATTGATACATTAAGCAGGTAATATTTCGGGGGACTACCTGGCTTTGTATCAGTAGACTGTTTCTATGCCTATGTATTGCTATGGAAGAAAAAATATTAAAAAAAAAAAGGATACTCTGATAGAATGAAAATAAAATGCAAATAGAAAATATATATATTTTTTTCTTGTAATAGTGATGGTAAAAGCAGCAAATTCTTCCATAAAGATAGGGAGGGTAGTCCCAATGCAGCATTCACAACAAAATTAAGGTAAAATTAAATAAGTATAATAAAATAAAATTTAATAAAATTAAAATAATAACAAGTCAATGTATACAGTATTAAATGAATTTGATAGGAAATTAAAGATAAGGTAAATCTGAAGGAAAGGCAGGTTGGTAAATCAGAATAGGCTTTGTATGTGATATGACTAATAAGATGAATTGAAGATGAAGTATAAGTAAGAATGGTTAAAATGGATATGTATGGAGGATCAGAAGTAAATAAAGGCAAATAATATTGGAAAAGGAAAATAAAGTGTGATAAATGAGGTAATAGCATTGAAATTACCCTCATGTTCACTAATACCTCAGTGGATAGTGAAAATGAAGCATAGAAAGCAAATAGATAAAGAAAAGAATAGAAGTTTGGAATATTTGGGCAAGCTAGGGACATAACCCCAGGGGCTCACATCTGGTGAGTATGGGCTTGGCACACCCAGGGTCCTCAGCTGGATATCATCATTCTTCTCTTTCTTGGTGATTTCCTTCTTCTCTCTCTCTCTCTCTCTCTCTCACACACACAGGGTAACTCAAATTTTTTTTTTGGCTGGTGCGGCATAAGCCTCAGGCTTCCTTGCACCATATGGCTAATAATAATAATAACTTTCCAACCTCTTAGAGATAGCCTGGCTAAGAAAGCATTAATAGAAAAAGATAATATCATATGCCTATAAGAAAGAACTGTAAAGGTAACGGAGCCATAGTGTTATGAGGGAAACAATTTTTTTAAAAATTGAGTACATATTGCGTCAGTAAAGGTAGAAATATTAACTGTTGGGACTATATAAGAAAAGCATAATGATGCAAAGTAAATTTAAGCCAAGTAAAATTAACATAAATAGAAACAGATTAAAATAATGGAAGGAAGCTGTAAGTAGCCTGAAAGGTGAGAGTAAAGTGTGTTGTTATGTTGTTAGGTTTTTAGGAGCATTGGCAACTAAGGCCATATTGCCCCGGGAATAAGCGGTGGTCATTCCCTGACCTTTCTGCATTCTCCGTATTTGGTGGTGACGGGCTCGAAGGTGAGAGTAAAGTAAATATGCCAAAGTTATAATAACTAAAAGATGAGAGGGATATAGAAGTATTTAAATAGGAAAACAAATAGGAAAATAGGGATATAGAAGTATTTAAATAGGAAAACATGGAAAACAAAAGTATCGTAGCTGCATGAATATATCCAATTGTGAAAAAGGAAGTAAAGTAGAGTAAATACCTTATATTTCCAATGTATATATAATTCCATGTAAAATTTGTTTGAAGGTGGGAAACATTCAGAAGAGTTAGAGAATAATGGTAGACGGTATCTGAAGTAAAGTAGCAGCAAAGAAACCAGAGATTGATTAGCTGCTTGAAATTGGAAATAAAATAGGATTTGTATATATGAAGTGAAATATGGCTGTAAATGAGAAGTAGACAAATAGAAGGATATAACAAGTGACCTCTGTATTAGTTTTTATAGCCTATTTATTGTGCATGTAACATACAATATATGGAACTGTCTGAATGTAAAATGAAAGAGTAGCCTGAATTATACAGCAAATAGTTCTTAATCGACAAGAAAGTAAGAAGATCAGAGACAGATATAAATGTTTGCAAAAAATTTCAGATGGTAAATTCTGAGAAAATCCAAGAGATAAAGTATGAAAGGTATAGTCCTGGAGATGTCAAATGGCAATGGAATGGTAAAAGACATATGAAACAAAATTTCAAAATAACTATAATTTCCTGATGAAGTGAAATGCATATATAAATGAATTACAATATAACTGCAAATAATTCATATGCATTGTAATATAAGTGGTTTCAAGAGTAAAGGAACTGGAAGGACCAATCCAAACCATCACTGAGCCCAAAAAGTCTGATAAGTGAAGTTGTCAAAACCAACATAAATAAAATAACAGTAATAGCTGGATCATAGCTAACACAACTCCAAAATGAAGGAAACAACTGATATATGAAAAATAGTACCCTGTTATTTTCAAAAAACAAAGTGATAAGAAAAAAGATATCAAACAAGGAAAACAATTATTATTATAGGTGCAACAAAAAATAATTATTTTTTGCTGCACCTATACATGTGTTATTGTTGATGGAAGTTCCATTTTTGTTACCTATGAATAAAAATATGCAAGTATAACTTAGTGTTTTTATTTTCGAACTGGGACTTTTTTTTTTTTTTTAGTCTCCAGGGCAGTATTTTTAATAAGTTCGAAAATCCAAAAAAAAATCCGAACTACCCCTGTTTCCACAATTAGTTCAGATTATCGTTGCTGTACTGTATTGAGAAACATTTTTTTATGTTATAGTTAATAAAATTAATAGGGATACTATGGGGATACAATTGCTTGCCAGGGAGGTATTACAGAAGTGGCATATAGGGTTTATATATAACTTTTGATTACTAAATTTGGCTAATTTGACAATCAGTGTACAAATAATATTTTTTGTGTATTTTAATGGAAATATTAGAATTTCCAGTTCTTAAGATATATGATGTTAAAATTAAATTTATTTTTTTTATCGAATAATTTTATAGTACAAGGATGAGGCTGACTATTGAAGGTAATTCTGAGATCAAGAAAATTGGCATACTGATCAGCATTTTCTCTGTTTAAGATTAGTTCATTAGGGTATATAGATTTGGCTATATGTTCAAAATTTGCATTTAGGATGAGGATATCATCTATGTATTGAAAAGCTAAGAAATTATGATTAGGGTTGTTAGAAATATATAATTCTTCTTGGTAATGTAGGAATAGATTTGATACCAATCTGAAATTTTGCAAACCCATAGGTATTCCAATAGTTTGCCTATAGGTATATTTGCCATCAAAAATGAAATTATTAAGAATGCATATCTTCATTGATGTTGATTTTGTCTTTATACTTGTGATATAGTAGATTAAATACATATTTAAGCATATATTAACACAGGGGCTCACATCTAGTGAGTATGGACTTGGCATACCCAGGGTCCTGAGCTGGATATCATCATTCTTCTCTTCTTTTGGTGATTCTCTCTCTCTCTCTCTCTCTCTCTCTCTCTCTCTCTCTCTCTCTCTCTCTCTCTCTCTCAGGGTATTCAAATTTGTTTTGGCTGGTGCAGCATAAGCCTCAGGCTTCCTTGCACCATATGGCTAATAATAATAATATTGTGAAGTATGGAAGTGAAAAGATTAGTGAAATTACATGTTTCAATGCTGTAGACATTAAGATTAGATTTAAAGGTATAGATAACAGTTTGGTTACTACTAATAATCCAAGTTGAGGAGAGATTGTTGAAAATGATACTGAGTAATTTAAAAAATTGCTTGCCAGGGAGGTAACAACCACTCCCTGGTTTTTAGCACTGGTGATGAATCTGAAGCTGACAGGATGTTTGTGAAACTTATCATATAGAGATGGAGGAGTGTGGTATAATAAATTTTAGTATGAAGGGCTATAAGTTATAATTGTTAAAAGATTTGTCAACTGCAGTTATAATAAAATCCTTTTGTAGTTCTAAGATATGCTTTTTTAGATTAGAGTAATGCATATGTGGATAATGCATATGTAAAGGTTATAAACTTTAGAGATTACATTAAAAATGTCGGTGTCTACAATATTTAAGCATATTGTGAGATATGAATTAATGCAATGCTGAAAGGTTTCACAACGTATTGTATATTTGTAAGTTAATTTATTGCAGAAATTATTATTACTATTAGCCATATGGTGCAAGGAAGCCTGAGGCTTATGCTGCACCAGCCAAAAAAAAAAGTTACCCTGAGAGAGAGAGAGAGAGAGAGAGAGAGAGAGAGAGAGAGAGAGAGAGAGAGAGAATCACCAAGGAAGAGAAGAATGATGATATCCAGCTCAGGACCCTGGGTGTGCCAAGCCCATACTCACCAGACGTGAGCACCTGTAGTTAAAAGGTACGCAGTCGACAGGATATAGGAGACTAAGATATAAATATTTATTAATATTCTTTAGATAAGCCATATGTTTGGGTCTGAACTTAACCTTTCTCCATATCAATTTTGAGTATATTATTATTAATGATATTGAGATTGCCTGTGATAATGTAGCCATGATATTTGTTAACATATGGTGCAAAGTGTTGACTGTTACAATGGTAAGGTAAATCTGTGAGTTGTATATTACTTAAATTGGTAGTTAGCTTTTTGTAGTTACAATTTTAAGACCTAAGGGTGTTTCATAACTAAAACAGTGACATACAAATCTCAATCAAAGTTAGGAATGCAACTTATATTCCTTTGTAAAGGAAGCAAGTTGTGTTTATTAAACAGAGATGACGAAGGTATTTTATTGTACCAGCTATGCACAAATTTGATATTACAAAATTCATTGCTGAGCAAGGTTATATTGCCTACTCTGAAAAGCAAATATCCTGGATAATACGATTGAGTTGGATATTAATAAATTTATATCTACGAGTGTAGGTAAAAAAAGCACTGATTTTTTAATGCTGAATAAAATTGGTTGATTTTAAGTACATCAAGGATAATGGTGCCTCATATGTCTAAAATACTATTGAAATTATGCCAAATATGTCTGTTGAGGTGGTGTTTTTTTTATTTACACGTAGGCTTTGTGTTTGGTTATTTGCAGAATATGATTAAGATTAAATAATTTATAAATGCAGTGGCTAGTATTAAAGCAGCCATTACTAAGCAGAATTTTATTAAAGAACTTATTATTGAGACTGTGTAGGCACAGTTATTTATGAACACAAATTTTTATAATACATGTATTCCCATAATCTTTGATAATTGCAATTATTTTGATTTTAACATTGCTGAAGTGGCAATGCATTAGTTCTAAATCAGTGTTGTTGTTTTTGCCTATAGAAAGGTTTTTGCTCTATGGCCATTAATTCTATATTAAGGGGATTGTAAGTTTGTAACATTAGATGCTCCAAGTGAGCAAATATATGATATCTGTAGTTTTACAAAAAAGTTTGGGTAAGATCAAGATTATAACTAATTTCAGAGTTATTCATTATGGGACGTGTGAGTCAATGCTTGTCTAAGCATTTACTAATAGACAGATCCAGATTGAATACATGTTTACTATGGTAGGATTCAATATAAAGAGTCAAAGTGATAGTCAGAACCAAAAGTAAGTTTCTCCTGGAAATTATTTAACACAACATCCTCAAACGAAGAATGTAGCGCAGCACATTTTCTAGATGAACTAGATTTCTAGATGAAGTGCTGATTCACCATATTCTTTAACGCTTTCTTTCAAATCAACAAGCGTCTGTATGCTGCCATGGTAAACTCTGTCTTTCAGGTATCCTCATAGCCAGAAGTCACAGGGATTGAGATCTGCTGATTGGGCTGGCCATAACTGTGGAAAGTCTCTAGAAATGATGCGATCATGTCCAAACGTTGAACGGAGCAGTTCCTTCACTTGTCGACCAACGTGGGGAGGGGCACCATCTTGCATGAACACTACAGTCTCCAAGCATTGCCTTTCTGGAAGAGCGGGAATAATGTGATCTCTTAGAAGAGTGCAGTACCGTGAACTAGTTACTGTACACCTTACGGAGTCATGAGGTGCACTCTTCAAAGAAAAATGGTCCGATTATAAACTCTGCTATGAATCCACACCATACTGTAATATATGGACTTTGTAATGGTCTTTCATGCACAGCAGATGGATGAGAAGTCCTCCATATGCAGCAGTTTTGTGCATTTATAGCCCCACAAAGAGTGAATGTGCCTCATCAGACCACAAGATCATTCGAGCCCATGTATTATCAAGTTCCATATGAGCCAGAAATTGTAGAGCAAAGCCTATTTGTTGTTGCTGATCACAAGACTTTAGTTCTTGCACTACGTGAATCTTGTATGGGAACCAGTGTAAAATTATTCGAAGCACTTAAGGTACAGTAGACCAAGGAAGGTTCAAGTCTCTTGACACAACTCTGGCACTGCTGACTGGTAGTGTTTTACATTCTGACCATTGCAACTACCACTTCATCCACTACCTCCGTTCCGATATGTGGTTATCCCCTGCCTGGAATTACACCTAACTCCCTAGTCACTTTAAATTTCTTTATTAATTTTCAAAGTCTTGTGATACTCATGATATTCACATAGTGCTGCATTAGTGATACTATTATTCTGGTAGAACAGTTTTACTAAAAGAACACATTCCTTTTTTGTAAGAGCCATAATGGTTATTCATGGTGGCTCTAACAGGATGTCATTTGCGTAAGCAGTGTGTCTTGAAGTAAATAACTTTTATATATGTGCAGCGGCGTTTTCCCACTGGCGGCGAAAATTTGAACTAATTTTTTCTTCTTCTACAAATTGCTTCCCCATACCCTAAATGACATACAGATTTCCACAGCACTAACTCGAACCGTTTTGACACTAGGGTCTCCTGAATAGGGAAACTTACTTTATAATCACCGGGAATTTATTATTATTATTATTAGCCATATAGTGCAAGGAAGCCTGAGACTTATGCTGCACCAGCCAAAAAGATTTCTGAGTTACCCCGAGAGAGAGAGAGAAGTAGAAGGGAATCGCCAAGAAAGAGAAGAATGATGACATCCAGCTCAGGACCCTGGGTGGGCCAAGCCAATACTCACCTAATGTGAGCCTCTGGGGTTGAGTTACAGCATAAAGGCTATATGGCAAATGTACTAAAACATTTTAAAATTTTCATCATTTAATCATTTATTTTTACTTTCTTTCTTTCTATCCTTTCCTTACTAGTTTGACACCTTGTGCTCTTTATTTTTCCATCTGTCAGTTCTTTTTTTCATTTAATTATTATAACTTTGCTTATTTTTATATCATATTTATATATTATGGGGAAGATTATAATAAGATAATTATATTAAGAGATGTACCAGATAGATTTATGGAAAATAATATAACATACAAAAGGATAATATAGAAAATATACTTAATACTAACCATCACCTATTAACATTATTAATACTAACCTTAACTTTAATTTCCCTGGATATACAAACATGTGACTTAGAAGTTCAAATGAAACATGCTACGTTGGCACAGTAGTCTAAATTTGACTGAGGAGACTATTTCTGCTCTGGATAATTCTCCTAACAACTCTAATAGACGGGTGGGCAACGTCCGGCCCACGAATGTACGTAACCCAGCCTGTGGTCGTTTTCAAAAAATATATAATAAACAGCCTGCGGTTTATTATATATATATTTTTGAATTAATGGAATTTCTGATGTCAATTTAAAATATCCTCTGCACACTGCTACAACAAATATCGATCAGATATCAATTCACTGATAAAAATAAACAGTATCAAATCTCTCATTAAATATTATAAAAATAAAATATTGCAATTTCTGTTACTATAATTGTATTTGTATTTTGTTACTATAATTGTATTTTTGTAATTTTATCTTGAATTTGTATTTTGCTTTTTTAAAATAAATTAATTATATGTATAAATATTACAAAAAATAACAAAACTGTTTATGACAATTTTTTCGTTATGTATCATTTTAATAATCCTAAAAATTGTGGAAAACTAAAAAAAATTTGGCCTGCATGTACCTTAAAGACATTTTATTTGGCCCACTATTTATAAAGGTTGCTCACTCCTGCTCTAATATATTTACACATACAATGCAGAGCAAATCAGCATATAATGCTTCTAGCTCTAATATAACCTACCACTGAACCTTAATACATATAATGATTTTCTAAATAATTTTAAATTTCAAATTGCAATAACAAGTTGTCTCACTTGTCCCCTCTAGGCATCCAAACCACACTACACATAATGAAACTGTACAGATATTCTGGAAAATGAATAACGTAATATATATGATAACTTGTTGCAACTACAACTGCGAATATATTGGTCAAACCAGTAATAATTTACATATTACAATGAACTTACACCTCTCACACATTAATATCTTTAACAATAAGCCTAATAAGAAAGCATTAGCATTAGTAGAGGCATATGATGCAAGAAAGCAAGCTTATGCAGCATCAGCCAAAAAAAAAAGCACCCACTTCCACTTCACCCCTCCATTCGTTCGCAATATCTGTCCAGCTGAGCCTGAAATTTATTTAGGCTATCAACTTCCACGAAAAGGGATGGAAGTCTGTTCCACCAACCAACTACCTACTGGCTAAAGGCAAATTTCCACACGTCTATCCTACATCTGTCTTTCCTCAATTTGAATTTATGCCCTCTCAGGTGATTATTCTGGGCAAGAGGAAGAATCCCATCAGCATTGAGTATGCTCAAACCATTCAAGGCTTTATACACCTCTATCAGATCACCTCGCTGGTGCCTAGTCTCTAGACACTGTAATTTGCAAAACTTAAGCCTTTCTTCGTAAGAGCACCCCTTGTTCCATTCACTATCGTTCCAGCAGCTCTACATCCTTCTTGAAATGAGGCCTCCAGACCTGTATACAGTACTCATGGTGTGGCCTGACCATTGCCTTATACAAGGGAATAATCACCTCCTTATCCCTTCTAGAAAAATTGCTGTATATCATTGACAAGACACCATGAGCTACTCTTACAGCCCGTCTGCACTGCTCAGAGAACTTCATATCTGCCTGCACAACCCTCCCCCCCCACCTAGGTCCCTTTCATTCTCTACCACTGTCAGTGTAGTACCACAGAGTTGATACGTTGCTCTGGGATTGCTGTTTCCCATATGTAGTACTTTACACTTGTCAATGTTAAACTTCATTTGCCACCTCTCAGCCCATCTGCTCAACCTTTCCAGATCCTGTTGCAGCAACATAGTGTCAGTAGTGTCCTTGACAACCCTGCCAACCTTTGTATTGTCTGCAAACTTGGACATTAAGCTTGATATACCATCATCAATATCATTTATAAATACAGAAAACAATAATGGACCCAACACTGAACTCTGAGGGACTCCGCTAATAACATTAGTCCATGATGAGCAGTGCCCATTGATTACCCACTCTGTCTTTTCTCCCTCAACCACCCCTTTATCCATAGCAGTAATTTGGCTCCAATGCCACACTGCTCCAATTTATGCAGCAGTCTTTCATGTGCAACAGTATCAAAAGCCTTTCTAAGATCCAAGTATATAATATCAAAGTTATTCCCTGCATCCAGTTCTTTTGTGACTGCATCATAGCATCCAATCAAATTGGTCAGGCAAGACTTCCCCTTAACAAAACCATGCTGTGTCCGGGCTATAACTGAAGTCTTGTCTAGATGATCCTGCAGTGCTTCTTTAACCAGTGCCTCCATTAATTTTCCTGGAACTGAAGTTAAACTAACAGGTCTATAATTACTTGTGTCAGCCTTTGATCCTCCTTTGTGAATTGGGGTTACATTTGCACATCTCCAGTCTATGGGTACCTCCCGCGAGTCCAAAGAAGCTCTCATAATTATGGCTAGGTGTTTGCTTACTTCCTTTGCTGCCTCCTTTAATATAACTGGATGGATTCCATTCACCCCGGGTGCCTTTTTTATGTTTATCCTCAACAATTTCTCCTCCACTTTCCTCTCAGTTATTAGAAAATCATCTAGCTCACAGCCAACGTTTACTTCACCTACGACATTCCCCTTCCTGAATAACTCCTCACGTCTGAATGTAGATGCAAAATACTCGTTTAGATTGTTAGCCACCTGAGCAGGATCCTCAATTGTTGAACCATCAACATCCAGTGAACCAATCTGATTCATCCCTTTCTTGAGTTTAAATAGGTAAAGAACTCTTCTGTTTTTCTTTGCATCCTTTGCCAACGATTTCTCATAATCTGCCTTTGCCTGCCTAATCCCTTTGTGACTTGGTTACAGACCAACTTATATCTATCATAGGCTTCCATGTCACCCATTAATTTGTATGTATCCCATGCATTTTTATTCTCTGCCATATGTCTCATTAGTTCATCTGACAACCATTTAGGCCTGAACCTTGAACAATATTTCTTGGTTGGTATGTAAAGCTGGTAGCTTCCAAGATTAGTTCCTTGAATGCTTCCCATTTTGAATTTGCTGTTGGTAACATCATCAGTTGGTCCCACTGTATAGAATTTAAATACTGTCTCAGACCATCATAGTAGCCTTTACGAAAGCAAAAATCCTTCCCTTTACTTCTGATGGTAGTTACCTCCTTGAGTAAATCCCACTTCAGCACACTATGATCACTGCCACCTAATGGTTCCTTTATCTGCAGATTCTTAATGCATGAAGAATCACTACTGATAATCAGATCAAGAGTATTACTCCCTCTAGTTGTCTCCCGAACATGCTGGTGTAGAAAACAATCATCCAATAAATCCACAAAAGCCTTGCTAGTGTGTGAGTGACCAACCCACAAATTCCAGTCAATATCTGGAAAATTAAAATCCCCCATTATAAGACTCTGATTTACGGGCCCATTCTATTTCCCTGTACAGTATCTTATTATACTCATCAGAGTCATTAGGCCTATCTTATTATATACACTCCTACTCTCAATTTTGATTTACTTATGCTTATGTCACACCAAACTGACTCGACACTGCCCTGTCCATCGATGTCGACTGGCTTCACTTCCTTGGATTTTATGTGTTTCTTAACTAATAGCATTACCCCTCCTCCCTTCCTATCCTGTCTATCCTTTCTGTAGACGTTGTACTCCCCAAATTCCAGTTCTGCATTCCTTATATTTGTGTGACACCACGTCTCTGATATCCCAACAATATCTGCCTTTGATGTTTTGAGCAATACCTCAAATTCATCAAATTTATTTACAATTAGCATTGGTGTAAACGCAAATATACATGCACCTGTTTCTATTCTTAGCTACCCTAACACAACTCATGTGTTTACTTGTACCGCAATGAATTCCAGCAGTCTCTGAAATATCCTGCATCTTGTTTTTCAGGCTTCTGCTCATTCCAATAGAAGCAGTGCAAGAATCTCTTTCACCTCTGCCAGTGGCTACTGGCAATCTATTAGTCTTTGTCTCCCCCCAAGCTAGCAGTTTTCTGACCCATCTAACACTGCCTCGATAGCATCAGCAAATATTCTTGCAACCTTTCTATTTAAGTGTATCCCATCCCTGTAGAAGCAATCTCTCCTGTTAACAAGTACAGTCCAGGCTGAAAAAAATTCTACCCCTTGAGCCTTGCACAATCTTTCCAGGGCCGAATTGATCGACAAGGCTCTCATCATATACTCCCTCCTATCATGTCTGGGCAGAATTGCAGACACTTGCAAATTCAACCCTACTTCACGGCTTTTTTTTCAACAGTGACCTGTACTTGTTAAGTAATTCCGCTGGTCTCCTACTCTTAATATCATTAGTGCCAATGTGTACAACTATATCACCTTTTGTGCCCTTAAAAGATGATATCTGCTCTACAACGTCATCAACCTTTGCCCCTGGCAGATATACCCTGGTCCTGTTCCACCTATCAAATATAAAATCTACAATACATAAGGGTGGTTCTAAGAGTGTAGTGGGAAATTATAGACCGGTCAGTCTAACTTCAGTAGTAGGGAAAAGCATGAAGACAATGATCAAGGGTAGAATTCAGGATCATTTGGATAGAAATGGCATTCTGAAGAATAAGCAGTATAATTTTATGAATTTGTAAAGGGAAAATCATGGTTTTACAAATTTGGTTACTCATGAGAGGATCACTCATGAGCTGGATTTAGGGAATAATTTTGAAATTGTTTATTTGGATTTCAGCAAAGCATTTGACTTAATCCCACATGAGCAGTTACTTTATAAGCTGGAACAAGAAATCACATCTAAGGAATTTCCCTGTGAAAATCCTTAGATGGATAGCAGGATGACTTCAGGGCAGGAGACAGAGGGTTGTGATAAATGGTTATTCCTCAGATTGGGTTGATGTAAGACATGGGGTTCCCCCCCACCACCAAGGATCAGTATTAGGACCACTGTTTTTGATTTTCATAAATGACATTGATGAATGGATAGAGGATGTAATGTCTAAATTTGAGGATGATGTAAAGATTGGTAGAGTAGTTAATGATCATTGCCAAGCAGAGCTTCTTCAGAGTGACCTAGATAGACTTCAGGGATGGTCAGAAAAGTGGCAGCTATGCTTTAATCCAGCAAAGTGTAAAGTATTGCACCCGGGCAATAGCAACCCCAAAATAACTTGTACACTTGGTGGAGGTGAACTAAAGCTGGTCTGGTAGGGGAAGAAAGGGACTTTGGTATTATGATACGGTCAGATATGAAGTTCTCCGAGCATTGTAGAGATAAGGATGTCATAATCCTATTATTCAAGGCTATTGTTAGATCACACTTGAAATACTGTGTTCAAATAAGGAGACCGCACCTAAAGAAAGACATTGTTCTTCTTGAAAGGGTCCAAAGACGTGTAACTCACATTGGTTAGATCGGCAAAAGGGCATCCATATGAAGAAAGAGTTTGAACATGTTGGTTGCAGAGCTTGGAAACTAGGCACCTCAGAGGAGACTGAGGTATTTAAGGCTCTGAGAGGCATAAGCAAAATGAATAAGGACGAAATTTTCACGGTTATAAATGATTCTAGAACTAGGGGCCATAATTTTCAATTACGGAAGGAGTTGTTTAGACTGGATTGTAGGAAGTTTTATTTTAGCCAGTGAGTTATAAATTACTGGAAAAGTTACCTATATGGGTGGTAGAGGCTGACACTTTGGAAAAATTCAAAGGTCAGCTGGATAATTACCTACAGGAGGAGGGAAACAATGCCGTGCCCCAGGTATTACACCTGGGGCACAGTATCCCCAAAATAACATCCATTTGGTGGAGTTGAAGTAAAGCTAGTAGTGGAGGAAAGGGACTTTGGTGTTACGATGCGGTCAGACATGAGGTTCTGTGAGCATTGTACACAGGTTGCAAGGCCCATGGTGTCCTACTGATGACTTATCGAACATTTGCTAGTAGATATAATGATGTCATAATCCCATTATATAAGGCTATTTTTAGACCACACTTGGAATACTGTTTTCAAGTATGGAGACCACACCTAAAGAAAGACATTTAGCTTCCTGAAAGAGTCCAAAAACAGTAACTTACCTGGCGAGATCGGCAAAAGGGCATCCATATGAGTAAAAACTTCGAATATGTGGGTTGCAGAGCTTTGAAACTAGGCACCTTAGAGGAGACTCGATTTAGATGTTTAAGGCTCTGAGAGGCATAAGTAAAATGAATGAGGATGAAATTTTCATGGTTATAAATGATTCTAGAACTAGGGGCCATAAATTTAAGTTACAGGATGAGAGGTTTAGACTGGATTGCAGGAAGTTTTATTTTAGCCAGAAAGTTATAAATTACTGGAATAAGTTACCTATGGGAGGAGGGAAACACATAGGTTGTCTATTTCCTTTTCTTTTATTAATTATTTAACTTTTCTTCTTATTATTATCATTTTTTGGTTGGTGCAATTTAAGCCATAGACTTCATTGCACCATGTGGCTATTGCTAATACTAATCTTCCCCAGTTAAGAAGGTAGTACTTCAGTGTCTGGAACAACAGTTGGAATTCCTTCTCATCTCCTCCAATTTGCAAGCTAAAATTTTAGTTGTGGGAGATTAAGTCTTTTTAGTCTATTTAGTCTTTGCCCTCATTTGAATATGAGGGCAAAGACTAAATAGCCTGTAGTAACTTATCATTGTCTAAACAACTGAAATATATATTTCATAGATTTAATAAACTATTGTACTTGACACCTTTAAAATTTAACAATTTTGATATAAAAGTATCATATACTATTAATTATTTTTTCTGACCATCAAGCAGAGCAAAGTACAATTTAAATTTTTACACAATAATATTAAATAGATCAAGCTATAAAATATGTATATAATTTTAATAAACTCCATGGGATAACATAAGAAAAAAAATTGTAGTAGTAGACTGGCAAGCTTATTTCAATTTACAAGATTCTAATATTCTTTTGGAAAACTTGTATGGTAATATATTCACCACATTATTAAAAGTACCGTTCCCATTAAATCAATCATTAAACACTGGAATAAATATCCAGTGTGGTTCCATAAAGATTTAATATTATTAATTTAAAAAAAAAAAAAAATAGAAAAAACATATGATAAAAGTTCAAGCTTCTTAAACTTGTATCATATGTTTTTTCCTTAGAAACCAAGTAAAACAAAGTTAAGAATGCTTACAATAATACATAAAAAATAAACTGGACGCAGTACTATGTATAAAACATGCAAGTCAGTTTTGGAAATATTGGCAAGAGGGCAAAAACAAATATTATTAAAATCATTCTACATGTTTTGATATTAGGGTTGAGGAATTTAAAAAACAATACTCTAAATTCTATGTTTATGATCAGAGCCAAAACAATATTCCATTAGCCTCTACTAATGACTTACCTATTTTGATATTGATTATAACATTTTACTGGATGTAATTAACAGTTTCACTCCATTATTCTCAGATATTGGATGGAATTCCAGTGGCTTTCTGGAAGCATTGCTTTGTGGTATTCCATTAGCAACTGTTTCATCTAATAAGAGTTATATCCAATCATGGAATATTCTTATTCAAATTAAAAATAACCACTATCATTCTTCAAGACAGGAAAGGTACTGTCCTAACTTCTTATTGACCTATCATAAAGCAAATCCCCTTTGAAAGATCATTTAAAATATAATATACACTAAGGCAAGAAAATTCACAACTAACAAGCTGGGTCCGTCCATCATGGCTTCCTTAATGGGAGATCCATTATGACTAATCTCGTTTCTCTGCTCAATTAGACATTGAGTGCTTGATAGAAATAATCAGATGGATATTTGTATCTTAAAGACTGTGGCACCATTCCTCATGAGCTAATTTGTTCCAAGCTAAATTACATAGGGGTAGTGGGCAAAGCCCATCTTCTAATGGAAAATTTTTTTACTCACAAAGTACAGGTAATATGAGGGGGGTATATAATGTTCCCTTTTTCCTATTCAAAGGGGTGTCCCACAGGATTCTCCTCTGGGTTCTCTATTATTTGCACTTTTTTTAAAATGATATCCAGAAATGTCTGAAGTAAACTAATTTTAAATTACTCACTTATGCTGATGACTCGAAAATCTACAAAGAGGCTTGTTTTATTCATGACTGTAGCATACTGGAACAGGGATTAAAAGAGTTGACTCTTGGATCAGACGTAATGGTTTATCTATAATCTAGAGAAATGCTGTTCCATATCTATTTCAGACTAACAACAAAAATGTATAATTGATTTTAACTATTGGCCAATCCTAAAATAGAGAAGGTTAAAGAACCTAGGGATTTGGGAATTATTTTTTCATCTAATGATAACTTTAACAGACACATTGATAAAATTACAGTCAGAGGTTCAAAAACAGTAGGCTTTCTAAAAAGAATTTTTAATCAATAAAAACAGCCTATACTATGACTGTTAATCTAAGTAACAGTCAACATAGGCTTGGCTGTTAACAAAGGTATGGGCTCCCTAGTAATAAATATTTAATTAATCAACTGGAGCAGGTTCAAATGCCAATGATCAGGTATTTTATATTTAAATCTAAATTAAAATTTGAAATGAAATCCTATGATGAGAGTTATATAAAATTGGCTTATTTCCTCTATAAATTGATGTTTTATATGAAAGAATCAACATAAAAAAAAAAAAGTTATCAATTGGCATAATTCCACAATTTATAAAGTGTCTTCTCTTAAGTTGAGGTTGGAAGACTTAATGGAAATTGAGATTTATCTCCTTTCCCCAGTGGATTTATTTCCTATTTTTATTCTTTTTTTTTTATCTCTTAGATGTAACTGATTTAATCTTATACTTCTATTTATATTATTTATCATTACTTTAATTTTAATGTTTAAATTTCCATATGTAAGGCATTTTGCTGTTTAAAATTAATAAGAAAAAACAAAAAGAAAAAAATTATGCAGCATGTTAATTTTCTCTACACCAGTGTTTAACTAGCAGAAACAATGTGCAGAGAATTAATTATGATTTGTAACATAAATGCTCTAACTAGTTTAAACCTAGTAATACTTTTGAGTCATGTTATACTACACTTATCTCTTCTATAAATATTGTTAACCTTTTACTTAATACACCTATACAGTAAACCCCCGCTATTCGCGGTATCTGTATTCGTGATCGCTGATTTAATATAAAATGAAACCTAAAAAATGTGAATTTTAAAGCACCGTGAATATTTTCCGCCATAAAAAAGCATGTACATGGCTAAAATTATCTTTCCCGGTCAAAACAGCACTCAGTGGGTGGGGGGGGAGAGGGGTGACAAAATTGCGAGCGTGGATGTTTCTCGCTAATCCTTGTTCAGTATGTGTTATGTGCTTGTCATGGAAGGTTTCTTCGTTTGCTTTTAATTTATATGATTATAAATTGAATAAATTTATAAATTGACAGAAGAAAGTGACTTTATTCTAGACAAGTTCTTTCTAACCCATACAAAAAATATGGCTACAAATAACAAGGGAAATGTGAAAAGACCAAAGAAGGCGATGACATTAGCGAATAAAATTGAGTTATTAGATAAAATTTCTAATAGTGAAAATGTCTCCTCAGTGACAAAACATTATAAAATCAACGAGTCAACGGTACGATCAATCAAAAAATCGGAAGAAAAATCCGCCGTAGTGTCCGTGAAAGCGTGCTAATTGCTTAAACAATTTGCTCTGTAACTCGCGATGTTATATTAGAAAAAAATGGAAAAGGCTTTAAATCTGTTGATAGAAGACCGAACTAAAAATAAAATTCTGTTAAGTTCACTCATCATTCGTGAAAAGACAAAACTCCTTTATCAACTTGAATTGGCGCATTATGGCCTTAGCTGCCAATGCGCCATTAAAAACCAAACCTTTATCAACACCTTAGTGAAACTGGTGATAACACTGGCAGGATAAGTTTTTTTTGCTAGCAAAGGCACTGGTTTGAAATTTCTAATAAATATTACATTTAATATTAAATTGTTTCTTATTTTCATTTCGATGCCATATGCTTGCATTTCACTATGTACTGTCTAATGTACATAGTCATATTATGAAGGTACATCTAATACATACATAGACAAAATTTTAGACTAGTTTTTCTTATATATTTCATACTTTGGAACGGAACCCCTTTAATACTATGGGAGCCATAACTCAGTATTCGCGACATTTCTCATGAACGTAACCCCTGCAAATAGCGGGGGTTTACTGTATAATTTATTTTATGCTCCTGGTTTTTATCTTTACTATTAAGAGTGCGCTGTTGAATTGTAGCTTATTTATTCTTTTATAGTGTACTATACAATAATAAATATATATATTTTTTAATACTTTTCCCCACCCAGGTATTTGTCAGATGCTACTATTTGTTATAACTACAAGACTAATTAAACAAAAGCTAGTATTAGAGCTTTAAGATAATTATATGAATAGTTTATTGCACTTCTCAGGGAGGGATAGATTTTAAACTGTACATACTTTTTATATGTTACCATAACTGATTTACTGCAACATATTTACGAGTCTCTCGATTTATAACAGAAATAGATGCTTTGTATTAAAAAAAAAGAAAAAAAAATGCTTATTGTTCAAAAAAACATTGTGGAATACTGCTAAATATCTGTTCAAAAAACATTGTGGAATATTGCTAAATATCATTCCGGCTGCTGTGTTTCAACATTTAATAGTTTTAAACTTCTCTTCAAAATTATAACACTATACTTACCAATGGCTACATACACTGCAGCTAATACTATAGGCCAAAACAACTGGTCAATACATGACAGCAAATACAATTTAAATAACCATCTCCTGCAGCAATTTTGTTCAGACTTCACACGAATATTACGATCTGAATGACAGGAAAAATTTCCATTTAATATTACACAACTACTTATGTATAATTCATAAAATTATAATTTGTACTTAAAAGAAATATGAAAAATTTTATACTTTTAAGGTAAACACAAGAGTTATTTACAAAAGTAGGAGTAGTAAGATTTAATATCTGAAACACAAATTTTAAACTGAACTTACATGCACAAAAACTCATGTATGAGTTATTTTCTCTTTATACTCTGTATGGTCACTACAACCAGTATCATTTACAACTTTATTGTAACTTTTTTTTTTTTTTTTTTAGCCAATATATCAGAGAAACAGTTAACAATGAGCTGGTACTGACAGCAGCAGCAGTGTTCCAAGTTGATATTTTGTGCTTAATTTTAAATGTTTGGCTGATGAATATGGTTAAATAGTGTTCTGTGATCCTCACTGATTAAATTCAGTGTTTTACTGAAAATTTCCACCTCTCTCTCTCTACACCTAAATTGTTTTAGGACCTAATGTTGCTTGTTATTGCAATAATTACAAACCAAAACTGCTACAAGCATAGTGATTTTCTTCACATTGTAATGAGACTGGATTCAGAAGTGTTACAAAGCCATTGCCACTGTTGTGAATGTTCCTTGTAAGATTATTTCTTATATAGAGTGTAATGATGTTTTCTGCAGACTAAATTTTTTCCTGACTAAATGCCACAGATATGCTTCATTTTGGCAATGCTATAGTAGCTAATAAACAGATTCTTCAGTTTTATTCAGATAAATAATGCAGTTTGTAATGACTTAACTATGTCTGCTGCCACTTTATGAAAGTGTTTTAGTTCAACTCTGCCTTTCACAGATAAAGAAGTCAATATTCTACTGATATTAATGCTTTCACTACCAACTTAATTCTTCAAATACTACTGAAGAGAAAATAAACTCAACTTCAGCTAGAAGAATTAAAGTTATGTCTAACTTTATTGTAAGAATTTCTAACACACCCTTCAGTAATAATATTACTTCTAACAAACATTTTTCTTACATACTTCTTAAAGAATTGAATTTGTGGCATCTTTTTTTGACCTAGTGTGTGTCTCATTTTCATTCCTACTTGATGTGCAACAAAAAATTTTATTGTAATTATGTGCTCACAGCTGCAACTACACCACCCAGTTTGGGAGCTAATGATTCAAACAGAAGCTGCAGTAAAAATATGGACAACAAAGTCATTACATTAACACAAAATTTCCTGAGTTTGTTACATGGATCAAATTTTTAAAAAATCAAATTTTATGGATCACTTTTGAAACATACGAGTTACAAATTTGTAAGAATTTCATTTCTAATAGACTATGATCTTAAAGAAATTATTACTAATGAGGCTAATGGTCTTAAATATTTTGGCTACTAAATGCTAAAGTAGGAGTACAAGCTGATTTACATCATCAACAACTTTGGATATAGATACTAAAGCTGTAACCAATATAATCACTGACAAGATTACTGATAAGTTTAAGATGATAAACAGACTTCAAATTAGATCCAACCAACGTAAAATTTCCTGATAAAAGTGATTTGTTCTCTCTCATTATGAGGACCATCTTGAATTGCATAATAATACTAACAGACATGAAACAATTGCTATATCCTCTATTATTTTAGACAAGTTCCTCTTTCTAGATAATGGGTTAATTTGGTTTCCTAATCCCAAGTTTTTAAAGTTTTATATGATCCACAGATTACTTATAAGTAATCTATGGTTCCACCTTTTAATGTTATTAATCTTATGGAAGCTTCTCTGAACAGGAAGTGGGAACAGATGTAACATTAAGTCTGCTGTTCTGGTCCTATTTAAACCAAGAAATTTCTTATTTGAAATTTTTTTTCATTATGTAAATTAAAAATTGTTACGGTCAGGTCAATATGACTCAGTGTGCAAATGTATATGAGGGCAGACTGAAAACTACATAGGCTGTATCTGTTATTCTTAGTCAGAGGTATCCTTAGTCTTGGAATTGGCTTGTTGTAGACTAATTTCGAGAGCGTTTTGTTTGTTTTCTCTCGGAAATGTTAAGTTTGGAAAGGGCTAAAATCACAGGGATGCAAGAAACCACTTTCTCTTTCAATTCAGTATTTTTTTTTTGAGTGAATAGCAATACTCAAATGCATCACTGTGTTAGTACAATTAGATTCAAACTTCTCAAACAAAATAGTGTAAAATTAATCCTTTAGTGTTCAGAGGAAGAGTCAACATTTTTTGGCAGTAATTTTGGGAGCCTTTACACTCCCAAATTCTGAATTGCTGCTTAGTTTCTGGATCAGTGTCATATGCAATTCATCACAAGTTACAATTAAGGATAAAAGAATCCATACTGGTTTTTGTTCCATTTGTGTTGCAAATCATTGACAAATTTCAACTTGCTTTTGTTTTCTTGTCTGTAAGGTCATGAAGAGCCCACTGGCACAAATACAGGATGTGTTTAATGCCACGGTCACAATATTGTGACATATGAAAGAGAAATTCTCATAATGACAGTCTTTAAAAGTCAACTTTAAGACTTCCCTTAAAGTTATTCCACTCTTGCAACATTTGCCTCTGTTGCCTACAAACCTTGTTTTGCTGCTTCTTAAACACTACCTATCTTTTGAAAGCATTGGCTCTGTAAGCTTCATAAATGGCACCTATCTTTTGAAAGCATTAGCTGTGTAGGTTTCTTAAATCATCTCATATGTCTCCTGATCAATTTCCCCTGATTTAGCACAAAATTGTATCACAACCCATTTTGCTAAACAATAATAGGCACTTTTGCTTTGGCTGCCATAGTCGTAGTGATTACTATTATTTCACAAAACAATTCACTACAAACAAGATATGAAGATCACATGCACTAACTAATGAATGATTACTACATTATGCAGGTACCAAATTGATCATAACTATAGCAATGGAAGAGTGTTGCCAGGTCATGTATTTTTTCAATTTGACATCATATGTGTTTGGAAAGGTATATCTATGAAAATTTTTGGATGTGTGTGCATCTTACCTATGCCAGCATTTAAATTTATATCTGAGGTTTTTACTCATTTTGTCTAGCTATGAGTTTCTTCATTAAATTTTAAAAATTCATAAAAAAAAAATAAATAAATAAAAATTATACATAAATGCTTTTAAACATTAATTTGCTCTTATTTTGAATTGTATTTGCAATGTTAGAGGGAAATTAATTCAAAAATCAAATCAGAATTTATTTTTTTTTAATTCTAAAAAAATAATCTTGGAAAATTCACCCAAAACTCATTGTTATTTCTTTTTTGATGTAACACTATTTTCAACATCATTCATGAATCATTTTATTCAATTTAATCAACTTCTGGATTTGAATTCAAGAGAATTTTGGCACAAAAATTGGACAACAGTGTCTGGTAGGTGTAATCTTCTCCTATGATTTTAAAATCTATTTTCATGTTGCCATCTATTAAAACTGTCTACTATTAGTAGTCTTTTGTAAAATAATAAGAAGAGTTTACCTCAATATAGTACGTAGAACACTTCCGTATGATACTCTCCAGAAATTAAAACGAAAACTTACATTAGAGTAAAAAATAAATAATTAAAAATCAATTTAACACAATTAAAAATCAAAATGGATCACAGGAATGAATTTTCATTCCTGTGATCACGACATATGGTCGAAAAGCGTGAAGCTTCAGGAAGAAAAATTGTTTTGAATATTTTCGTTAGATTCTTTTTAATATTTTTAATTGCATTAAATTGATTTTTAATTGAGGTAAACTCATTATTTTACAAATATTAATATCAACGTAGAACGTATTGGGTATTACATCTCCGATTCATACTAACTATTAGTAGTCATAGTTTTAATAGACCTAGTTTAGAAACACAAATAAGAGAAGACATGTACTGGAAGATTTCAAAATAATTTGTGCCTTAATGAATGTATTATTTGATAATAACTTTGAAAAATGTGTGTGTGTGTGTGTGTGTGTGTGTGTGTGTGTGTGTGTGTGCGCGCGCGTGCATGCGCACACTTCCTCCTCAGGAACCACACAAAAAACCACACACTAGAAAAGATTAAGGATAAAAGAAGATATGCCACATCAATGATTTTAGAACTTCTTTTGAGGTGATATTTAATCCATAATCTAAAAGTTTGTTGGTTATTGTTTAGTTTATTGGTGCAATGGCAACTAAGGCCATAATGTATCTATTACAATCTTGTTCTATTAAACACATGGATTCAGATAAAATACTGTTTATCATTTTTATGAAGGCACAAAGAGGTCATCAATTTCTCATCAATCTACCAGAATATGTTATGTTAATAGATTACAGGCATAAAAATAAGAAGAGAAAGCCACTTATCGTTCTCTTAAGTACAAGAAAGGGGGGGGAAGAAAAGTTTGTGGACTGAGTATGAAAGAGTAGTGGTACAGTGCTAAAAATTTCTGTACCTAATGTATAACACTTCAAATAGTAACCCACCAAGTTCAATGAAGTTTCAACAATATCTTTATAATTACAGGTCCTGAACCCAACAAAGTTATGTGAATGAGGAAAGATGGACAAAATCAATTACTGTGCATTCATTCAATATTTCGGGAAAAAAAGGACTAATGCCAAAGGCAAATTTATGAGGATATGATTACAACACTAGGGGAGGATTCTCTCTCTCCTATTCCATGGTTAAGAAGTAGACAGCAGAATTAAAATGAGGGAGAGCCTGGAAGGTGACCAGTGTTGTAGAAGATCTGCAATGTCCATAACTCCAGAAGTTGTCAACACTGTGCATGATCTGGTGATGAGAGATTCACAAAGTGACAGATCAGTACACTGGCATCTCACATGAACATCTGTATCACACAATAACAGAGGTTCTTGCTATGTAGAGCGGGTCAGGATGATGAGTCCCAAAGTTGTTGGCAGAAAATCAAAATTGCACAAGAGTTGTCAAGTCAAGTGAACAGTTGCATTGTTTTCAAGCAGATCCACCAAATTTCTTTGAAATATTTGTGATCACTAGCATTAATAGTGGCATATGATGCAAGAAAAACCTTATACAGCAACAGCAAAAAAAAAAAAAAAACACTTTGCATTCACTCCAAAGGTTTGTCTAGTTCTTCCTTGAATTTATATAACTTCCACAATGAGAGATGGAAGTTTGTTTCAGCAATCAACCATCTGCTGGTTAAAGGCAAATTTCTGCACATCTATTCTGCAACTGTCTTTCCTCAATTTGAATTTATGTCCCCTCAAGTGCATAATCTGAGAAAGAAAAAGAATCCCATCAGCATTGAGCTAAGGCCTTAAATGCCTCAATCAGATTATCTCACAGGTGCCTAGTCTCCAGATGTTGCAATTTGCTGAACTTAAGCCTTTCTTGGTATGATACTCTCCCTTTGTTCCTCTCGCCAATCTCATTGCCTCTCTCTGTACTTCCAGCAGCTCTACATCCTTCCTTCCTAAAATGAGACCTGTATGCAGTATTCAAGGCGTGGCCTGACAATTGCCTTATACAAAGAGATAATCACCTCCTTATCCCTGTTAAAAAAGTTCCTATATTTCATTGACAAGACCATGAGCTGCTTTGGCAGCATGTCTACACTGCTCTGAAAACTTCATATCTGATGGCACAATTACCCCCCCCCCACCCGGATCTTTTTCATTCTCCATTACCCTGATTTTAGTACCAACACAGTTGAAATTTGTTGGGGTTACAGCTACCCATATGCAGTACTTTGAATTTGTAAATGTAAAACAGCAGTTGATACCTCTCAGCCCAGGATGGATGAGATGTAGATCCATTTCATTCAGCCAGAGATAAAGGTGCAATACAAACAGTGTAAACACAGCTCTTCTTCCCCACCAAAGAAAGCCAAGTTGATTCCTTCTGCTTGTCAGGTGATAGCATCAGTCTTTTGGGATGCTGATGGAGCGTTGTTAGCAGATTACCTTCAGAAAAGCCAGATGTCACATGAACATATTATGCAGATCTTATGACATTTGTGTGAAAACAAAGATAAATGTTAAGGTAAACTCAAAAAAGGAGTATCTTATTCTATCAGGACAAAGCACACCTGTTTACGATCTATCAGTGGCATGGCTGTGCTGCATGAGAGCGGTTTTGAAATCTTGGACCATCCACCATATTTATCAGATCTAGTGCCATCTAACTTTCACATATTTCATAATTAAAAAAAATACTTGGCTAGCATCCATTTTTCCACTGACAGTGGCATCATTGCTGTAGTGGATGCATTCCTGGAAGCCCAAGAGAAAACCTTCTTTGAAGCTGGAATTAATACATTGCAGCACTGGTAGCAAAAGTGTATTGACTCCAAAGGTGACTATGTTGAAAAGTAACATGGTAGCGGACTTTCCAAATAAACCCTTCATCCTCGGGCTATGAACTTTTCAATGCCTTTCGTATAATGGACATTCCATGATAAAATATTTTACTGAGAGTTCGAGTTTGACAGTTGCTGCATAGTGGAAGATCATCCTCTGCAAGTAGGTAAATGAGGATGTTCAATCCATAATCTGGCAAGTATGACTTCTTTGCTATTCCCCTCAGGCTTGATAGCCACTGCTTGTGATCACTTTTTAATGTGGAACAATTTACTGCTATTGTGCTCCTGCCAAAATGGATATCCATTTTTCTCTGCTGGTACATTGCATAATGAATCTGCAAGCCATTTAAGGTATTTGGAGGTCTCGTGATATGAGCCTAGCATTCTTTGGTGGCAAAATCTGCTTGTTTGCTTCATGTAATTCACATGCTCAAGTATCAAGCAGAAGGCTGTTCTCCTACTGTTTGCATTAAGTTGCACTAACTTAATTTTAATTCATTGCTAAAGGGATGACTGGGAAGGGGGCTTACAACGAGGAGCATATATAGCATTTAGAAGAATTAGTACATAATGGTTTGAGGTTTAATGGCTTTTATGGATTCTAAAGCTATTAGGATAACAGCTTCAGAGAATATAAAGGTCACACAATCCTGCAGTGCCATTGCTGCACTTGCAGAGGGAGCTGGTGAGAGATTATTTGAAAGAACCACAGGTTCACTAACTCAGTTGACAATCTTGGAACCATCACAGTGCACAGTGCATACATAGGTGAAACTGGAAAATCAAGAGTTTGCTGTATGGATCTGCTTAATGTTGAAGCTTAGAAGCGCAATCTTTTTCATAAGACAGGTTAAGGAAGATGCTGCCATACTAGCATCTCAAAAGAATGTCATTCATATTTAGCTTCCAAAATGCATTTAAGCTTTGTGACCTAATGTCACATGGTACATTGGATTATTCTGATTTAAGTTATTGCACTTTGGTTTATTCTGATATAAGTTATTGTACTTTGGTGTGTGAGCAGGTATTGTTATATGGAGTAATGTGGGAGACCTCAAATTCAGCTGTATAGTTTAATAGCAGAGTAAATCAATGAATATGTAGTGGAGGTTCATGTGTTTTCATATGAAGATTCTGAACTGGCAATGATGTATGAAAATCCCCACTGCAATTTGTAGAACATTTTGATGTACAGGGTCAAGCTGCTTTAGTATGCTTTGTCTGGATGAGGCATATACTGGGGACCTGTATATGACTCAGGATCTAATTGACAAATCACGTGGGTGTGGTAATATATAACACCCACGTGATTTGTCAATTAGATCCAATTTACACCCAATGAAATAAAGATTAACCTAAGCAGATTCAATTTCTTAGACAGGTTGTACACACGTGTTTAATAAGTTTCAGAAAATTTAATTTTTTATCCAATATTAGACCAAGAAATCTAATACAGGTAAGCCTGGTATAATAACACAGTAGTTAGATTCCTATAAAATCTCATGTAGTGGTGCAAAACCACTATATGAGGACTAAGAACCAGTACAAGAAGGGAGGTTATATTCCAAAACCACTATATGAGGACTAAGAACCAGTACAAGAAGGGAGGTTATATTCCAAAGGCTAACAAAAATACACCATTTTTTATTTATAACTATCAGAAACTTAATTTTCATTTAAAATAGTAATAACTGAACAAATGTCTTACAAACTGTGATACACACATGTCAGATAATATGTTGATTTAATTTTTGTCCTCTTCATTGCTGCACAATCAAATGAGAACGTTTTCTCTGTTGCAGAATATCTTCACCTTCTGAACTTTCTTCTGCAGCATCTAGATTTCGTGTATCTTCTGCTCTCTTTAAAAAATCCGTAATGTGTGTTTTTTTGATTTTGCTTGATAGATCTTTGTGAATTTCATGGTATAGAGCTAATCATTTTTGAAGCTCTCTTTTGAACTTTGTGCTCCTTTCAGTCAAAGGATCTGCATACAAAAAATAAGATTCTGATTGCTTGGCTAAGTTTATGCCTTCCGTATGCTTTTTGGTGCAAAATTTGGAACTTCAGAATTTTCATCAGAGCTATCATCCTCTGAATTGATTTGGTTTACCTCTGATTCCATTTCCACCAATTCCTGAGTGTTTTTTTTCCATTTTCTCAATTATTGGCACTCTGGGACAAACTGTCATATTTGTGGAAATTAAAAATCCTGCAGCAACAGAAGTTCTAATTTTCTGTTAATTTTTCTTTATGGTCCAGATTGTTGCTTCACTTAAATTTAAACTTTTTGAAACATTTAAGATGATCCAAAATTTGTATCTTTGATTCTAAAGAAATCAAGTTCCTTTTGAGCAGTGTTTTTTTTTTTTTTTACTTTCCTTAGGCATAATTTAGGGCTGGAATTTAATTCACAAAAAAATTATTCCAATGCAATCCTTAAGAACAAAATTTAGTAACACATACCCATAAAAATTTATAAATGATCAAATAAAAACCAAAATAACCTTACAAAAACCTTAAGTCATGAACAGCATGCTTCGAAGTCACAATTTTTTATGGTGGTCACAAACAAGCACAAGTTCAATAGCACAGAACCTAACACAGGGATTTCCCAATTTTTTTTTTTTTTTTTTTTTGCATACCGTTTAGTGAATCAACAGAGGGGATTCACAAATTTTGAAAAATGCAGACATAATAGCAGGGGAATAATAATAACATATATATATATCCAGTAAAATATAGCTTTAATTTAATGGTTTGGAGCTTTCAAGGCTGAAATTTTCCATTTCCATTCTGTTAGAATTTGTTGACAAATTCTAACAGAATGGAAACTTTAGAGATAAAAATTATTTTAACAGACACAGTTGTGTGTGCAGTGAGGTGTGCGAGGGCATGAGGTAGGCCATTCAACTATTAGATCGATGTTCATTGTTGCTGCAGGGAAGTGCATAATTTTGCCTCCAGTGCTTATCTAGACTTAAAAACAGTTCTCTAAGATGGGGTGTAGTCTCATGCCTTTTCAGTGGTTCATGGCTCTTGAACTACACACTATATTAAGGGACTCTAACCAGAGGTGGTGGTGAAAGTATCAGGACTGGTCATCGCGGGTCGAACAGAAGTGTTCCGCAATTGATGACTGGTCAGTCTTAGCAAGGCAGTCTTGAAGACATCGAGGTCTCTCCTATGTAGCAGCTGTTACAATCGTTGCAGGATATGTGGTATACTACACTGCTGCATAAGAGAGGGGTGACTGGAGCCTTTATGTTGGAAACTAGAGAATGCAAGCTTCTACCAGGCAGCTGCACACATTTTATGTGGTATTCATGGAGGAGTTTTTGAGATCTGGCCCAACATGCCTGTATAGTAGAGAATGTAGTCAGTAGACACATTGTACTGAGTTGATGGTGGTCTCGGGTGGACTGTGAGCTCTTACGCTTGTAATAAGCACTTGTCCAATATGTGGGTTGGATAGCCACAATTGATCGAGTCTGTCCCCACTCTGGAAAGCTCGTTGCGCCTGGCTTCATCTGTGCTGGAGTGGCTCCAATCCCTGGAGAATAGAGTGCAGGTAATGCCGTTGAGATGGCTAGGGGCATGACCAGCTCTGTAGTTGAACTATCTGCACCACATTGGCTTACAGTATACTGATGTTTCTAGATGCGGGCCCACATGTTTTTACCAGGACATCCAAGAATGGGAGAGATCCATCTACTTCTAACTCTAGCGTGAACTAGATGAATACTGACAAGGGATTGAGATACTCTAGCAATGTTGCTTCAGAGTCATGTGGGATGATGGTGAAGATGTCATCAACGTATCTGCACCATGTTATAATAGGTACTGGTGGGTTCAGGAATATCTGTTCTTTCAATTCTTCCATGGTGAATCATCAATTCAATTAAAAAGGTGAAGTGAGTAACTGCATACCTGTCAACTAGACTTCTGTTTCAAGGGAAAAAATGCAGTCACTGTTTAAAAGAAGTAATGCAGGATCATCTTGACAGGAATGCAGGAAATTATATGACAATCACAGCATGCTTTCCTTAATGGGAGATCTGGCTCTGATTAGCTACTATGATCAATAACAAAGCAGTTAGATACTAAAAATAATTTTGACATCATTACTTAGATTTCATGAACACTTTGGATAACATTACATACAAAAGACTGCTATACAAATTAGAGAGTATATTAGGGGTAGCTACTGCTGTGACCAAGGGGATGGTTTAGTGGCAGAAGACAGACAGTGGTCGTAAATTGTGTCCCACAGAGTCTAGTGCTAGATCCATTGTTGTTTTCAATATTTATTAATGATACTGATGAAGGCATATCCGGCTTAATGTCAAAGTTTGTAAGTAATACAAAGGGGAGCAGGGTGGTTAATGCAGGGTGTGTGCTTGTAGCAGGGTGTGTGCTCCTGCTATAAGCCCTGGAAAAATTAGGCAGATGGGCTAAGAAGTGTCAACTAAGAAGGGAAACACACCAAATGTATGGCACAACACCCAAAATAGTGAAGAACAAAAAAAGACCTGGAGGTAATTGTGCAGTCAGATATGGAGTTCTCTGAGCACTGCAGATGCACCACAAGGAGAGCTCATGGGTTTTGTCATTAATATATTGAATTACTGCCAACACAAATAATGAGCTCAGTATTCTATTGCAATGAGCCACCAGTAGGTTATATCTTGAGTACTGCATACAATTATGGATTCCTTATTTTAGGAAGGATGCAGATTTGTTGCAATGGGCGCAGAAAAGAGAAAGATTAGTCAGGGGTACAAAATGTTACTCTTAAAAAGAAAGACTTCCAAGTGGAAACTTGGCACATGCAAAAAGGACTGACTGATGTATTTAAGGCTTTATATGGATGGATTAAGTACACTAAATGCTGATGGCATTATTCTTTCTTGGATGACACACATAAGGGGTATAATTAGCATAAGTAGATGCAAGAACACATGTTTATACAGCATCAAATGAAAAAACCCAACACTTCCCATTTCACCCATCTATTCATTCCAAAAGTTTACTCAGTTCTTCCTTGAATTTGTTCAAGCTATCAACTTCCACAATAGATGGAAGTTTCTTCCAGCAATCAACTATCTGCTGGCTAAAGGCAAATTGCTGCACATCTATTCTATAGCTGTCTTCCCTCAATTTGAATTTATGCCCCCTCACATTCATAATCTGAGCAAGAGGAAGAATCCCATCAGAATTGAGCCTCCTTAACCGATTCAAGGCCTTATACACCTCAATCAGATCACCTTGCAGGTGCCTAAGTCTCTAGAAGCTAAAATTTACAGAATTTAAGTGTTTCTTGGAAAGACCACCCTTTTCCAACTTCACAAATCTTGCCCTTCTCTGCACTTGCTCAAGCAACTCTACATCTTCCTAAAATGAGGCCATCAGACCTGTACACAGCACTCAAGGCATGACCTGACTATTGCCTAATACAAAGGGATAATCACCTTTTCCCTACTAGCAAAATTCCTGTATATCATTGACAATACCCCATGACCTGCTCTGGCAGCCTGTATGCACTGTCAGAAAATTTCATATCTCACTGCACATGTATTCCCAGGTCTTTTTCATTCTCCAATTTTCCACTTCATTTTCCACTTCTCAGGCCATCTGCCTAACTTTTCTAGATCCTGTTGCAGTAGCACACAGTCATTACTATCATTAATAACCCTGCCAACATTTCTATCATCTGCAAATTTCACCATTAAGTTTGATATACATTCATCAAATATCACTGATAGATATATAAAACAGCAATGGGCACAACACTGGGAGACTCTACTAATAACAATAGTCCACGAACAGTAGCGTCCATTGATTACCACTCTGTATTCTCCCACAACCCTTTTATTCATTGTAGCAACTTCCTTAATATTTAACCCCAGGGCTCACATCTGGTGAGTATGGACCTGGCACACCTATGGTCCTGAGCTGAATATCATCATTCTTCTCTTTCTTGATGATTCACTTCTACTTTTGACTCACTCTCTCTCTCTCTCTCTCTCTCTCTCTCTCTCTCTCTCTCTCTCTCTCTCTCTCTCTCTCTCTCTCTCTCTCAGGGTAACTCGGGAATTTTTTTTTTGGATGACGCAGCATAAGCCTCAGGCTTCCTTGCACCATATAGCTAATAATAATACCATATGGCTCCAATTTTTAAAGTAGTCTTCCATTTGCAACAGTGTCAAAAGCTTTCCTGAAATCCAAGTATATAATATCAAAATTATTTTTTTGCATCCAGTTCCTCTGCAACCACATCATAGTATCCAATCAAATTTGTCAGACAAGACTTTCAATTAACAAACACATGCTGTGTCTGAATGATCCTGCAATGCATCTTTAACCAGCGACTCCATTATTTTCCCCAGAACAGAAGTTAAACTAACTGGTCTGTAATTACTTGTGTCATTCTTAGATCCCTCCCCTTTCTGAATTGGGGACACATTTGCACATTTCCAGTCCGTGGAGACTTCCCCCCCGAGTCCAAAGATGCTCTCATAATTATGGCTAAGGGTTTGCTTACTTCCTTTGCCACCTCTTTTAATATAACTGGAGAGATTCCATCTACACCAGGTGCCTTTCTGATGTTTAACTTCAACAATTTCTCCTCCATCTTGCTCTCAGTTCTGTAAACAGAGTTCAGTAAACTTCTGTCCTCCCTTTCCTTACAGAACTCCTTATGTGTGAATGTAGATGCAAAATACTCATTCACTTTGTCAGCTATCTGAGCAGGATCATCAACAGTCAAACCATTGATATCAAGTGAACTAATCTGATTCATCCCCTTCCTTCTAGAGTTTATATAACCAAAGAAGTCCTTGCTGTTTTTCTTAAAAGATTTCTTATAAACTGCCTTCGCTTGCCTAACTTCCTTTGTGACTTCATTACAGACTAGCTTATAACTATCATAGGCTTCTTTGTCACCTGATAATTTATATGCATCCAATGCATTTTTCTTCTCTGCCACGAGTCTCATTAGTTCATCTGACATCCATTTAGGCATAAACCTTGAACAGTATTTCTTAATCCATATAAAAAGCCTAGTAGCTTCCACGATTGCTTCGAATTTAGCATTTGCTGCCGGTAACATCATCAGTTGGTCCCACTGAATACAATTTAAAAACTGTCTGAGACTACTGTAGTCACCTTTAAGAAAGCAAAAACTCTTCCCTTTACCCCTGATGGTAGTAATATCTGAAAGTAAATCCAACATCAGTACACTGTGATCACTGCCACCCAGTGATCTGCAAATTCTTAATGCATAAATAATCACTGCCAATAATCAGATCAAGAGTATTACTCTCTCTGGTTGCCTCTCTAAAGTGTTGCTGTAGAAAACAATCATCCAATAAATTAACAATATCTTGCTAGTGTGTGAGTGACCAACTCAAGTTCCAGTCAATAGCTGGGAAGTTAAAATCCCCCATTATTAGACAATCTGATTTACTGGCCCACTCTATTTCTCTGTATAGATGTTCATTATACTCATCAGCGTCATTAGGCCTATAACACACTCCTCTCATTTTTGCTTTCCCAGTGCTTATATCACACCAAACTGACTCAACATTGCACTGACCATCGATTTCTACTGGATGCACTTCGTTAGATTGTGTTTCTTAACTAACTGTATAACCCCTCCTTTCTTTCTATCTGTTCTGTATACACTGTACTCCCCAAATTCCAATTCTATATTCCTTATATCTGTGTGACACCACATCTCTGATATCCCAACAATATCCGCCTTTGATGTCTTGACCAGCACTTCGAATTCATCAAATTCATTTTCTATACTCCTAGCCTTGGTGTACATGCAAGTATACATGCACCTATTCTTATTCTTAGTTACCCCAACACAGCCAGTGTATTTATTTGTTCCGTGATGACTCCCACCAGCACCCCGCCCTCCAATCTAATAGAAGCAGTGCAAGAATCACTTGTACCTCTGCCTGTGGCTACTGTTAATCTTTTGGTCTGTAAACACCCCCAAAGCTAGCAGTTTTCCGACCCATCTAACACTGCCTCGATAGCATCAGCAAATATTCTAGCACCCTTCTATTTAAGTTTATCCCATCCCTATAGAACAGTCTCTCCTGTTAATAAGCACAGACCATACTAAGAAAAATTCTATCCCACGAGCCTTGCACAATCTCTCTGGGGTCGAATTGATTAACAAGGCTCTCATCCTGTGCTCCCTCCTATTGTGTCTGGGCAGAATTTCCGGAACTTTCAAATTTAACCCAACTCAACATTTTTTTCAACATTGACCTATACTTGGTAAGTAAGTCTGAAGATCTCCTATTCGTATTGTCATTAGTGCCAATGTGTACAACATTATCACCCTCTGTGCTATTTCTGTTCAATACCCTGATCCTATTCCACCAATCCTTTTTACATAATATATTACCCATCTCACTGACAATGGAGTCACCAACAATATCTCCTGAGGGACCAGTTCTGCCTTGGAGATTGCATTGTGTAGCTTGATGCAGAAGAGGGAACTCTGGCATTGAGTTGGGCAGCTGAGAGCTTGATGGGTCCCCCACTTTAATACCTTCGAGGGCATCTATTCCACTCTTCAAACTCTCATAGGCATCCATTAGAACGCCGAGTTTCTGTCTATTTCTTGACACTCTCTGCACCTAGCACACCCTGATCCTATTCCACCTATCCTTTTTACACAATATATTACCCATCTCACTGACAATGGAGTCACCGACAATATCTCCTGAGGGACCAGTTCTGCCTTGGAGATTGCCACTGTGTAGCCTGATGCAGAAGAGGGAGCTCTGGCATTGAGTTGGGCAGCTGAGAGCTTGATGGGTCCCCCACTTTAATACCTTCGAGGGCATCTATTCGACTCTTCAAACTCTCATAGGCATTCATTAAAACGCCGAGTTTCTGCCTATTTCTTGACACTCTCTGCACCTAGTACACACACAAAGACTCTCCCCTGCTGGATCATATCCTGTTCCAGAATGGTCTGCAAACATTTCACAAGCTGCACATTTTTTGAGGCTGTGATGCATTGGAGAACCAGCCCCCTCTGATCTTACCTGAGCCATAGCACTCTTGCTACTTTGTGCTCGTTGCTTTCCTTCTCTAGTCTGGGGCATGATTGAATACAATGAAAATGAATAAGATTAATCAATTTTCAATAGTACACTATCTAATAGATTTCTAAATGCAATGATATGCACTATGCTATCTAGTGTTACGTTATCTACCTATTTATCACAATTAAAAATTTGAATTTGAATTCCCTACCACCACTCTATACTATAACAATAGTAGCACGATTCAAACAAAACAATGGCATTATATATATTTAGTAGTAACCTACAAAATCGCTATCTAAATTAAAAATAAAAAGTGTAACTAGGTCTATAAAGCTACTTATGAGGTATGTTATAATATGACAATCAAGTAAACAAAATATCAAAAAACACTTATACTTCTTGGAGCTCGAATTTCACTGCATCCACTTGCAACGTGAAATGAGATTTCTACAAGTTTTGTTCTTCTAAAAATGACAATAAAACAAATGTTACTTGCTAAATCTGAAATATCTTTGTGAGATGCATACTAATTATTTCTCAGACTGCAAAAAATAATATTAGCATAATATGAGAATCTTAAAGTTTGAATTAGCATTAGCATTAGTAGAGGCATTTGATGCAAGAAAGCAAGCTTATGCAGCATCAGCCAAAAAAAAAAAAAAAAAAAAATAAATAAAAAAAATAAAAAAAAAAAAAATAAAATAACCACTTCCACTTCACCCCTCTGTTCGTTCGAAATACCTGTCCAGCTGAGCCTTAAACTTATTTAGGCTATCAACTTCCACGACAAGGAATGGAAGTCTATTCCACCAACCAAGCACCCGCTGGCTAAAGGCAAATTTCCGCACGTCTATCCTACAGTCTATCCTTCAGTTTTGTGTAACTTAGAAGAACTAGAAGCAATTTGTATTGTGTAGCATTTTTTCTTTCAAAGAGTTGCCCATTTGGTTGAGAAGGGAGATATCAGAATTACCCTATTAGATTTTCTCTTAGGTTTTGCTCTTGGTTCCCATTTTAGTATTTTCCTCAATGATATATTTTATCTTAACCAATCGCTGATCTTGATGTTTCTCTTTTCACTTATATATTCATTCAACTTCATTTTATTTGCCTATACAGGCAGGTGAAATGAAGTTGTATAATGAAATTCATGCACTAAGGAGGCTGTGAACAGTCAATTCAATTACTTGGTTAGAAGGAAACAATCTTATTATTTATAAATGTACAATACTTTCATTTTTTAATATTCATAAAATTTTTAAATTGTCAAAAATTAAAACAGGTTTTTTAATGCCATAAAGAGGAATTATTTTTGATGGAATCACGCTCGATGTTCTCATATTTTGGCCTTCACATTTTTTTTTCTCTCCTAGAAATAATTATAAAACTGAAGACACAGCTAAATAAGACGTATTAGGGATACAAAGAATGTAAAAAGGCAATCTCCCATATGTTTATATTAATGGATAGATGCAAATTTTTGATTTTCAAAAAGCTGGCAACCAGGCAACTGCAAGCAGGAGATAAACAGGAGAGTTTTGGGTTAAAAACAGGCATAAAACACAAAAAAAAAAAAAAAATCCAAATTTTAGAGTTTGTTGCAAAATAACATGATGAAAACAGGAGCTTTTTCAGAAAGAGGAGGCTTTTTTTTAAATCCATACAAATCCACTATTAAAAGTTTCACCTGACAACATTCATTTTATATAAAATACAGCCATAGCATTGTTTTCCAGTATAACATGCTTTCAAACATTAGCTCACCTAGAATTTTTCTGTTTGTGGATTCTTGTTTGAATTTTCTGTTAGGTGAATGATTTTGTTTGCTTCAAGAAAGGTATTGTTTTTGCTTATACTCTGGCATGATCACCATATCAATGGAGTTTACAATAAATCATCAATACAAATGTTAATTGTATTTAACAGTCACGGGCTTGAATCCTGGTCCACTCAAAGAGTGCATGCTACTGCACCCATGCTTTACCATACAGCTATGTCTGTAGGCTTTGCCCTCTTCAGAAATATTGAGTCAAAGTTTTGTTTATAACAATGCTGTCTAGACTTGGCAGCCAGGACCATTTCTGTGGTCACTTAGCACTGCTATGAGAAATTATTAAAATGCCAAGAATGACTTTGGATAATTTTTTTATTTTTTTATTTCACGCTTCCTTCTGCAACAGCCAGTTCCCCAACTGAAGAACACTGTACATCAATTCTGTCTTCTTTCGTAATAGTGTCAGTAGGTTTGCACTGAAAGGGATGGAACTGATGCTGCAAAACATCTATTTCTTTACCTTCAACAATGCCAAGAAGTATTACACACTTGTTCACAAAAAATGGAAACTAGTCCTTTAAATTTAACTTCTGCTTCCTAAGTGAAAGCAGATGATTTAAAAGCAGTTGTTACAATAAATTTGCAGATACATAACATTCTTCAACATATCTAGGAGTAATGACCTCAGTAAATGGATGTCAGGTATGTTGGATTGAAGAACCATATTTGGAAAGCTGACAAAAAACATTTAAAAGATTTGTTCAGCCTGTAAGTTCTTTATTTACTGCATGTAGTAATATATGCAGAAATAAAGAAATTCCTCAGTAAACAAAAGATAAGATTCTTCTCTTGTTTTAGACTCTCCATGACTTTGGCAGAAAAAATGTCTATGGCTAAATCAGAATCATCCTTCTGGTTTAGTTGTCTATGGTAACTAACTTTCAAAATGGAAGTGGAAGGTTTAAAAACTGTTGGTATAACAAATTTACACATAACATTCTTCAATAGATCTGGGAGTAATGATCTCAGTAAATTAAATGGATGTGAGATACAATGGACTTGAAGAGCTATGTTTGGATTTCCAAAGAATGACATAATACTTAAAAGAAACAAGTAATTTGCTTTACTCAAGCTAAAAGAGAGGACCATGAACAGATTTTCTGTATGAGTGAGGATAACATGTCTAGATTTATTAGGATTACTTTCATCAAATGTTTGCAATTCAAAAAATGTCTTTTTCTTGAGTTCAATTTGTCTTCTTCCAAAACTTCTGGATTATTAACTAGATCTGAACATGAGTCGTTGGCATTCACCAGTGACTGCTTGTTGTACTTTTCAATTTACAACCTCAGAGAAGTGCTCACATGGCCTTTCTCACCACTTCTAACCCCTTATTTAAATAGACTTGTCAAGGGTTGCCATAGGGAAGAGATTACTACCATAGAGAACTGATAGAATGTTCAATGGTAGAAAATGTACAAGTAGACGTGAAAAAAAAAGTATTATTTCAAATCCCAGGTTCCAAATATGCAAAAAGGATGTTAAGAGAAACCCCTACAGAGAGGCAAATGGCAACTACTTCTATGTTGGTAGTAAGAGGTATTATTTAGAAAGGGATATGGTTGCCCACAAGGATAATTATTCCATAATGAGCAGGTCCACCCCCTGCTTTGTCTTTGCATATCAGACTGACATTATGCAAAGCAGGGTTCTCGTTTTCCTTTATGTTTCCTGAAAACTAAGACATACTGGCTTGTGTCTATGAAGATACTTGATATCATAAATATTCCATCAGAATCCATGGCAATTCCACTGTACGAATTTAGCCATATTTGAGGTTGGTGAATCAGTCATTCAACGTCTGAAGCGATGATGGCTTGCTTTTCTTAGTCTCGGGCTTTTCTTTTTTGGAAAATATGAACACTGACCTCTTGTCCACTTTTATAGCTATTTTTTCTTGAGATAATGGCTCTGTTTTACACGCTTTCCTTTCCCTTTTGATTGATGCGGTACATTAGGACGTATCAAAAAGAGTGCCAACTAACTAGGTTTTTTTGTCCTTGCTTATGACCACAACAGATTGTGCAATGGGAGCAAATGACTCTTTTGGCATTTCAGTCTGTGTTCCAAAAGGGAATATTTTTGTTTACAGCTATTTACTTGTAGAAAATCATGAGTTACATTACCCATCTTTAGTAAGTCGTACCTGTATTTTATTATGTTATCATATTACAAGGGTTATATTTGTATCCTTACCTTAATTGGTTCACTTTTTCCAAGTTATACAGTGTGTAACAGATTCAAAAATAGGACCACAATATGCAGTAACTCTGATTTTGTAAAAATATTCTTACAAATATTTTGATATATTGTTTTATGCATTGGAACATGTCATTTTTCTTCATAATTTACCTGCCAATTTCTCTAGCTTTTAACACATACCATTATGATAATACATTTAAATAATAATCATCTCTCAAGGCCTTTTGAGTTTTAAAATTTGTTGCTCAGAAGACTTTAAAGAGAATGTGGCATACAAGTTCAGTACACAGCTTTTAAAAGGTTGTGAATTCTTGATATACTCAATCTTATTTTAATATTAATCTAATGCAAGTTTGTTGCTCGATGATGACCGTGGTTGAGAGTTCATCATCTGCATACCTTTTTTTTTTTACCTCAGGGTTTTTTTTTATTTATTTTTTTATTATTATCTCTTTCTTCCCCTAATGTTCTCCCCCACAAATCCTGTGGCAAGTACTATTACCAGGTGGTTGGGATGGTTGTTATGCCCAGTTACTATTACTGGTTGAGGAACTCGGACTATCCTGGCATTCAGGATCATGGCTTTCTGGAGTTCCATGTAAGTGTTCACTGTAAGAGAAGGTGTAGATAGCCATCTCCTTGTTGATGCGAGTTAGGTCTGGCTGATGTTCAGAGTCATCTTATATGTTATTATGGTGTGGTCCCAGTATAGTTGGTGAATAGGGATCTCTAGTACAGCCTACGGTTCATACTTGTAATATGTAACACTTTATTTTATCAACTGGTGTTTTTCCTCTAGCTTCCAATGTATTATTTTGAGTGTACTCCATCTGGGTGATAATCCTGCATCCCGAAGTGATGTGCTGGATTGTTTCTAGGGCCCGGGGGCACCATCAACATGTGTCATCCATCACTTCGGGGACCTTGGCGATGTAATTCTTGTAGTTTCTGATGTTGATACCTGATCTTGGATGGCAAGCACGAATCCTTCAGGCTCGGGGAAGAGCCCCCCCCTCCACTCATGAGCCATGTATTCGAAGCCATCTGATCTCTGTAGCCTTGATGGAGATCATTATAGTGTCTGCCATGGAGTGCCATCTTCACCCATCTTGGTCTGATTCTTCTGTCTGTGTGAGTAGGGTCTCCCTGTTGAGTTGATAATGTGTGCCATTTGTCTATCTTTCTTATAACTTTGCAGATTGACACTGTTTTCCTGGATGTAATCCCCAGGTTCTTAATCATTTCTATTATTCAATGAGGTCTGTCAAACCCCTCCCATCCTTCTTCCTGGGTTATGGCCAGTCTCCAATATCCGACTTCAAGTAGTGTTGGTGGCGCTTAATCATCATTATCCTGGTCAATCTTATAATCATCTCCAGTGTTGGTCCAATCTGTGATCCCGAATGAGTTTATTAGTACTAGGAGTGCATAGGTGTTTATGTCTCTGACCATGTTCCTGCCATTCAGCTTTGATTTTAGCAAGAATTTCAGTCTCTGATGGTATTTTTCAGTGAGGTAGGCCTCATTCTCTTTGTGTTCTAGCTCTTGAGCCTGCATCATCCCCAGATATTTGTAGGTCTCTCCCTCTGTAATGGCTGTCATCTCTTCACCGGTCTTCAGCTAGTACTTTCGGCCAACTGGATTTTCCTGATGCAATCCATAGGTCCTGCATTTGTCTAGGCCAAATTACATCCTGATGTTAGTGCAGAAATCATCGGTGATCCAGAGTAACTGCTGGAGTTGGTTCTTGGTTGCTACATAGAGTTTGATGTCATCCATGTGCATCACGTGAGAGAGGGTGTACAGGTTCTTTCTCCCTTCTTTTAGAGTATATCTGTTATTGAGCATGGTAGATAGCAGCTAGACAGACCCACAGAGCATCTCCCCAGAAGATTCCTCTTCTGCTGGTTATTATTATTAAATAATCACAACAACAGCAAAAATCCTTACATTTGTGATTTCACAATGTAGATTAAAATATATACGCACATATTAATTTTATAAATTAAAACAAAATATTACACATTAACTATGTTAAATATATGAAGATTAAAAATATATAAACAATAAATATTTAAAAGAAATGCAAACATCAATAAATTCAAAATGCAAAAATGCAATAAATTAAAAGTAAAATAGTATAATAATAGGACAATATAATAAAGGACAAATAAAAACATTTAATATACAAAAGAAAATAACTGCTCTATCATCCTTAGATAAATTAAGTTCTTATTATTTAAATAATATATTAAGACTTGTTAATGATCACAAATTATAACACAGGTTATGAAATTCATGTTTAATATTAGTTTAGTTATAAAAAAAATGTCAAGGTAAGTTTCATTAAGAAGTGTAGCAGTTCTGTCAAAATATTTGAATCTAAGATGGTTCTGTTTTGAATTTTATAATACTGAATGGATTTTGATCCTTTATTGGCTTGAGTGGCCATTTAAAATTAATACAGAGTAAAAGTATCGGAACATGGTATATTAGATAATAAAATAGCCTGGAATCAAACATTTCTTCTATCTTTCAGGAGAGGGAAACCAAAAAACTTATACCATTCCTTGTAATGTTCAACAGTACTTAGTTATCTGAATACATACCTTTGCCCATGCAGTGTAGTGACCTGAGTAGACAAAAGGGAATAACTGCTACTAAAAGGGTAATACCAAATATTATTTGCCCCTAAAAAAAAAAAAAAAACAGTCAATTTATACTAATAAAACAATTGAAATCTAGGATTATAACAGAACAGAGAAATGCATATGAAAAAGTCAAACTGTTCAAGAAGAGTATTTCTTTCTTTGTACATTTGAACCCAACAGAAGTGCAATCCTTGCACAGCATTTGTTTTGCAGTTTGATGAACTGTAAAAATGGCAACTAAAGATCATAATGTATCAAACAAAGGTTGGAAATAAGCATTAAAACTGATTTTAAACTGATTATAACTGTTGTCAGATGTATAAGATTAAACAGATTTCAGTATCTGATTTTGTGTGTGATCCATTGTCCAAGACTATTTAAGGTAGGATTAGTTTAGGACATTTGTCTTAATAAATTTGATCCTTGTGTTTAACTTATGAGTAGCTCATGGTGTCTTGTCAATGATATACAGGAATTTTCTAACAGGGATAAGGAGGTGATTATCCCCTTGTACAAGTCAATGGTCAGGCCATACCTTGAGTACTGTATACAGACCTGGAGGCCTCATTTTAAGAAGGAAGTAGAGCTGCTCGAACAAGTACAAGGAAGGGCAACGAGATTGATGAATGGAACAAAGTGTTGCTCTTATAAAGAAAGACTTAAGTTCTGCAAATTGCAGTGTCTGGAGACTAGGCACCTGCGAGGTGATCTGATTGAGATATATAAGGCCTTGAATGGTTTGAGCAAGCTCAATGCTGATGGGATTCTTTCTTTTGCCCATATTAGTCACCCAAGGGGACAAATTTAAATTGAGGAAAGACAGTTGCCTTTAGCAAGTGGGTGGTTGTTTGATGGAACAAACTTCCATCTGGCATTGTAGAAGTTGATAGCTTAAATAAATTCAGGGCAGAACTAGACAAACATTTGGAGTTAATGGATGGGTGAAATGGTTTTTTTTTTTTTTTGCCGATGCTATATAAGCTTGCTTTCTTGCATCATATGCCTCTACTAATGCTAACATAAAATGAACCACTGTAAAAATAATAAAGGCAATAATTACAACCAACCAACTGGGTTATCTATAACACTGAACAATGATGAAAAATTTTTTCATTAAAAATATGGTGGACATAGGACATTTTTTTTTTAAACACTGATTTCAAATGTGTAGTAGCAGCAGTCTGTTCTTTTTTATTATTATTATTAGCACCACCCTCACACTTTGCAAGGCATTTCATATTGTAATTTTCATGTATTTAGATTCTGGTATATCTTCACATAAGTTGGACTGCTGATTGGAAAGTTAGAGTAGTTTTTTAGATCTTACCACAGCAATGAGTTTCTAGACTACTCTATCTCCATCTGTTCCTGCAGATCAGATGAAAAACAAAGCAAACCTTCCAAAGAGGTCAGTAAGTCTAAGTTGTGTGAAATTTAATATTGTTACCTGTTAGTAAACTCGTTCTTTTTCAGTTTTTAGTGTCAATTGCAGTTTAATATGATATGATATGATGTGCTTTTAATATGATAAAAATCAGTGTGTTAATTCACCAGATAGCTTTAGTTATGTGTGCAATGATTACATAATTAAATCTCACAGAGAGTTTACAACATCCATATTAACCCTTCATCAGTTGTTGTGTATCTCTTGGATATATATGTCATATCTTTCTTTATTTCTGAGAACAAGATGTCGCTGCACACATGTGCTTCTCAGTAGCTTCCTACATTGCTTCTTGGAAGCCATTGGTATTAGTTTCATTTTCCCAAGCCTTTTGGTTTCAATTCAATTTGCTATTTGTATCTGGGAGATAACAGTTTGTCCGTCTGAGTAAATAGTGCTGAGTTGCTTTTGATGACCTGATGGATCGCTTATACCCAAGTAATGCAAATGATACTGAAATTATTCATGCCCTGCTGTTTTCTGAGGAATTAAGTGACAAAAGCATTGATGATGGGCCAGAATCCGTTGAGGATTACGTTGAAACAAAAGAAGATAACACGGAGAGTGTGCACAAGATGCTACATCAGAGGAGGAGAGTTGCACCGAAGAGGATGACACTGACAGTTTTATCACAGGAAAAGATAAATCGATAAAGTGGAGGAAAGTCAACAGATCAACAAAAATGTAGCGCAGACCTCAATCTAACAAAACAGACTGGAGTTATTATTTCAGTAAGAAATGTCATCACACTCCAAAGCATGGAACTGCCTTATTACTGACAATTTTAGACACAATTGTTGAATACACTAATCAATATATTCAAATTGTTCAGTCAAATTATAGCTGTGAAAAAAATGCCAAATTTACAGACAAAATTGAGATAGCTTTCAGTGGCCTTCTTTATATAGCTGGAGCACTGATGGAAATGGCATTGAAAAATTTCACTTAGTAATGAACAAGAGACGCTTCAAGTTTCTCACCTAGGTGGTAGATGATTCATCAACCGGTGCAATACCACCACTTTGCTTATTGAAGGCTTGAAGTGGTGGAACCCATGTTTAGTCTCCAGAGCTAAGTTCCAGTCAACCCTTCCCCATCTCTTCCATCATGCAGTATGACTGATGACTTTTGAGGGTATGATGAACATCGTGGCAAGATCCAATTTTCCTTACATTTCGAGGGTACAGCTCTAAAATGGTGTTCGCAGACCGACCGCTAGTTAGTACACTTGACCGAACCTACCGGTGACTCTTTAGGAGGCTTCTGGATTATCTAGTGTATAATCTTGCTACCTCTACTCTGCCAGATAGTGATTGGAGGGAGTCCGAGTAGTGTGTATGTGGGGGGCATTGTCGAGGCCACGTTATGTCAAGGATTTGGGTATATTCTTACCATGTGTATGCCATATCCAAAAATTTCATTACTTCATACAGCATGTCCCCCCAACACTTTTTCTTACTATTGAATACACCATGAATTGTCAAACTAATAGAGTAAGCTTATCTGCAAAAAGATATAAACCTCCCAAACACTTCCTAGTTCATTTCACAAATATATGTGGTCTCAATTCTAATCTCAACGATGTCCATTTCCACTTGCAGTCTGCCAAACCTCATGTACTTTTTCTGACAGAATCCCAGTTATCGGTTGATTCAACTACTGCTCATCTCATTTGCCCAAATTATTCACTGTATGATTCCTTTTGCCTCAAAGGTGGTACTTGTGCATATGTCCATTCTGGTATTCCCTGTCAGAGACTTGGCAATTTGGAATCTCCTCTCTTTGATCTTCTCTGGCTCTATCTCACTGTGTCAAATTCATCTGTTGTCTCTACCGTTCTCCTAACTCCACTAATCACTTGGAGCTCTTTGACTTCCTCTCTTTGCAACTTGAATTTCTCCAGTCCAACTTTCCTAACAGTGAGGTAATTTTCCTTGGTGATTTTAATGTTCACAACTCCAGCTGGTTAATATGCCGAGGCTTTTGCAATTACTAATGATCTTGCAGAGATTGTTCATTTACCTACAAGAATACTGGACAATCCTAACCATACAGCCAACATGCTTGATCTTTTTCTCACAAACAACCCTTCTAAGTATATGGTTGAAGTGAGTGGTCCTTTAGGCATCTCAGATCACAACTTGGTGATTGTCTCTTCTCCTTTATCTCATGGCTATTCCCAACCTCGTATTGTTTAGCATTACAAGAAAGCAAAATGGGATGACATGCGAGATTTCTTTTCTTCTTTTCCTTGGTTGGATAACTGTTTCAAAACTTCTGATGTCAACGTTTGTTCAGATCGTGTCAGCGAAATTATTCTTGTAGGAATGGAATCCTTTATTACACACTCCACTTTAAAATCTCATCCTTTATCTAAACCTTGGTTTTCCAATAAATGTGCTAAGGCTGTTCAAGAGAAGAATGTTGCATAAACAAACTAGCTTTTGACCAGGCAAAGACTAGAAAACTTGCCCTAATGGTAGCCGAGCATTCTGGTCTCTTGCCAAAGCTATTGGCCGCAACTTTTGTTCATCTCTGCTCCCACTTTTGTCAACCTGACCTGCTAGCATCCCAATTTTCTTCCAACTCATGTATTAACGATATTGGTAAAAGACCTCCCACCATTCCCAACACGCTCCATTCAAAAGGATCTTCCGTCAAAAGGATGTCAGAAGGATTTTTACAAATCTTGATGTTAAATAAGCACCAGGTCCTGATGGTATTTCTCCACTTGTTCTCAAAACCTGTGCTCCTGAACTTACTCCTGTTCTTTGCCACGTTTTTTCACTTCCTTATTCTAAATTTGTTTTTTCTTCTGTTTGGAAATTTGCTCATATCTAGCCAGTTCTTAAAAAGGTGAGAAATCTCTCCCATCCAATTATTGTCCCATTGCAATTACTTCTACTCTTTCTAAAGTAAAGGAGAAATCAATTAACCATCAACTCTTAAATTACCTAGAAACCTTCCGCCTTATCAACAATCACCAGTATGGATTCCACCAGCGTCGATCCACTGGTGATATTCTGGCCTATGTTACCCATTTATGGACAAATTCAATGGAAAAGTTTTGTGAAACACAAGCAGTTGCTCTTGACTCTCAAAGGCTTTTGATCTTGTTTGGCCTAAAGGTCTTCTAAACAAGCTTTCCTCTTATGGTTTGCCAACAGTTTTTTGAAATTGGTTATCAAGTTTTCTCTCTGATCACTCACTGAGGGTGATGGTAGATGGCTCTCTGTTTTCTAACTTCTCCACTAATGCTTGTGTCCCCCAAGGTTCAGTTCTTTCCCCCACTCTTTTCCTCTTGTGTATTAATGACCTTCCTTGACTGGAAATCCTTTCCATAGTTTTGCCAGTGATAGCACATTGCATTCCACTTTCCATTTTGAGAAACCTTGCCTTGCTCAATCAACTTCAACTTCTCGAATATCCACTACCAATTCTTTAAATGCTGATCTCCAGGTAATTCTCCAGTGGGGCAAAGACACAACTTAGTTGATTTCAATCCTTCTAATACTCAGTCTTGTCTTATATCTCACAAAAAGGATTCTTCTGCTCCTATGCTTATCTTTGGTGACACTCCGATTTCTAGACAAGTTGATAATATCTCTCTCTCTCTCTTTTGGGATTACCCTGACTTCTAATCTCTCTTGGCACAAGCACATTACAAATATTACTTCCTATGCATCTAAAAAACTTGGTTTTCTCTTTCACTCACGGCGTTACTTTTCTTCCAAACAGCTGTTCAGCTCTGTACAAATCGCAAATTCACCCTACCATGGAATATTATTAGCATATTAGCATTAGTAGAGGCATTTGATGCATGAAAGCAAGCTTATGCAGCATCGGCGGAAAAAAAAAAAAAATAAAATAAAATAATAATAATAAATAAATAAATAAATAAAAAACTAACCACTTCCACTTCACCCCTCTGTTCACTCGAAATACCTGTCCAGCTGAGCCTTAAACTTATTTAGGCTATCAACTTCTACGACAAGGGATGGAAGTCTATTCCACCAACCAACCACCCGCTGGCTAAAGGCAAATTTCCTCACGTCTATCCTACATCTGTCTTTTCTCAATTTGAATTTATGCCCTCTCAGGTGATTATTCTGAGCAAGAGGAAGAATCCCACCAGCATTGAGCATGCTCAAACCATTCAAGGCTTTATACACCTCTATCAGATCACCTCGCTGGTGCCTAGTCCCCAGACACTGTAATTTGCAAAACTTAAGCCTTTCTTCGTAAGAGCACCCCTTTGTTCCATTCACTAACCTTGTTGCCCTTCTCTGTACTCGTTCCAGCATCTCTACATCCCTCTTGAAATGAGGCCTCCAGACCTGTATACAGTACTCTAGGTGTGGGCTGACCATTGCCTTATACAAGGGAATAATCACCTCCTTATCCCTGATAGAAAAATTCATATATATCATCGACAATACACCATGAGCTATTCTTGCAGCCCATCTGCACTGCTCAGAAAACTTCATATCTGCCTGCACAACCACCCCCAGGTCCCTTTCATTCTCTACCACTGTCAGTGTAGTACCACAGAGTTGATACGTTGCTCTGGGGATGCTGTTTCCCATATGCAGTACTTTACATTTGTCAATGTTAAACTTCATTTGCCACCTCTCAGCCCATCTGCTCAACCTTTTCAGATCCTGTTGCAGTAGCATAGTGTCAGTAGTGTCCTTGACAACCCTGCCAACCTTCGTATCGTCTGCAAACTTGGACATTAAGCTTGATATACCATCATCAATATCATTTATAAATACAGAAAACAATAATGGACCCAATACTGAACCCTGAGGGACTCCACTAATAATATTAGTCCATGATGAGCAGTGCCCATTGATTACCACTCTGTCTTCTCCCCCTCAACCACCCCTTTATCCATAGCAGCAATTTGCCTCCAATGCCACACAGCTCTAATTTGTGCAGCAGTCTTCCAAGTGCAACAGTATCAAAAGCCTTTCTAAGATCCAAGTATATAATATCAAAGTTATTCCCTGCATCCAGTTCTTTTGTGACTGCATCATAGTATCCAATCAAATTGGTCAGGCAAGACTTCCCCTTAACAAAACCATGCTGTGTCTCAGCTATAACTGAAGTCTTGTCTAGATGATCCTGCAGTGCTTCTTTAACCAGTGCCTCCATTAATTTTCCAGGAACAGAAGTTAAACTAACAGGTCTATAATTACTTGTGTCGCCCTTTGATCCTCCTTTGTGAATTGGGGTCACATTTGCACATCTCCAGTCCATGGGTACTTTGCCTGAGTCCAAGGAAGCTCTCATAATTATGGCTAAGGGTTTGCTTATTTCCTTTGCTGCCTCCTTTAATATAACTGGATAGATCCCATCCACCCCAGGTGCCTTTCTTGTATTTATTTTCAACAATTTCTCCTCCACTTTACTCTCAGTTATTACAAGATTCTCTAGTTACTGCCAGAGTTGAATACACCTCTGGCATTCCCCTCGCTGAATAACTCCTCATGTTTGAATGTCAATGCAAAATATTCATTCAGTGATTCAGTGTGTTAGCTACCTGAGCAGGATCATCAACAGTTGACCCATCGATATCAAGTGGACCAATCCGATTCGTCCCCTTCCTTTTAGAGTTTATATAAGTAAAGAACTCTTTGCTGTTTTTCTTTCCATCCCTTGCCAAAGATTTCTCATAATCTGCCTTCGCCTGCCTAACCTCCTTTGTAACTTGGTTACAGATCAACTTGTATCTATCATAGGCTTCTGTGTCACATGTTAATTTGTATGTATCCCATGCATTTTTCTTCTCTGTCATATGTTTCATTAGTTCATCTGACATACACTGAGGCCTCAACCTTGAACAATATTTCTTAGTTGGTATGTAAAGCCTAGTAGCTTCCAAGATAAGTTCTTTGAATGCTTCCCATTTTGAATTTGCTGTTGGTAACATCATCAGTTGGTCCCACTGTATAGAATTTAAATACAGTCTCAGTCCATCGTAGTCGCCTTTATGAAAACAATAACCCTTCCCTTTACCCCTAATGGTAGTTACCTCTTTGAGTAAATCCCACTTCAGCACACTGTGATCACTGCCACCTAGTGGTTCATTTACCTGCAGATTCTTAATGCATGAAGAATCACTACTGATAATCAAATCAAGAGTATTACTCCCTCTAGTTGCCTCCCGAACATGCTGATGTAGAAAACAATCATCCAATAAATCCACAAAAGCGTTACTAGTGTGTGAGTGACCAGCCCGCAAATTCCAGTCAATATCTGGGAAATTAAAATTTCCCCATTATAAGACTCTCTGATTTACTGGCCCACTCTATTTCCCCATACAGTTTCTTATTATACTCATCAGAGTCATTAGGCCTATAGCACACTCCTACTCTCAATTTTGATCTCCCAATGCTTATGTCACACCAAACTAACTCGACACTGCACTGTCCAGCAATGTTGACTGGCTTCACTTCCTTGGATTTTATGTATTTCTTAACTAATACCATAACCCCCTCCTCCCTTCCTATCCTGTCTATCCTTTCTGTAGACACTGTACTCCCCAAATTCCAGTTCTGCATTCCTTATATCTGTGTGACACCACGTCTCTGAAATCCCCACAATATCTGCCTTTGATGTTTTGAGCAATACCTCAAATTCATCAAATTTATTTACTAAACTCCTAGCATTGGTGTACACCCAAGTATACATGCACCTGTTCTTTTGCTTAGCTACCCTAACACAACCTATGTGTTTATTTGTACGCTAATGATTCCCAGCAGTCTCTGAAATATCTTGCATCTTATTTTCCAGGCTGCGGCTCATTCCAATAGAAGCAGTGCAAGAATCACTTTCACCTCTGCCAGTGTCTACTGTTAATCTATTAGTCCTTGTATCCCCCCAATCTAGCAGTTTTCCAACCCACTTAACACTGCCTCGATAGCATCAACAAATATTCTTGCACCCTTTCTATTTAAGTGTATCCCATCCCTGTAGAAGCAGTCTCTCCTGTTAACAAGTACAGACCAGGCTGAAAAAAAATTCTACCCCTTGAGCCTTGCACAATCTTTCCAGGGCCGAATTGATCAACAGGGCTCTCATCATATACTGCCTCCTAATTGACGCTGTCTCATAGACGTACTATTTCTGCTGCATGCCTTTTCTACAGATACTTCCACGGGCACTGTTCTTCTAAACTGGTTTCTATAATTCCCACTCTCTCTCTTTCAAAACAGTCCGAACATGTGCCGCCACCAGCCAACATCCATTTACTGTACAACTTTTCATCTTCCTCGTATATTCATTCAACTGCTGTTTTCTGGAACAACCTTCCTTCACGTGTATTTCCTAAAAATTAGTCTACAGAAGTTCAAGTCTAATGTTAACAAATATCTTCTTTTGTCTTCTCAACCTCCAACCCAAGCATGGTACTAAGTACTATATGTAGTTAATACTTCTCGTGTTTGGGGTTTTCATACAAAAAAAAAAAAAAAAAAAAAAGCTGTATAAGATTCGGTGACCGAACAACCATGGATGAGAGATGAAAACTTGATTGCCTCATCCCCATAAGAGATTTTCACTGAATTTGTAAACTGCAAGACATGTTACTTTCAGGGTCAGAATCTAACCATTAATGAGAAATTAGAGGCCTTCAGAGGAAAATGCGGTTTCAAACATTATATACCTTCAAAGCCCAACAAATATGGACTCGAAATATACTGCTTTAGTAGATGCTAGGGAGCTGTACTCTTATAATCTTGAAATATATGCAGGGAAGCAACCTGAAGGTCCATACCAAATCAGCAATAGACCAGCTGATGTTGGATGGAACATTATGGCAGATAATTGGTTTACGGATGTCAATTTAGTTTTGGGACTCAGAAAAAGGAAACTCTTGTGTTGGAATGATAAAAAAGAACAAACCACAACTCCCAGTCGAATTTGTGTCAGCCAAGAGCCGACCTTAAAAATTGAGTTTGTTTGGCTTCAGGGAAGAAGCAACAATTGTTTCCTATGTACCAAAGAAATCAAAGAATGTCATCTTGATTTCCTCATTGAATTTTGATGATGCCATTGACTGTGAAACAGGTGATCAGCTAAAACCATAAATTGTAACATTTTATAATGCAACCAAGTCTGGAGTAGACACGGTGGATCAGATGTTTGGGACTTACAATATGGCATGAGCTTGTCGTCGTTGGCTGATGGTGATATTTTACACAATGCTAAACATTAGCAGAATCAGTGCACAAGTGATCTACATGGGAAATGAAAAAGAAATAATGAGCCACAGACTCTTCCTCAAGCAACAACTCTTCCTCTACAAGCACAGAACAGGAAAGAGAGCAGTCACAAGCGGTGCACTAATAGCTGGCAAGCAACAAAGAAATCCAAACTGACCAGGTAATTCTTGTACAAATTGTAAACAATACCTATGCTTAAAGCAACATTCAATGAAAAAGATAAATAATTTTTTGTATAAAAATATTTTTATAAAAAAAAATTTATGTAAAAATAAACATTCGAAATCCTTGTATATGTTATTTATGAACAAACTAGTGATTTTTAAACTAATTTTTTTGATATGAAACCTAGTATGTATCTGAGAGATACACCGTGATCAACTATGTTTGTTTTGCTGATTAGTTCAACTAGTTCAACAAAGGTTTAAAGAAAGCATATGAATTTTATTTTACTGCAAATTAGGTATCAGCACAAGAAATGGGCTCCTCGTTATATGTGGTACAGCCAACCGGGCTAGCCGGGTGGGTAAAGTGCCTGCCTGGCAATCCAAAGGTCGTGGGTTCGAATCCCGCCTCGGGCTTGGATCAAAGTACTGCAAAAAACCTTGGGAGGTGCATTATGGCCACAGAAGCCGATGCGCCAACAACTACCAAAATTAAAAAAAATATATGTGGTAATAATTTTTATTCGCATCTCAAATGCTGGTTAAAAAAAGTATTACTGCATTTCACTGTTCCTATGGTGTGGATGGATCCAACCAATCATATTAGCATTAGTTGAGGCATATGATGCAAGAAAGCAAGCTTATAGAGCATCAGTCAGAAAAAAAAAATGAAAAATAAAAACTTCTAAATTCACCCATCCAGTCACTCCAAATGTTTGTCTACTAGAGCCTTAAATTTATTTAAGCTATCAACTTCCACAACAACAGATGGAAGTCTGTTCCAGCAATCAACTACCCGCTTGCTACAGGCAAACTTCGGCACATCTATTCTATAATTGTCTTTCCTCAGGAATTAATCTGGGCAAGAGGAAAAATCCCATCAGCATTGACGCCTGCTCAAACCATTCAAGGTCTTGTACACCTCAATCAGATCACCTCGCAGGTGCCTAGTCTCCAGATGCTGCAACTTCAAGAATTTAAGTAAGAGAACCCCTCTCCTTGTAAGAGAACCCCTTTGTTCCTCTCATTAACCTTGTTGCCCTTCTCTGTACTTGTTCTAGCAACTCTCCATCCTTCCTAAAATGAGGCCTCCAGACCTATACGCAGTACTCAAGGTGTGGCCTGACCATTGCCTTATATAATGGTACAATCATCTTGTCTCTGCTAGCAAAATTTCTATATATCATTGACAAAACTCTTGGGTTACTGCTACACATATGCAGTACTTTGCATTTGTCAATATTAAACTTCAGTTGCCACTTCACAGCCCATCTGCTTAACTTTTCTAGATCCTGTTGCAGCAGCATATTGTCTTTACTATTATTAACAACCCTGCTAACCTGTGTATCATCTGCAAACTTGAACATTAAGTCTGATATACCTTCATCGATATCATTAATATGCAAAACAATGGGCTCAGCACCGAACCCTTGAGGGCACTCCACTATTAACATTAGTCCACATAGGGCAGTGTCCATTTATTACCAATCTCTACCATCTCCCACTCAACTATCCTTTTATCCATTGCAGCAACTTGCCCTTAATGCCATACCGCTCCAAATTGTACAGCGGGTCTTCCATGTGCAACAGTATCAAAAGCTTTCCTGAAATCCAAGTATATGATATTAAAATTATTTTTTGAATCCATTCCTTTGTGACCACATTGCAGTATCCAATCAAATTGGTCAGACAAGACTTCTCCTTAACAAACCCATGCTGTGTCTGAACTATTACTGCAGATTTGTCTAGGTGATCCTGCATCACTTCTTTAACCAGTGACTCCATAATTTTCCCCACAACAGAAGTTAAACTAATAGGTCTATAATCATTTGCGTCACCATTTGAACACTCTTTGTGAATTGAGGGTACATTTGCACATCATCAGTCCATGGAGACTGCCCATGAATCTAAGGATGCTCTCATAATTATGGCTAAGGTTTTGCTTACTTCTCTCGCAGCCTCCTTCAGTATAACTGGATAGATTCCATCCACCCCAGCTGCCTTTTTTATGTTTAACTTCAACAATTTCTCCTCCACTTTGCTCTCTGTTATTACAAAGTCATTTAGCTCCCTGTTAGAGTTTGATAAATTTCTGTCCTCCCCTTCCTTACAGAATTCCTCATATGTGAATGTAGATGAAAAATACTCATAAGGTTTGTCAGCTATTGAGCAGGATCATGAACAGTGGAATCACCAACATGAAGAGGATCAATCTGATTCATCCCCTTCCTTCTAGAGTTTACATAAGTAAAGAAGTCTGTTGTTTTTCTTTGCATCCTTTGCCAAGGATTTCTTGTAATCAGCCTTCACTTGCCTAACCTCCTTTTTTGACTTGATTACAGAATATATCTGCTTATATCTGCCACAGGCTTCTGTGTCACCTGCTAATTTATATGCATCCCATGCATTTTTCTTCTCTGCCACGAGCCTTATCAGTTCATCTGACATCCATTTAGGCCTAAATCTTAAACAGTATTTCTTAGTTGGTATGAAAAGCCTCGTAGCTTCCAAGGTTAATTCCCTGATGCCTCCCATTTAGAACTCACTGTTTTTAACATCAGTTGATTCCACTGTATAGAATTCAAAAACAGTCTGAGACCACTGTAGTCACCTTTATGAGAACAAAAACCCATCCCTTTATCCTTGATAGTCGTTACCTCTTTATGTAACTCCCACATCAGTACACTGTGATCACTGTTACCTAGTGGTTCTATTATCTGCAAATTCCTAATGCACATGTCATCACTGCTGATAATCAGATCAAGAGAATTAACCCCTCTGGTTGCCCCTCGAACATGTTGCTGAAGAAAACGATAAATCCCCAAAAGTCTTGCAATCGTGCAAATGACCAACCCACAAGTTCCAGTCAATATCTGTAAAATTAAAATCCCCATTACAAGACATTCTGATTTACTGGCCCACTCTATTTCTCTGCACAACTGTTCGTTGTACTTATCCAAAATAATCAGGCCTATAAACACACTCCTACTCTCATTTTCCCTTTCCCAGTGTTTATGTCACACCAAACTGACTCACCATTGCTCTGTCCACCCATGTCAACTGGATGCACTTCGTTAGATTTTGTGTTTCTTTATTAATACCATAACTCCTAGGGACTCGCATCTGGTGAGTATGGGCTTGGCACACCCAGGGTCCTGAACTGGATATCATCATTCTTCTTTTTATTGTTGATTGCCTTCTACTTCTCTCTCTCTCTCTCTCTCTCTCTCTCTCTCTCTCTCTCTCTCTCTCTCTCTCTCTCTCTCTCTCTCTCTCTCTGGGTAATTCAGAAAGTTTTTTTTTTTTTTTGGCTGGTGCAGCATAAGCCTCAGGCTTCCTTGCACCATATGGCTAATAATAATAAAATAATAATAACTCCTCCTCCTCCCTTCCTACCCTGTCTATCCTTTCTATCAACATTGTACTTCCCAAATTCCAATTCTGCACGACACCATGTCTCTGATATCCCAACAATATCTGCCTTTGGTGCCTTGATCAGCAATTCAAATTCATCAAATTTATTTTCTATACTTCTAGCATTGGTGTACATGCAAGTATACATGTACCTATTCTTACTTTTAGTTACCCCAACACAGCCCATGTATTTACTTGTTCCATGATGACTCCCAGCAGCTCTTGAAATCCTCAGCAACTTGCTTTCTAGGGTGATGCTCATTATATGACACTATGCTGACATACTGACACTATGCTGCTGCAACAGGATCTGGAAAGATGAGCAGATGGGCTGAGAGGTGGCAAATGAAGTTTAACATTGACAAATGTAAAGTACTACACATGGGAAACAGCAACCCCAGAGCAACGTATCAACTCTGTGGTACTACACTGACAGTGGTAGAGAATGAAAGGGACTTGGGGATGGTTGTGCAGGCAGATATGAAGTTCTCTGAGCAGTGCAGACGGGCTGCAAGAGTAGCTCATGGAGTATTGTCAATGATATACAGGAATTTTTCCAGCAGGGATAAGGAGGTGATTATTCCATTGTATAAGGCAATGGTCAGGCCACACCTAGAGTACTGTATACAGGTCTGGAGGCCTCATTTCAAGAAGGATGTAGAGCTGCTGGAACGAGTAGAGAGAAGGGTAACAAGATTAGTGAATGGAACAAAGGGGTGCTCTTACGAAGAAGGGCTTAAGTTTTGCAAATTACAGTGTCTGGAGACTAAGCACCAGCGAGGTGATCTGATAGAGGTGTATAAAGCCTTGAATGGTTTAAGCATGCTCAATGCTGATGGGATTCTTCCTCTAGCTCAGAAAAATCACCTGAGAGGGCATAAATTCAAATTGAGGAAAGACAGATGTAGGATAGACGTGCGGAAATTTGCCTTTAGCCAGCGGGTGGTTGGTTGGTGGAACAGACTTCCATCCCTTGTGGTGGAGGTTGATAGCCTAAATAAGTTTAAGGCTCAGCTGGACAGGTATTTTGAACGAACAGAGGGGTGAAGTGGAAGTGGGTTTTTTTTTTTTTTTTTTTGGCTGATCCTGCATAAGCTTGCTTTCTTGCATCATATGCCTCTACTAATGATAAAGAATAAAATTCTGGCAAAAAAAGCCAAAAACCTGGCTTAATTGATCGCGACATGGATTTGGACAACCACCCCGAAATCGAGGTAAATCGAACTCTCAGGGAGTGGTCACCAAACGAGAAAAACACAGAAGAACTAAAAACTCGTCCCCCAGGCCCCCCTCAGTATAAAAAAAGGGCCAGAAAATGGGGAACCCAACCCGATAACAAAGAAAGCAAAAACAGAAGAAGCAGAGGCTGAGTGGCAAAAACAGAAGAGAAAAAATCTGAGGCACTTAATGATATAAGTGACCCAATAAAGCAGATAAAGGAAGTTAAACTATATCTTGAAGAATTTCTACACAAACAGACAAACAGGATCACATCTGCAATAAGATTGCAGATTGTGAACTGTTGACCCTGTTAGAAAGAATAATAGAACTAAACACAGAGAATAAAGTACAAGGGCAAGAGTGGAGTTTTTGCCAGAGGAAAAAGATAATTATAAAAACATTAATACCCTCACTATGCACAAGTGGTAAGGACCAGTAAAACAGAGATAGCTCAACCTAGACAGGGTAATGAAAAGACCAAAGAAAAAGCCAAAACCAAGGAAAATAATACAGTAATTTTAAAGGCAAAAGCTGAATCATCATTAAATGAGGCAGAGGGAAACTTATGGCCAAATGACCAAACTGAAACCACACATAAAAGATGTTAAAGTGAATAATATAAGAAAAACTACAAAAAAATGGAGTTTTAATTGAGGTAGCCAACAAAGAAGATTTAAATAAAATATAAAATAACCCAGAAGTCACTAAATTGGAATTGGAAACCGAGAAGCCCGAAGGGAGAAATTCCAACATAATTATCTTCAATATCATGAATCTACCTCTGAAAAGGAACTGATGGTGGACAGGGTAAAAAATTCTTACGGGGGGGGGGGACTTGCAGCAGCCTCATACTAGTGTTTATGGCCAAAGTCACACTGGCCTCCGGCACGGCAGGGCTCCATTGGTAAGTCTTGTGGCCAGTCTGCCACTGATGATGTATCTTCGATATCACTGAATCTACCTCTGAAAAGGAATTGATGATGGATCTATATTATAAGAAATATTATATTATAGAAACTAAGTATAACATGACAAATAGATGAGTCTGCTTCAGCATTCACATTAAACAGGAGAACGAAGAGCAGAAAAAATGGTCAATTAAACATAATTGTGGAAATATCACCAAGAATATGGAGTGCCCTAAAGCAACAGAGAATCTATGCTGGCTGGACCAGCCATAGATTCAGGGAACACTTCCCAGTACAGAAGTGTTACAATTATCACAAATATGGTCATACTGCCAGGGATTGCAGTCAGAAAATTACTGTCTGTGGCCACTATGCAGTCCCTGGCCATGATTTCAAACACTGCAAGAACAGAAATCAGCAGCTAAAGTATGCTACTTCTAAGGCAGCACGGCTCACTGACTATTTGCATAATACAGGAACTCCCTGACTTACGCAAGGGTTGCATTCCACGGAGCGCTACATAAGTCAGGTTTTACGTAAGTCGGAATTCTTCCCATGTTTGTGCAGCACTCGCAACTGTGCTCACTGAATTGACTGAATCAAAAAAGAAATGTTTGCCGAACATGTAAATAGAATTATTTATTGTATTTATTCAATATTTTATCTCATGTGCAAGAAAAATGACAAAAGCATGCAATTTAAAAAATTTCAAAATTATATAAAAAAAAGAGGAGACAGGCATAATGTCAGTAAGTTTTAGCTCTTGAGCATCATTTCCAGAATCAAATTCTTCAGCTGATAAGTACGCCGTTGCAGAGGTTGAGGGCTGTGGAGATTTAGAAGGGGGTCGGCCACTGAACCTTACGAAAGAACATATTAATGGATGACTGGATGGTGGCTTTTATCTTTTCATCATAGATTTCTTTGTAGCAAGCAAGCATATCATTCACCCCTCTGTTAAGTTTTAAGAATCGTTCGCTGTCAGGATCCATCTTTTCAAAGCTCGCCATTGCTGACGCAATTTCATGAAATGTCACGGTTCCTCATTTAGTTCATCTTGAGCTTCGTCAGTATTTTCTTCTTTCATTATCACTGCCTGCAAGTTAATAAGTTTTTCATTAAATAATTTCTTCTCTTCTTTCTCTATTAACTCCTCCTTTTCTTTGGCATCAATCTCCAATTGAAGTAGCTCTGCAACCTTTACAATCTTATCTGTAACCTCTTCAAATGATTCATCTTTTTCAAATTGTTTGAAGCCTTTTATGAACAATTTGAAAAAGACGAATCATTTTCAAATTGTTCAAAGCCTTTTATGTGCCATGGGCATATTGTCTTCCATTCGCCATTTAAACAATGTTTAGTAATTTCCTCCCAGCCTTAATAATGTTTAAGATGGCGTGGTAAATATTGTAAGATTTCCAAAAATCTCTTAACATAAAATTTTTCTCATCATCTACTGCAGACAATGCCTAAGCAAACGTGCGTAAATAGTATGATTTTAAATTCAAAATAACAGCCTGATCCATAGGTTGGAGAGTGAAGTTGTTTGGCGGTAAAAATATGACTGTCACGTTCGAATTGAAATCATCTAGATGTGTAGGATGTCCAGGAGCATTATATAATAGAAGCAAAATCTTGAAAGGAATGTCGTTATCTTTACAATATTTTTTCAACCTCGGGAATGAAGCAGCATTTAAACCAATCCTAAAGAGAGATATTGTTAATCATGCTCTCTGGTTCGATCAGAAATGCACGGGTAGGGTGGCTTTATTGATGCCCTTAAATGCACAAGGATTTCCAGAATGGTACACAAGTAGTGGTTTTAATCTGTAATCTCCCATTACATTAGCCCCAAGCAAGAGGTTGCCTATCTTTTGATTCCTTGAAACCTGACATTGTATTTTCCTCTTTGGAAATGTATGTTTGATCTGGCATTTTTTTCCAGTACAGAGCAGTCTCATCAACGTTAAAAATTTGCTGCGTTGAATATTCGGCTTCATCAATAATATTTTTCCAACACATCACACAATTTCTCTGCAGCTGCAGAATCGACACTGGCAACTTCACTTCATACTTTAACATTGTGGAAACCAGCGCAATGCTTGAACCTATTAAACCACCCGTTGCTTGCCACGAACTTGGGTCGGGGTTCGCCATACTTATCCTTAATATCTTTATAAATACTTGTTGCTTTTGCTTGAATGGTCATTAGAATCAGGGGCACTCACTTCTGAATCTGATTTTCAATCCATATTATTAACAGCTGTTCCATCTTCGATATAACACCTGAATGCTGTTTTGTGATCACTGTTGATCTTAAGTGCATCGATCCTTTGACATGTTCTTTTATATGCACACTGTCCTTTAAAATAGTATTCACTGTTGAAGCAGCGAGACCTAATTCCCTTGCAATAGATGACAAACTTTGTCCTGCTTCGTACTTCTTAATCATTTTCATCTTCATTTATAAATCAATTTTGTCTATGTATATAAAGTGCTTAGCATCATAATACACAGCCATTTCTGAATAAACAGAAAATTTTTAAGGTGGCATCGTTTTAGGTTATATCTCATATTGTGAATACCTTCACAACGAGTTGCCATGAGATATTGCACTACTTCGAATAAGTAACGCTTCACCTAAGGAGAAGACTAGTGTTACTTATTCTCAGATAGGTACCACCACCCAGACAGCACTGTTTCAGGGCTATTTGGCCCTTCGTCAGTGAGTGGGTAGGTACCCAAGTGATGCAATGATGGCAAAAACAGTTATGAAGTATAACTCCACAATATGAGAGATGCCTGATGGTGTATGATGTATTTAGACTAAGGCGCATTTAGGGCTAGAGCCTCAAGCTGCAAACAAATTTAGACTATGTATATAAAGTGCTTAGCATCATAATACACAGCCATTTCTGAATAAACAGAAAATTTTTAAGGTGGCATCGTTTTAGGTTATATCTCATATTGTGAATACCTTCACAACGAGTTGCCATGATATTGCACTACTTCGAATAAGTAACGCTTCACCTAAGGAGAAGACTAGTGTTACTTATTCTCAGATAGGTACCATAAACCACCTTAAAAATTTTCTGTTTATTCAGAAATGGCTGTGTATTATGATGCTAAGCACTTTATATACATAGTCTAAATTTGTTCGCAGCTTGATGCTCTAGCCCTAAATGCGCCTTAGTCTAAATACATCATACACCATCAGGCATCTCTCATATTGTGGAGTTATACTTCATAACTGTTTTTGCCATCATTGCATCACTTGGGTACCTACCCACTCACTGACGAAGGGCCAAATAGCCCTGAAACAGTGCTGTCTGGGTGGTGGTACCTATCTGAGAATAAGTAACACTAGTCTTCTCCTTAGGTGAAGCGTTACTTATTCGAAGTAGTGCAATATCATGGCAACTCGTTGTGAAGGTATTCACAATATGAGATATAACCTAAAACGATGCCACCTTAAAAATTTTCTGTTTATTCAGAAATGGCTGTGTATTATGATGCTAAGCACTTTATATACATAGTCTAAATTTGTTCGCAGCTTGAGGCTCTAGCCCTAAATGCGCCTTAGTCTAAATACATCATACACCATCAGGCATCTCTCATATTGTGGAGTTATACTTCATAACTGTTTTTGCCATCATTGCATCACTTGGGTACCTACCCACTCACTGACGAAGGGCCAAATAGCCCTGAAACAGTGCTGTCTGGGTGGTGGTACCTATCTGAGAATAAGTAACACTAGTCTTCTCCTTAGGTGAAGCGTTACTTATTCGAAGTAGTGCAATATCATGGCAACTCGTTGTGAAGGTATTCACAATATGAGATATAACCTAAAACGATGCCACCTTAAAAATTTTCTGTTTATTCAGAAATGGCTGTGTATTATGATGCTAAGCACTTTATATACATAGTCTAAATTTGTTCGCAGCTTGAGGCTCTAGCCCTAAATGCGCCTTAGTCTAAAATCAATTTTGTTTAATTTCCTGGCACTTTCCTTTCATCATTGTAATAGGAATGAACAAAAGTTTCTGAAAATTTGTTTTTTATATGACTGATGATTTCAGTGAAGGGGAACACATTTCACCATAATAGCGTAAAAACCCACACAACTGCAGTTATTGGTACTATTGCAAATGCAATAAGATTGAGTTTACTACCCATTTATAATTAGATGCACTAACAGAAAAGCTCAATAAACTGGAAAGTGCATATTGTTTTTTGATCGTGACCATCAGAAACGTCCTTTAGAAAAAAATTACAAAAGGTGTTCAAAATTGATTCTTATAACAGGAAAATGTGATAACGATGAAAGGGTAGTGCAATTTCCATTATAAATATGACCTTTTAGAGAGGTAAATAGCTTAGTAATACAGCAAAATGTTCAACTTCCAAGGGCTTGGAACAAATTACAAAAAAAAAAAAAAAAAAGAAAGAAAAAAAAAAAGTGTTATTGGGTTCACATTACGATATTTTCACGATACCCCCATTTATTCCTACAGGAATCAAAATACGCTTGCATGATTTTTTAAGTTTGCACCGGCCGGCAAAAACTTACGTAAAGTCGAATTTCTGTAAGTTGAGTATTACTTGAAGTCGGGGAGTTCCTGTATTAGGGATGCAAAACGTCCCTGCTATCAAAAATGATAAAATTAATTAAATCTAGGACCAATGGGCAAAATTGAAAATATAAATGTGATTGGAGCTCTAAATCCCATCCAACTGAATGCTCAAAGAGCAAGAACTGTTGTAGACCAGATCAAGCTCAAAATAGAAGAAAATGACATAGACATCTTGGTACTCCAAGAACCATATGGGTAGGGTTCAAGGGTACCCAAAAGGCTATAAAATCATAGAATACACCTCAGGTGTCCCTTCTACAGCAACAGTAGTTAAAAATACTGACCTCACAATCACAAAGGTGGATCACCTCTGTTCCTCGGTAGCAACGTGTGCTAATATCACCAGTGCTATAGGACAGTTTTATATCATATCACTTTATTCAAGACCAGGTGAAGATACGAATCCTACCACAGAATATTTACAAACTTGCTACCTACTGCAAATATCATAGTGTGTGCTGATGTCAACTGCCAGTCAGCCTTATGGCATAGCCGTGCAGAAGACAGAGCAGGCACCCGCAACGACCAGATATTAACAGATTATATAGCCACCTCTCCTTTTCAAGTGCTAAACCAACCGAATAACCTACCAACTTTTAGCAGTACCATGTGGGAGAGTGACATTGACATTTCTCTTGCCACCAATTCAATACCTTATAAAATTACAGACTAGCGTGTCTAGCCAGCCCGGACCACATCAGATCATAGAACTATCACCTTCAAACTTAACAGGCAGTTACAGAAAGCCCAACAGTCACTATTAGATATTAAAATGATTGATAGATCTTCACAGAATTAACAGCAGCTGAGCTGCAAAAACAGCAAACTTGTCCATCCAATGGAAAAAAAACCAAGGAGTCCCCTGGTGGTGCCCCAAACTAACTACACTCAGGAACAGGGTGCACCAGGTGATGAGATACTTTCAAAGAGCCAGAACATCGTGGCCACAAAATGAGGTGAATACAGTGAGAGATTCATATAGAATTCTCAGGAATCAGTATACAGCCCTCACATTAGAGATAAGAAAAAAAATCCTTGAGGCATTGTTTCCAGAAGTTCCCACCAAGTGGGAACTTCTGGAAACAATGACCCTTGGGGAGTTGTCTACAGAATAGTGACTAACAAGCTGCCAAGAGGAGATGATATAGAAACAACTGTCAAACCAAACGGAACCCCAGCCTTCTGTTGGGCAGAATCTGTAAATAACATCTTAGACAGTATTTATCCAGACTGAGGATGGGGACTATTCCCCTGCCCAAATTGACATCATGAAAGAAAATACTGATTATGACAATGCCAATAGGGAACCTGTTTACTATAGAAGAATTAGAAATAGCACTATCTAAAACCAAGAACAATAAATGCCCAGGATTTGACCAATTAGTGGTTGAAATAATCAAAAAATCAAAATCAAAAAACATAGAGGAAAAGTATATGCTGGCGATTTCTATAGACTGCTGGGGAATTTGACTCATTCTGGTGGCCTAGTGTTCTTAGAAGACTCTGCCAGACAAATGCCCCCACAAAGGTAGATGTCAGTTACCTCTATAAGGTAACTGACAGCTACCTTAAAGACAGAAGTGTCTCAGTATATGCACAAGGTTCCAGAATTGACACAATTCCTGGAATAAAGGTTACCCGCAGGGTTCAATCCTTGGCCTTTTCTTCTGGAACATTGTTCTGGATGAATTTCTGGACTTGAATCTGGGCCCGATGGAAAGCCTAGTTTTTGCAGATGACTTGATAAGAGTAATTGTAGAGCAAATATCAACTGCACCCTCTTGCAGCTGCAGGAGTGGAGACAAATGCATATGCTCAAAATATCACCTGACAAAACCAAACAAACTTTTAAAAGGAACTTTAGACATAGAAAGACTTCCACAAATTTTTATTATTTCAAAATTTATACATCTACAATCAAAATGGTAGCTGAAATAAAATATCTAGGAGTTGTCTTTGGCTCAAAATTTAACTTTTAACTCCATTTGGCTTACTTGTAAAGAAAGTGAGAAATTATGCAGGCATGATTGCCTGGATCAGCAGAACAAACTGGGGACTCAAAAGAAGGCCCCTGGCAATCATATACCATGCAGTGTTCCTACCTGTTACAACCTTGAAGCCAGTGACTCCATAGTAAGAAACAGGAATAAACTAGAATCAATACAAAGGACAATATTTCTCACTATTACCAGAGCATGCTGCACTGTGAGCACACCAGCACTGCAGGTGTCGGCTGGTGCTCTCCCACTTTATTTGGAAGTTGCCAAAAAAAGGCTTTTATTATTATTATTATTATTGTGCAAGGAAGCCTGAGGCTTATGCTGCAACAGCCAAAAAAAAAAAAAAAAAAAAAAATTCCCGATGTTACCCTGAGAGAGAGAGAGAGAGAGAGAGAGAGAGAGAGAGAGTCAGAAGTAGAAGGGAATCACCAAGAAAGAGAAGAATGATGATATCCAGCTCGGCTAATATTACAGACTTAAAAAGGACATACCGACAGAATTTCTGGGGATAGCCCTTAACACAGCCAGCACCAAGGCTGAAAGATAAAATAGCCACAAAGCTCCATAAGCTATGATAAACAAACTGGGAGTAGGAAACAAGAGGTGTGGTTACAAAAAGGTTTCTGCCACAGGTGGCAATGGTTATCCCAAAGCCACCAAAAGTGGTACACCCCCGAATTCTTCACAACATTTATATTGACAGGTAACGAGTTCCTAAATTAACTCCCTTAGACCCTTCTGCACCTGTGGCAAAAGTGAAGACTGGGGGCACATTCTCTATGAATGTATAATTAATAATATACAAAAAAAACCCAATTAATAGCAGAAATTGGTCCCCTATCCACAGGTTTGGTTTGGGTTTTATTGGCACATCAGCAACTGAGGCTATAATGCGCCAAATACCAGTCATATGTAAAAAGTTAAAACATTCAGTGACCTAAGTAGTTAGGCCACCATGTCCAGATATATAATAACAGATATATAAAAAATAAACCAATAAAGAGATAACAATAACATAAATTTTAAATACAATTAAAAACTTTTATCGATTTAAAATAGCTAAAAACAGCAGACACGTTGTCATTGTCGGATAAAATCTGACTGAGTGTATAAGGCTCAGTCAGATGATTAAAAGCAGTAAAATGGGTGCTGCTAAAATCTGGACAGTCAATTAAAAGGTGTCTGATCGTTAAGATTGTGCCACAGGACACACACATAGGAAGGCCATCAGCTCTCGGCAGAAACGAATGAGTTAAATGACTGTGTCCTATGCGGGTCCGGGCAAGAACAACTTCCTCCTTATGATTCCTGCGCAGACTAGACTGCCACGGTTCCCTATCCATAGGACAAGAACACTTCTTTATAATGGAAGAAAATAACTATTTTCACAAGTTTTACACAAAAAAGTATTTCAAACCTATAGAAACATCCAGAGACAGGCCTTACAGTCCACACCATGCCCAGATAACATTTTCAACCGACAGAGTAGCTGCATCAGCACTCTGACAGATACCGAAATTTGACTAGACACCCCCCCCCTCAGGTCTCACACCAAATAAGTAAACACGTAGCAATGTTTGTTTGTTTGTTATTTGGTTTTTAGGAGTATTAGCAACTTAGGCCATATTGCTCCAGGGATATGCGGTGGTCATTCCCAGACCTTTCTGCATCCTCCGTATTTGGTGGTCACGGGCTCGAACTCCAGTCTAATCAAGAAGTGTGTGCTACACACTGCTGCTCCTGCCCACCTAGCTACAGAGGTGCCACGTAGCGATGTACAGGCAGCCAGCCAGCAAAGCAGCTTAACTGAAAAATATTAGTAAGGAGCAAGGGATGTAATGCAGAATGAAAGAGCGTGAGAGAATGAGAGAATGAATGCACTGGGCACTGAATGATAGAGTGAAATAGGAGTTGTGGTAAGAGGCAATGAATATTAGTTTTGGTGAGAGAGTGGCCCAGTAAGGGAGCAAGAGTGTGAATGAATAGTAGCAGTAATAGAGGCATATGATACAAGAAAGCAAGCTTATGTACCATCAGAAAAAAAAAAAAAAAAAAAAAGCAGCCCATTTCACACATCCATTCCCTGTAAAAGTTTGTCCAGTTGCTCCTTGAATTTATTTATTTATTTAAACAACTTCCACAACAACAGATGGAAGTTTGATGAAGGCAAACTTCCACACATTTATTCCGCAAATATCTTTCCTCAATTTGAATTTATGCCCCCCTCAAGTGCATAACCTGAGCAAGAAAAAGAATCCCATCAGCATTGGGCTAAACTCTCAGATCATTCAAAGCCTTAAACACCTCAATCAGATAGTCTTGTAGATGCTTAGTCTCCAGACACTGGAATTTGCAGAATTTAAGCCTTTCTTGGCAAGAACACCCCCTTCATTCCCTCGCCAATCTAGTTGTCCTCTGTACTTACTCAAGCAAGTCTACATCCTTCCTAAAATGAGGCCTCCAGAACTGTATGCAGTACTCAAGGCATGGTAGCCTGACCAATGCCTTATACAAACAGATAATCACCTTTTCCAAAATTCCAGTATATTATTGACAATACCTCATGACCTGCTCTAGCAGGTTCTAGTATTACCATAATACTAGAGCAAAAGGCAAAAAGTAGGAGTGCTGTGGCTTGGGGAGAACTGAGAGGGTGAGGGTGCAATTTTCGAATGCATCACAGCCTAAAAAAATATGAAACTTGTGAAATGTTTGCTGCCCTTTCTGGAACAGGACATGATCTAGCCAAGGAGGATGTCTTTGTGTGTGTGTGTGCTAGGTGCAGTGAGTGTCAAGATATTAGGCACCAACTCAGCGTTCTGACGAGCACTTATGATAGTTTGAAGAGTCGGGTAGATGCCGTCGAAGGTATTAAATTGGGGGACCCATCAATCTCTCCACCGCCTATCTCAATGCCAGAACTCTTGTGCCCTTTGTGACAATATCCAAAGCAGAATGCGCTGGTCCCACAGGAGCTAGTTATTGTTGGTGACTATTGTCAGGGAGATGGGTAACATTGTGCAAAAAGGATACATGGAATAGGACCAGGGTATGTCTGCCAGGGGCAAAAGTTGATGACCCTGTATCTTTTAAGGGCACAAAGGGTGATACTGTTCTACATATTGGCACTAATGACATTAAGAGTAGGAGATCTGCAGATTTATTTAAGTACAGGTCAATTTTTTAAAAAATAAGTCACGAGTCAGAGTTAAATTTGGAAGTGCAATTCTGCCCAGACACGAAAGGAGGGAGTATAATTGTCAATAAATTCGGCCCTGGAGAGATTATGCAAGGCTCGCTCATGGACTAGAATTTTTCTCAAAGACTAACAGTTGCTGCAGGCAGATGTGAAAGTGACTCTTGCAATGCTTCTATTAGAATGAGCAGTGGCCTGGAGGGCAGGGTGACAGGTTTTCGGATCTGGTGGGGTCATCATAAAACAAATAAATATATGGGCAGTCACAGGGTAACTAAAGGTCAGAACAGGTGCACGTACACTTGCATGTACACCAATGATAGAAGTGCAGTAAATAAATGATTTTGAAGTAAATTAAAGGCAGATATTGTTGGCATATATTATTGACATGTCACACAGATATAAACAGTGCAGGAACTGGAATTTGAGGAGTAGAATGTGTATAGAAAGGATAGAAAGGGAGGAGGGGTTATGCTGTTAGTTAACAAACAAAAAATCAAAGGAAGTGCATCCAGTTGACACTGATGGACAGTGCAATGATGAGTCAGTTTGGTGTGACATAAGCACTGGGAAAGCAAATATGAGAGAAGGAGTGTGTTATACGCTTAATGACTAATGAGTACAAAGAACAATTGTAGAGAGAAAGAGAGTGGTACTGGCCAGTAAATCAGAGTGTTTTATAATGGGGGATTTTAACCTCACAAATATTGACTGGAACTTGTGGATTGGTATTTCGCACATTAGCAAAACTTGTGAATTTATTGGATGATTGTTTTCTACAGCAGCATGTTCGAGAGGCAACCAGAGAGAGAAATACTCTTGATCTGGTTATCAGCAGTGATTATTCATGCATTAAGAATTTGCAGATAAAGGAACCACTAGGTAGCAGTGAGCACAGTGTACTGACATGGGATTTACAAAAATATCCAACTACTATCGGGTAAAGGAAAAGATTTTTGCTTTCATAAAGGTGACTACAGTGGTCTGACAGTTTTTAAATTTTATACAGTGGGATCAACTGATGATGTTACAAACAGCAAATTCTAAATGGAAGCATTCAAGGAAGTAACCTTGGAAGTTACTAGACTTTTCATACAAACTAAGAAATACTGTTCAAGGTTCAGGCCTAAATGGATGTCAGATGAACTAATGAGATTCATAGCAGAGAAGAAAAATGTATGGCATGCATCTAAATTATCAGGCGACACAGATATAAGCTAGTCTGTAATCAAGTCACAAAGGAGGTTAGGCAAGCAAATGCAGATTATGACAAATCTCTGCCAAAGGCTGCTAAGAAAAACAACAAGATCTTCTTTCCTTATATAAACTCTAGAAGGAAGGGGATGAATCAGGTTGGTCCACTTGATGTCTATGGTTCGACTGTTGATGATCCTGCTCAGATAGCTGGCAAACTGAATGAGTTCTGGGGAAAATAATGGAGTTACTGGTTAAAGAAGCATTACAGGATTCATCTAGACAAGACTGCAGTAATAATTCAGACAGGTTTGTTAAGGGAAAGTCTTGTGTAACAAATTTGATTAGATACTATGATGTGGTTACAAAGGAACTTGATGCAAAAAATAATTTCGATATTATATACTTGGATTTCAAGGAAGCTTTTATACTGTTGCTCATTATTATTATTCATATGGGGTAAGGAAGCCTGAGGCTTTTGCTGCACCTCATGGAAGACTATTGTACAAATTAGAGCAGTATGGTATTAAGGGCAATTTACTACAATGAACAAAAGGGTGGTTGAGTGGGAGAAGACAGAATGGTAATCAATGGACGCTGCTCTTTGTGGACTAAAGTTATTGGTGGAGTCCCCCAGGCTTCGGTGTTGGGCTCACTGTTTCTGTTTTGTATATTTATCAATGATATTGATGAAGGTATATCAGGCTTAACGTCCAAGTTTGCAGATGATACAAAGATTGGCATGGTTGTTGACAGTAATGACAGTGTGTTACTGCAACAGGACCTAGAGAAGTTGGGCAGATGGGCTTCTGTGGCAAATGAAATTTAACATTGACAAATGCAACGTACTGTATATTGGTAAAAGCAACCCAAGAGAAAAGTACCAACTGTGTGGTATGTTTCTAGGGGTCTGGTCCAAAATCCTGACAGCTGAAAATCCTGAAAGTATCTACTATATTGTAGAAATATATGAATTCTATATATTTATTAGTTTTTTAGTAAGTAAAAGTGTACCTTATTAGATTTATTTTGTATAGAAAGAATATAAAAAATAACAAACTTTAACGACAAAAACCTTTCAATTTGAAGATCACGTGGTCTGTTACAAAAAACAGTGTTAAAATATAATCGGCAAATAAAAATGACTTAATGTTACCTTGTTACATCGCATTTAATTGGTAATTTTTAAATTTCAATTTTGGTATTTGTATAGGGCGTTTGAGCAATAATTATAGGTACTGTATAACATTGAAATGCTAAAGATAAACTTGAAATAAGAATGCTTTCAGAATATGAAAATTTAGAGTAATGTATTTTGGCAGCTGCGTAATGTTTGTCCTAAATATCATTAGCATAACTAAAACTGTAATTATACAGGTATTTATTTATTTATTTTTTTGTTATTAGCTGTACTTTCACACAAATTTCTTTGACAAGTACATCAGGCATGATCATGGGTGCCAGCAGGATATTTTGAAAGGGATAACAGGAAAAAAATATCCCATTTTCTTCTTATTATTATAATTCCTAAGATTATTTCCCTGATTAATATCCCCTGGAAAAAAAATATCCCATTTTCTTCTTCTAATTATACTTAAGATTATTTAAGCATTATTATTAAGATTATTAAAGTATATTAAGATTATTATATTACTTAAACTGTGATTATTGTCAGTAATATATATGCTATAATATATATGCCAGACAAGCTGTACTTGCTACCTGGGAGTCTAAAACGCTGATGGAACTGATATTCGGGTGACACTCAAGTCAAGTGGACCCAATTTCGGCGAAGTCCGGACGGTCTGTGACAGCCAAATCCTCTGCTTGCACCTTCACGATGGTGGGACTGTTAGTAATCCTGGGTATAACCCCCATGCACAAGTACATGGCGGGTGACCACCCAGGTGTGAACCAACGTAAGCAGGGGTCCAGGTGTGGCGCCCACACCACATGGAGGAACGCTGCCCCTCTATGTTACCAGGCAGTACTAGGTGGTAGATTACTCTCATCAACTGGTGAAATACCATCACTTTGCTTATTGGAGGCTTGAAGTGGTGGAACCCATGTTTAGTCTCTAGAGCTAAGTTCCGGTCAACCCTTCCCTATCTCTTCCATCATGCAGTATCATTGATGACTTTTGAGGTTATGATGAACGTTGTGTCGAGATCCAATATTCCTTACATTTCGAGGGTACAGCTCTAAAATGGTTTTCGCAGGCCGGCTGCTAGCTAGTACACCGGACCGGACCTATTGGTAACTGTCTAGGAGGCTTCCGGATCAGCTAGTGTATAATCTTGCTACCTCTACTCTGCCAGATAGTGACTGGAGGGAGTCCGAGTAGTGTGTATGCGGGGAGCATTGTCGAGGCCACATTATGTCAAGGATCTGGGTATATTCTTCCACATGTATGCCATATCCAAAAATTTCATTACTTCATACAGCATGTCCCACCCACTTTTTCTTACAATTGAATAAACCATGAATTGTCAAACTAATAGAGCAAGCTTATCTGCGAAAAGATCTAAACCTCCCAAGGACTTCCTAATTCATTTCACAAATATGTGGTCTCAATTCTAATCTCAACGATGTCCATTTCGACTTGCAGTCTGCCAAACCTCATGTACTTTTTCTGACAGAATCTCAGTTATCGGTTGATTCAACTACTGCTCATCTCAGATGCCCAAATTATTCGCTGTATGATTCCTTTCGCCTCAAAGGTGGTACTTGTGCATATGTCCATTCTGATATTCCCTGTCAGAGACTTGGCAATTTGGAATCTCCTCTCTTTGATCTTCTCTGGCTTAAAATATCTCTACCTCATTGTGTCAAATTCATCTGTTGTCTCTACCGTTCTCCCAACTCGACTAATCACTTGGAGCTCTTTGACTTCCTCTCTTTGCAACTTGACTTTCTCCAGTCCAACTCTCCTAACAGTGAGGTAATTTTCCTTGGTGATTTTAATGTTCACAACCCCAGATGGCTTCCATTTTCTAGTCACACCGACCCAGCAGGTCGAGATGCCGAGGCTTTGGCAATTACTAATGACCTAGCACAGATTGTTCATTTACCTACAAGAATACCGGACAATCCTAATCATACAGCCAATATGCTTGATCTTTTTCTCACAAAACAACCCTTCTAAGTACACGGTCAAAGTGAGAGCTCCTTTAGGCACTTCAGATCACAACTTGGTGATTGTCTCTTCTCCAATGAAACCTTTATCTCATGGCTATTCCCAACCTCGTGTTTGGCATTACAAGAATGCAAATTGGGATGACCGGCGAGATTTCTTTTCTTCTTTTCCTTGGTCGGATTACTGTTTCAAAACTTCTGATGTCAACGTTTGCTCAGATCGTGTCAGTGAAATTATTCTTGCAGGAATGGAATCCTTTATCCCACACTCCACTTTAAAATCTCTTCCTTTATCTAATCCTTGGTTTTCCAATAAATGTGCTAAGGCTGTCCAAGAGAAGAATGTTGCATATCGTAATTGGCTTGTTTCTAATTCTTCAGTTTCATTTTCTGCTTACACCAAAGCTCGCAACAATTGTAAAGCAGTTATTAATCAGTCCAAACTAGAGTTTGAACAGGCTATGAGTAGAAAACTTGCTTCTTGCCCTAATGGTATCCGAGCATTCTGGTCTCTTGCCAAAGCTATTGGCCGCAACTTTTTCCCATCTCTGCTCCCACCTCTGTCCAAACCAGATGGTTCTGTTGTCACTTCAGCCAAGGATAAAGGTGACCTGCTAGCATCCCATTTTTCTTCCAGCTCATGTATTAATGATCTTGGTAAAACACCTCCCACCATTCCTAACACACTCCATTCAATGCCTCCTGTGGTCTTCCATCAAAAGGATATCAGAAGGATTTTGATGAATCTTGATGCTAAGAAAACTCCAGGTCCTGATGGTATTTCTCCACTTGTTCTCAAAACCTGTGCTCCTGAACTTACTCCTATTCTTTGCCGCCTTTTTTCACTTTCTTATTCTAGAGGTGTTTTTCCTTCTGCTTGGAAATTTGCTCATATCCAGCCAGTTCCTAAAAAGGGTGACAAATCCCTCCCATCCAATTATCGTCCCATTGCAATTACTTCTACTCTTTCTAAAGTAATGGAGAAATCAATTAACCGCCAACTCTTAAACTACCTAGAAGCCTTCCGTCTGATCAACAATCACCAGTATGGATTCCATCAGTGTCGATCCACTGGTGATATTCTGGCTTATGTTACCCATTTATGGACTAATTCAATGGAAAGGTTCGGTGAAACACAAGTAGTTGCTCTTGACATCTCAAAGGCTTTTGATCGTGTTTGGCATAAAGGTCTTCTAAACAAGCTTCCATCTTATGGTTTGCCATCTGTTTTTAGTAATTGGTTATCCAGTTTTCTCTCTGATCGCTCACTGAGAGTGATGGTTGATGGCTCTCTGTCTTCTAACTTCTCCACTAATGCCGGTGTCCCCCAAGGTTCAGTTCTTTCCCCCACTCTTTTCCTCTTGTATATCAATGACCTTCTTCCATTGACTGTAAATCCTATCCATAGTTTTGCCGATGATAGCACATTGCATTCAACTTTCCATTTTGAGAAAACTTGTCCTGCTCAATCAGCTTCAACTTCTCGAAAATCTGCTACCAATTCCTTAAATGCCGATCTTCAGGTAATTCTCCAGTGGAGCAAAGACAACTTAGTTGATTTCAACCCTTCTAAAACTCAGTCTTGTCTTATATCTCGCAAAAAAGGATTCTTCTGCTCCTATGCTTATCTTTAGTGACACTCCAATTTCTAGGCAAAAGGATATATCTCTTTTGGGGATTACCCTGACTTCTAATCTCTCTTGGCGCAAGCACATTACAAATATTGCTTCCTCTGCATCTAAAAAACTTGGTTTTCTCTTTCGCTCTCGGCGTTACTTTTCTTCCAACCAGCTGCTCACTCTGTATAAATCGCAAATCCGCCCTGCCATGGAATATTGTTCCCACATCTAGGGTAGTGCCCCCAAAACCTCTCTCAGGCTTCTAGATTCCACTCAGAAGAGGAATAGCATAGTTAGGTTAATTAATGATTCATCTCTAACAGAGTCTCTCCACTCGCTGTCTCATAGACGCACTATTTTTGCTGCATGCCTCTTCTACAGATACTTCCATGGACACTGTCCTTCTGAATTAGCTTCTATAATTCCCGCTCTCTCTTTCAAAACAGTCCGAACACGTGCCGCAACCAGCCAACATCCATTTACTGTCCAACTTCAAACCCACAGAACCAACTTTTCATCTTCCTCATTTATTCATTCAACTGCCGTTTTCTGGAACAACCTTCCTTCATACGTATTTCCTGAAAATTACAATCTACAGAAGTCCAATGTCAACAAATATCTTCTCTCGTCTTCTCAATCTCCACCCCAAGCATGGTACTAAGTACTATAGGTTCTAATACCTCTCGTGTTTGGGGTTCACATAAAAAAAATATGGTTTTTGTGAACTGATTGTATGCTGTTAGTATATGTGTGTGTTGTTTATTCATTAATATGACAAAATATCATATACTGTTTTCATAACTGCAATCTACATGTTCCATGTGTTTAAATAATATTTATGTTTTTAGTGGCCGTTTTGATTACATGAAAAACATTTTTTATTGCAAAAACAGTTTGAGATATAGACTCTAACTTCGTTTTTTTTAAAAAATACAATCGGCATGCCGGGCAGCACTGGTTTCTAGTATTATGGTAAATGGGAGCGATTGAAGGTAGGAATGTAATGGGAAGTATGTAAATACACTTTAATATGTAAACTTTGAATACATATACTAACACACTGGTCCTAGCTACTAACACACCAACATACCCACTGCTACCTCCCTGACAAGCAAACTTGCAGCCAGGACCACACCCCACCAATTGAATAGTAAGTTGAGGGGCTCAGGGTAGCAGTGGGGGGGGGAAGAGAGAGAGAGAGAGAGAGAGAGAGAGATAAAATGGAGATGAATACTTGTAAGAATGAATGAAAGCATGGGTGTGTGTGTGAGAGAGAGAGAGAGAGAGAGAGAGAGAGAGAGAGAGAGAGAGAGAGAGAGAGCGAAAGAACAAAGTTAATTCCTATTATTGCTGTAAATACTAACCACTCACTTAGTTGCACAGGTAACCTTCGTATAACATGATAGTTTAGTTCCTACAAAATCTTGTGTAATGCGAAACCGTGTTATATGGGACTAAGAACCAGTACACAAAGGAGGATTGCATTCCAAAAGCTATTTTTTTTATACATAATTTTTTTTTATAACAATCGGAAACTAAATTTTTATGATATAGTAATAACCAAACAAATGTCTCATCTCACAAACTGTGATACACATATCAGATAATGTCATCATCATCATCATCAGCCATTTTCAATCCACTGCAGGATGAAGGCCTCTCCAGCAACTTTCCAGTTCCTTCTGTTTTGAGCACTGGCCATCCATTTACTACTCAAAAACTCATGAATTTCATCTATCCATCTCCGCCTTTGTCTTCCGGTTTTCTTCTAGCTCCTCTTGGGTACCATTCTGTTATTTTCTTAGTCCATCTGTCATCATGTCTTCGAGCTATGTGTCCTGCCCAAGACCATTTTAGTTCTTTAGTTTTGATAAGAATGTCCTTTACTTGAGTTTGCTGCCTAATCCATGTGTTTCTCTTCTTATCTAACAGTCTGATTCCCAATATAATTCGATCCACTCTTCGCTGTGTAGTTCTTAGCTTCTCTTCCATTCTTTTAGTGAGTGCCCAAGTTTCACTTCCATAAGTCATGGTGGAGAGTATACATTGATTCATTATTTTACATTTCAGACAAACTGGGATATTGCTCTTCAGTATGTGACTATATTTCCTGAATGCTATCCATCCAAAATTTATTCTTCTCTTGACTTCCAGCCATTTATCATTATTACAGCTAATAACTTGTCCCAGATAAGTATATGACTCCACCTTTTCAATTACTGCTCCTTCAATCATTATTTCCCTTTCCGTGGCATACTTCTTCATCATTACTTTTGTTTTAGCCATATTCATCTTTAGTCCAAAATCCTTACTAACTGTGCATAACTGATTAAGATTTTCCTCTAATTCTTTGGGATCGTGGCTTATGACCACAATGTCATCTGCAAATCGTAAATGGTTTAGGTACTCTCCGTTCACATTGACTCCTTTCTGCGACCAGTCTAATCTTCTGAAAGCTTCCTCATGGGCAGCAGTAAACAGCTTCGGAGATATTGTGTCTCCTTGTCGAACTCCTTTCTCGATTTTAAATCTGCTACTGTCTTTGTCTAGTCTAATAAAGGATGTAGCATTCTCATATATTTTCTTCAAAATCATAATATATGGAGTATCTATGCCTTGTATTTCCAGTGCCCGAAACATTGCCTTATGCTGTATGGAGTCAAACGCCTTTTCATAATCCACAAATGCCAGGCATAATGGTGTTTTATATTCATTTGCTTTCTCCATTAGCTGTGATATTACGTGAAGGTGATCCATAGTTGAGAATCCTGTCCTAAAGCCAGCTTGCTCTTTCGGTTGATTCTTATCAAGTATTCTTTCTAATCTGTTAGTAATGACCCTTGTGAACAACTTGTAGATATGGGATAACAAGCTAATTGGTCTATAATTTCCAATTTCTGATTTATCTCCTTTCTTATGCAGCAAAACTATGATTGCATTATTCCACTGCTTAGGCATCACACCTTTTCTAATGCACTTTGTGAAGAGCCTTGCCAGTTTTTGTGTTATGTCTCTTCCTCCCAATTTTAACAACTGTACAGTAACTTCATCTTCCCCAGGGGCTTTCCGATTCTTCATTTTCTTCAATGCATGTTCTACCTCATCAGGAAGAATATTGGGTATGTCGTATGTGTTGCTACTTTGCAATCCATCTTTCCCACTGCTGGTATCATTCCCTCGCTCCTTGTATAATTCTCTATAATAGTCTTCTGCTATTTGAATTATGCCTTTTCTGCTGTTTATAAGTACACCATCGCTATTCTTCAGTTTCAGTATCATAAATCGTCTTTCTGTATTACTACTCATGGCTGCTGATTTAAATCCTTTGTTTTCCCTTAATGCTTGTTCTACTTTTCTTGTGTTAAATCTTCTTATGTTCTCTCTGAGTCTCTTTCTGATGGCTTTGCATAACTCAGTATACTCAATTTTCTCCCTGTCAGTGTTTTTCTTGCTCTTCATTTGTCGTCTTTGGTTCATCATGACAAGTGTTTCTTGACTAATTTTTTCTTCTTTGGATTTCTGTTTCCCTATAGGTTTCTTGGGCTTTATCACTTTCAGAAAGTTGTAATATTCCTCGTCGATATCTTGGCCCTGAGCAGTCTGCAGAAGCTCAAACTTGTTCTTAAGTTCCAGTACATACTGCTTTTTCTCCTCCTCTGTTATCTCAAAGACCTTTGTATTATTTACTCGAGTCAGTTTTTTCCTTTCCTTTCCTACATCTATATCAAGTGTACATCTTACCATTCTGTGATCACTTCCAATTTACCTTATTCAGGACGGTAACATCATTCACAATATATCTTCTGTTAGTGAGGATGAAGTCGATTGCATTAGTAGTTAATCCATTTGGACTCTTCCATGTCCACTTTCTGTTCACCCTTTTCTTGAAAAAAGTGTTCATTACTGACAGTCCTTGAGATTCTGCAAATTCCACAAGTCTTTCACCTCTTTTATTTCTTTCACCAATTCCAAAATTTCCTATAGTTCCTCTTTCTGCGCTGTTTTGCCTTTTTCCAACCTTAGCATTGAAGTCCCCCATAATAATAGTGTAGTGGGTTTTCTGCTCATCTAGAAGACTCTCAATTTCAGTGTACATTTCTTCAACCTCTTCATCATCATGGCTCGATGTTGGTGCATAAATCATTATAATCTTTAGCTTGTACCTCTTAGAAATCTTGAATATTAGTCTTGACACCCTTGGTGATGTACTTTTGAATTCCAAAATGTTGTTTTTAAAATCTTTATGGACCAGAAACCCAACTCCACCTTCACTGTTTCCATTGGTGTACAGCAGATTTCCACTTGATAAACTTATAAGTGATTCATTTCTTCTTCTTGTTTCAGCCAAACCGATGATATTCCAATTCACATTTTCTAATTCCTTTTCCAGCTCTAATATCCTGTCTTCACCGATGAGTGATCGTATGTTATAACAGGCCAAGTTCAATTTCCGTGCATGGCAGCCTGGTCGTACCCAGAGATTCTTAGCACCCTCTGCTTCCACTCTGATCCTCTCGCTGCTGTAAGAGGGAGAGTGAAAGCTGCTGGGGACTGAGGGCCATTTGTATTGTTGTGCTCTCATTGCTGGAGGGTTTGGTCTTTTCCTCTTCACGCTGATCGGCGTCTTGAAGAGAACCACTCTACACGTTCGTTGCCACCTAAGTGACGTAACAGGGCTTACCATCGAGAAGGTGTGCATGAGTGGATTTTAGGGAGGCAGGCCAACCGGACTTCTCCTAAATCTTCTGTAATAGAGAGATATTGGATCTATCAGTGTTTTAGGCTGTGTCTGATAACACACAGGATACCTGTTCCCCTCTAAGCCCCTATGTACATTCATTTAATTCAGATAATGTACATTCATTTAATTTTCTTCCTCGCTGCTAAGTACAATCAAACAAGAACATTTTCTCTGTTGCAAAATATCTTCACCTTCTGAACTTTCTTCTGCAGCATCTTGATTTTGTGCATCTTCTGCTCTCTTTAAAAAATAAGTATTCTGGGATTATTTGCTTTTGCTTGATAGATCTTTGTAAATTGCATAATGGAGTTAAGCATTTTTGAAGTTTCTTTTTGAACTTTGTTTTCCTTTCAGTCAAAGGATCTGCATTCAAAAAATAAGATTCTAATTGCTTGGCTAAGTTTATGCTTTCCTGTACGTTTTTTTTGTGTAAATTTTGGAACTTCAGAATTTTCAACTATGCTATCATCCTCTGAATTGATTTGGTTTACCTCCGATAGCATTTCCACCAAATCCGCTTTGCCGGCCTCTTTTTCTACCAATAATTCGTGAATGTCTTCAGTAGTCATATCAACAAAACCTTCTCCTCCTACCAACTTAGCAAATTCCTACTATTGCACCAATTCCGTTTTCTGCTGGTTCGACCATATTTCCTACTGAAGGAACTGACTCTGGCTATACATTTTTCCATTAACATTAAATTTCGCATTTAATGTTGATGGTTTTACTTCTTTGAGCAATAAAGCTATGATTCTGATACAGTTGAAATGATACACAATTGAAATGCCTCTATCTCTTCAACAGATTCGGAATCAATTTTTTCCAAAATCCATTGTAGCAATTTTCTGATGGAATGAGTTTTAAGGATAGATATAATGCCTTGATCTATGGTTGAATTAAAGAAGTTGTATTAGGTGGTAGGAACATTACTTCAACATTTGGATGACAAACTTTTTGGATGGCCTGGCACATTATCCAATAGTAATAAAACTTGGAAATCTAGATTTTTTTCTGGTTTAAATACTTTTCCACAGCTGGAAAAAAACAATTCAGAAACTATTCTTTAAACAAATTGGCAGTTACCCAAACTTTTTTTATTTGCTTTCCATTCTACTGGTAACGCATTTTTATTTACATCTTTCATTACATGAGGATTATAGAGGATGGATCTATAAATTACCATTGGTTTTATCATGTAATCTCCTGATGCATTACTGCACATAAGTAACATTACACAATCTTTTGATGCCTTAAAACCCGGCATGGCTTTCTCTTTTTTTGCAATAAACATTTTGTTGGGCATTTTTTTTCTGCCAAAGACCTATCTCATTGGCATTGAAAACTTGATGTGGTGTGTGTGCCCGTGCTTTTCAATAATTTTTGAAATTCCTCTGCATGCTTCTTGGCAGCTTCATTATCAGCCAATGCACTTTCTCCTTGAATTTTTATGTTACGTAACGAGAAGTGGTTTTTAAATCGCTCAAACCAATCTTTACTGGCAACAAACTCCAGGTTAACAGAAGATACTCCATTTTCTTTTAAATGGTTATACATTTTTAATGCCCTTTTGTTTAATTACATTGCTATCTAATGGGGTCTGTTTTTTTTCCTGCTATCCTCAATCCAAATTCTGAATGCTTTATCCATTTTCGCAATTATTGGCACTCAGAGACGAACTGTCATATTTGCAGAAAATGAAAGATCCCGCAACAACAGCAGTTCTAATCTTCTGTTCATTTTTCTTTATGGCCCAGATTGTTGCTTTGTTTAAATTTAAACTAATTGATATTTCTGTTCATTGACTTTTTTTTTTTTGTTGTAATATTTAAAACAGTAAAAACGATAAGCAATTAATAACAAAGAACATGGTTCACACAAGTGAGATACAGAGTAATGAGTTTTTGAAAATTTATATTTTTTATATGACAATATAAAAGAAACAGAAAAGCCCAAGAAAACAAAGGGCAAATTGTTTTTATTGTTTTATGGTAGACCTCCAGAAACGTGCTTTAGAAAAATATCACTAAGGTGATAACGACTAGCGAGTCAGTGGGGATTCACAAAAAAGAAACATTGAAAAATTACATCCAACACAATAGCAGGGTTTTCCCTCACAAAAGCTCAAAAATACTGTGTTATGCGAGGTTTCCCACAATTCTCAAATCATGTTCGAGTGAAACTGTGTGTTACATAAGTACCATGTTGTGCGAGGATTGCCACAATTTATCAATCGTGTTAGAGCGAAATTGTGTTGCAGAAGTGTTATAGGGGGGTTGCCTGTACATAGACTTTAAATTTTCTATATAATTATTCTACTCTGTAAACTAACATATTTATAATAGCACTATACACCACTGCATCCCTCCCTGGTGTGAGAAAGAAGATAAATACATGTGAAAAAAAAATTATAACAACAGAAAATGTAATCAAAGAATAGTATAAAATAGTAATAAAACGTAAAAAATAAAGTACAAAACAGAATGGAAGCAGTTGAAATGAGGATTAAGTGAATTAAATTGTCTCTCTCCCCCACTTTGGATAGGTGGATGGGCAGATGTCCATATAGCTCTCCACCCATCCAAGCAAACACCATGCCATAGCAAGTTAGCCAGCGTGGTTTGGGACACAGTGGTCAACACGACTTACCCCTGATCGGTGTGGGAATGAGCAGTAAACAGGCACTCCAACAGGGATCCCCATCCCTATGTACTTTCACTCCCCCCCCCAGCCTGGGTGGCACTCTTCTCACCTTGTGTGTAACTCAACTTCTAACCTGACAACTCCCACCCCTGGGGCAGGATGGGCACTACTCCGGGGGCCCCCTCTTCTGTACCCCATTTAAACTAGGCGGCTGCCTTTATTACTGCCTCCCCTCTTTCACTCTACCAATTTAACCTCCCCTTCCCACTTTCAACTTTTTTTTTTTGCCCCAGGGGTTATTCTGGGGTAATACTGATTTCTAAGGTGCTAAAAGCAAAGCTCCTTAGTTTAGTTAATTTGTGTTGCCAAGTTTGACTGCCCTACTTCCTTGTAGTCTGGGGTGGGCGAGCGGGGTGAATCCCCAGCTCAGCTAAACGGGCATTTAAGTTGTAATTGGGATTATTGGAATTTCGTTTTTTTGCATTTCCGTGCCCTCAGGTATTATCCCCTGGGACCGCTTCCCGTTTACTTGGGAAGCGGATGGTTTTAATCGATTTTAAAATCCATTTAAAGCTAAATCGAGGGCTTCCTGCTCTTGAGTTGTAAATTTGTAAATATTGTATATAGTTGTCTGTAGTCATTGTTAGCTTCAGACTTAATTGTACATAGTGAGTTTTATTTTTACAATGTCGTCCAGTAGTGATCTGGAGCCAATGGAAAAAGAGGTTATGTCGGCGGCCTCAGACTTATCTGATGAAGAAAAAGAAGCTTTGAATCAAGAACTTTTATCTAAAAACCAGGAGGTCACAGAGATGGAAGCATTCTCTGGAAACACCCTGGCAAGAACCCCGGTAAAAAGCAGATCATCGTCGCTCCCTGGGGCTTCACAACTAATACTGGTACCTGAAGAACAACGAAGTCAGGTCTCTAGAAAAAAGAAGAAAAGATCGCAAGGTGAAGATTCTGATGTCAGCATAAGCAAGAAGGCACAGAATCAAAGTCAGAAAAAATTAAAGAAAGAAGAAAGTGTATTAATAAGGTCTGAAAATAAAGAATTTGAAAATGTTCATAATTTAAAAGATAGATTGAAATAATTTTTATGGGATACAGATAGTAAAGTCCCATTACCCAGTATAAGAATTGTCTTAGATATATGGGACCAATTAGAGACAAAAGCTTATTGTTTGTTTGTTATTTGGTTTTTAGGAGCATTAGCAACTAAGGCCATATTGCTTCGGAATATGCGGTGGTCATTCTCTGACCTTTCCGCATCCTCCGTATTTGGTGGTGATGGGCTCAAATCCCGGTCTAATCAAGAAGCGTGTGCTACGCACCGCTGCTCCTCCCCACCTGGCTACGGAGGTGCCGTCACAAACAACAACAAAAGCTTATGATGTATTCCTAGAGAACATTTTATTAAAGGAGAAGCTAAAGAAGAAAGATGAAAAAGGAAGAAAAGATACATATGTGAGTGCGGTCAAAAAGAATAATGAAGGCCAAGAAAAAGAAAAACCATCGAAAGTAATAATATTGAAGGCTACAACATCAAAGTTTAAGACAAGTGAAGAAGTTAAAGATGGTATTTTAAAGGAGATCCGACCTATGCTGAAGGATGTCAAAGTAAAAAAATATTCGTCCTATAAGGGACCGAGGTGTTGTTGTGGAGACCGTGACTGACGACGATATCGCAAAAATTAAGGGCTGTTCTGGCTTGGGGACTCTTGGTTTTAAGTGTAGTGTGCCAAAACCAATTAAGCCAAAGGTAGTGTTGTTTGATATCGAGAAAGGAACTAAAAAGGAAGAATTGCCTAAAGAACTATGGACAAAGAATTTTAAAGATCTAGGTATGAGTGAGAAGAAGTGTGTGGATGGTATTGAAGTTTTATCTGTACAGAAATCAAAGGACACTAATACAGAAAATTGGATATTACAATTCTCTTCAAGTATTTGGAAGAGAATAAATAATAGAAATATATTACTTGTGGGCTGGTCTGCGTGCAGATTTAAGGAAATCTTTCCAGTTACACAATGTTAGATGTATGGCCATGTAGCTAAATATTGTAAAAAGGATAAGTGCTGTGGTCATTGTGGGGAAATAGGACACAACTTCAAAGATTGCACAAATAAGAATAAACAGCCAAGTTGTTGCAACTGTGTAAGGAATCGATTGGAGGCGGGCCATGAGGCTGTGAGTAAGTTATGTCCTGAATATAAGAAAGCTCTCGAAATTTACAAAAGGAAAATCAATTATGGGTAAAAAACTAAAAATAATACAATTGAATGCCCAGAGAGCGAAAAGCGTGGCCTCTCAAACGAACTTTCTCATGGAGAGAGATGACATTGCTATTGCTCTATTGCAGGAACCCTATGCTGTTCGATGTCAGGTAAGATGTTATCCATTAAATTAAAGAGTGTTGTCAGAAGGGGAGTCACCAAATGCAGCAATAGTAGTGAGAGCACCGGATATAGTGGTGACTAAAGTCATAACACTATGTAACAAGAATGCCGTGTGTTGCGTACTACTAGGCGAATTTGGAAGAGTTTACCTAGTGACTCTCTACTGTCAGCACTCAGAAAACATTGAGTCTGACATTGAATACTTAGAAAAAGTAAATAGGCTCATAGGAACACAAAATGTGGCACTAGACTCAAACTCCAAGTAAACAACATCTGAACTTTCTCCTCCCTGCTTTGGGGAGGAGAAAGTTCAGATGATAGAGGAGCGCTTTTAGAAGAATTCATTGTATCTTCCGGAATGGAGGTACTTAATATTCAAGGACATTGTCCAACTTACTCTACGGTGCATGGCAGTTCTTATATCGATTTCACGCTTGCAACAGGTGCAGTTAGAAATAAAGTACATGATTGGAAGGTTGTGGAAAATTATACCATAAGTGATCACAATGCGATCCTTTTTGTTGTAGAAGGTTATGATCAGGTCAGAGTATGGACAGACCTAGATCGGTATAGTACTAAAAATGCTGCACGGCCAAGATTTAATTCCAAATATATGGAAATGGTGTCAGAAGTGTGCTGGAGAGATCTGCACGCAGATCAATATGTAAAAGTGTTAATAAGTGTAATAGATAAGGCTTGTAGTAATAGTATGAGAAAGAAATGTTTACCTAATAGACCAGTATTCTGGTGGAACTCAGAATTGTCCAATTTAAGAAAAGATGTGAATAAGTTAAGGCAATTAAGTCAAAAACACCGAAGAAGGGGTAATATAGATATAGCAAGTAACTATATTTTGGCGTATCGGGATAAAAGACAAAATTATGTTGATAAAATAAATAAGTCTAAAGAATACCATTGGAAAAAGTATGTTGAAGAGAAGGGATCCAGAGACCTATGGGGAACAATATACAAAATTTTAAAACCTAAGACTTTTAATATAAGTACTATGGTAGGAGTTGAGGGAAGCCAAACTCTAAATTGGAAAGATACCGTTGACAAAATACTTAGTGATCTCATCCCAAGATTGGAAGAAAATATAAATGCTTCAAGAAATAAATCTATAGAAAATGAAGAATATTTACAAGAAAGCGAAGAACAAGATTTTACAGCTCAAGAAGTGGAGTCCGCTGTGAGTCGGGCAAAGGATGGTAAGTTGCTGGGCTTAGATAGGGTAGAAGTAGTTGTGTTGAAGAAGATATTTATGCTGACTCCACAAATATACATGGACTTGTACAACAGATGTTTAAAAGAAGGTGTTTTCCCGGAAGACTGCACGTGAGGTTGTTAATAAAAGGTACTGATCGACTCTTAAATGAAACCAGCACATATTGACCGATTGCACTGCTCTCGGTTCTGGGGAAGGTCTATGAAAGACTGTGCGTGAATAGACTCACTGACATATATGAAAATAAGTCTATGTCCTCAGATAACCAATTTGGTTATAAACAAGGGGAAAGTACTGAGGATGCAGTCTTTAGAATGACTAGAATCGTAGAGCGGAGTGATGCGAGATATTTACTGGGGATCTTTGTAGACTTACGTGGTGCATTCGACAGACTTTGGTGGGAAAGCATTCTATCTAGAATAAGAAGAATAGGTTGTACAAAGACCATGTATAAAGTAATGCAAGACTACTTTAGCAATAGATGCATTCTCGTTAAAAACAGATATGAACAGATAAAACGAGAAATGTATCGAGGATGCCCTCAAGGTTCGGTGATGGGCCCCTTTGCCTGGAACATAGTGTTTGATACCTTTCTTGAGAGGGAGATGGATGGAGTTCAATATGTGGCATATGCAGACGATCTAGCAATTTTAGTTCATGGAGGATCACGTTCACAGATTGAAGCCAGAGCAAATGTTGCTCTGTGCTCTCTGAGTGAGTGGAGCATTGAGAACAAACTGGAAATATCTCTGGGAAAAACTGTACAGATGCTCTTAAAAGGTAGGCTGAGTATGAATCGACCTCCTACCTTGAGGCTGAATGGAGGATCAGTTAGATATGCTAAAGTAATTAAGTATCTCAGCCTCCAGTTAGAAGAAAGGTTATTCTACACTGAACATGTGAAGTACTTGAAAAATAAAATAAGACTTCTGTACGCTAAGCTCCGCAGAGTAGTGAGAGCAGATTGGGACATTAAAGGTAGATCTTTGAATCTATTATACAAGTATTTATTTGTCCCAATTGTTACTTATGCTGCTGGGGCTTGGGTACACAGAGTAGAAACTGTGATGGTCCAGAAGTACTTGACCCAAGCACAAAGGTTTGCATTGTTGAGAATTACAAGAGCGTGTCAGACTGTTTCTTCGGAAACTTTACAAGGTGGTGGCAGGGAGAATACCAGCTTACAACGAAGTTCTATTGCAAGGATTATTGTATTACACGAAAAATAATATAAGAAAAGTCATTATGGAAATAAGAACATGTCCAGAAAATGACTACGTGTATACAAGGAACGATGTTAAAAAAGAAAGAGCAAGAATTCTTGGAGATATAAAAATCCAATGGCAGAAGTTATGGCAAAACTCTGAAAAAGGAAGACAGACCTACTTGTTTCTACAGAATGTGGAAACAGTAGATACTAAGAAAAAGCCTTGGTTAGAGTTTGGACTTAATGCAACATTCCTAATAACAGGTCATGGACTAAAATTTACTTTCAGAGCTGGGTCTACATGAGTCTGGGCTGTGCACATGTCGGAACCCAGAAACATCTCAGCACATAATGCTGGATTGTGTCCAATATACAGACACCAGAGCTTTCTTGGAAAGGAGAATAGGAATCCTGAGGGAAGAGACACTAGGAAATATGTTTGCAAATAAAGTGAATTTTAAATATTTCAATAATTTTATTAAGGAAGTTTTTAGAAGAAGGCTGCTACTAGGTAGTAGAGGCTCGCCTCCTCGAGGCGGGGACAGTAACTGCCTTGATTAGGACAGCTAATTTTATTATATAAATAAAAGTTGTTCTTCTCAAAGCAGGCTAAGTAGCCAAAAAGTTAAACTGTCCTCTTTTAAATTTTTAAAATTTTTAATAAAATTTCCCTATTAATGATTTGATCCATGAAACAAAGATCCTAGCCACGGATGTGCTGCGGCACAGGTAGTGGTAGGTTCAGGAGTTTTAAATGGAATGTCTGTAATTTAGCTACCACAGGGTTTGCCACGCCAGTACTTTCATACTCCCTACTGCATGGCCCGCCACCTCATGGCGCTGGATGGTAAATTAGAGGTTTTTGTGCGAAAACAGGTCCCTAGGGTAAGAGGCTATATGTTGTTGTTGAGTTTAACGACACATAGGCTGCTAGGGCCATATTGTGTCTTTCTAATGGTAAGAGGCTGTATGAACAACACAACCCCACACTAACACTACACGAACGCTCACTAACCTACATAAATCTGGCCTTTACAGAGTTTTGTATTCATCAGATTGCCTGATGTGAAGTTGGGGGAAATCCCTGGAGCCACATTACAATTAACACTATACACTATATCCTTCAATGGTTTGTCACCGAATACTTAAACCAATAATAAAACTGATAAGAAATTTAGGAAAACCAGCAGTCCTAACTCTGGACTTTTGTGCAAATATCACTAGTTGTTTCGATGTGTTCGCGAAGAGAAATTGTGTTAAGAGTTTCGTAGTTCCCAGCATGTAAATTGAAAATTTAATTTGATTTAACCACTAGCTGGTAATTTCAAATTTAAAACTGTTAACCATGAATTCTGCTGAAAACATTCAACTGCCATGGCTTCATAAGTAAATAATTTGTAACTAGAATTCAATTTTATTGAAATTCTGGCAGATTCAATCAAAGGTAGAGAAAAAAAAAAGGCTATGATTTTGGCCAAGTTTAATGGAGAAATAATTTGTGCATAGCTTAACTTGGTGGTAATAAACCCTGTATTGGACACATTGGTTGTTCCCTATTTTACTGTAGTACTACCTATAATAACAGGTATCATGGTTTTTGCTGGCAATGCATTAAATAAACTATTATTAGTGTCTTAGATGGTATACTTAAACGGTACCTTTATGGATCCTTGTCGTAATGCTTTTATTGCACAGATGTGGGAAACCACAGGTGGTGCCTGACCCTAAACACTATGCAAGACTATTTAAGAAGAAAAATATTAAAATTACCAGATATATTTACCAGAAAAAAAAATATATTTTTTTAATTGCCTAGGCTAATACCATTACTATATGGAATATTTTTTCTTTTGTGTAATTGATTATTTCACTGATTAAGATGGATATTTTCTCTAAGAAAAGGCCTGAGTTAGATACTGTACTTCTGTTTCTAAATTAGCTTCTTCAAAACAATATTTTTTTTTATGAAAATCACAAACATGAGAGGTATTAGAACCTATAGAACTTAGTACAGTGCATGGGCTGGTAGTTGAAAAGAAGAAATTTGTTGACATTAGACTAAATTCTGTAGACTAATTTTCAGGAAATACGTATGAAGGAAGGTTGTTCCAGAAAACGGCAGTTGAATGAATAAACAAGGAAGATGAAAAGTTGGTTCTGAGTTTGAAGTTGGACAGTAAATGGATGTTAGCTGGTGGCAGCACATGTTCAGACTGTTTTGAAAGAGAGCGGGAATTATAGAAGCCAATTTAGAAGAACAGTGCCCACGGAAGTATCTGTAGAAAAGGCATGCAGCAGAAACAGCATGTCTATCGTGTGAGTTTTTACGTTATTATGGTTATTATTATTCGTCAAAATCCTTCTGACATCCTTTTGACGGAAGACCAAAGGAGGCATTGAATGGGGCATGCCGGGAATGGTGGGAGGTGTTTTACCAAGATCCTTAATACACAAGTTGGAAGAAAAATGGAATGCTAGCAGGTCTGCTTTATACTTGGCTGAAGTGATAATAGAACCATCTGATTTTTGATAGAGATGGGAGCAGAGATGGTCAAAAGTTGCGGCCAATAGCTTTGGCAAGAGACCAGAATGCTCGGCTACCATTATGACAAGAAGCAAGTTTTCTACTCTTAGCCTGTTCAAAATCTAGTTTGGGCTGATTAATAACTGCTTTACAATTGTTGTGAGCTCTGGTGTAGGTAGAAAATGAAACTGAAGAATTAGAAACAAGCCAATTACAATATGCAACGTTCTTCTCTTTAACAGCCTTAGCACATTTATTGGAAAACCAAGGTTTAAATAAAGGACGAGATTTTAAGGTAGAGTATGGGATAAAGGATTCCATTCCTGCAAGAATAATTTCACTGACACAATCTGAGCAAATGTTGACATCAGAAGTTTTGAAACAGTAATCTGACGAAGGGAAAGAAGAAAATAAATCTCGCAGGTCATCCCATTCTGTATTCTTGTAATGCCAAACAACACGAGGTTGGGAATGGCGATGAGATAAAGGCTCCATTGGAGAAGAGACAATCACCAAGTTGTGATCAGAGGTGCCCAATGGACCACTCACTTTGACTGTGTACTTAGAAGGGTTGTTTGTGAGAAAAAGATCAAGGGTGTTGGCTGTCTGGTATTCTGGTAGGTAAATGAACAATCTGTGCAAGGTCATTAGTAATTGCAAAAACCTCAGCATCTTGACCAGCTGGGTCTGTGTGACAAGAAAAAAAACGGAAGCCAGCTGGAGTTGTGAACATTAAAATCACCAAGGAAAATTACCTCACCGTTAAGAAAGTTGGACTGGAGAAAGTCAAGTTGCAAAGAAAGGAAGTCAGAGTTCCAAGTGATTAGTGGAGTTGGGAGAATGGTAAAGACAACAGATGAATTAGACAGAACGAGGTAGATATTTTAAGCCAGAGAAGATTGAAAATCGGATATTCCAAATTACCAAGTCTCTGACAAGGAATATCGGAATGGTCATATGCACCACCATACAGCGAATAATTTGGGCAACTGAGATGAGCAGTGGGTGAATCAACCGATAACTGAGATTCTGTAAGAAAAAGTACATGGGATTTGGCCGACTCCAAGTGGAAATAGACATCATTGAGATTAGAACTGAGACCACGTATATTTGTGAAATGAACTAGGAAGTGTTTGGGAGGTTTAGATATTTTTGCAGATAAGCTTACTCTATTAGTTCGACAATTCTGTTGGGATGAGTTCTCACCTCCAGTTTTCATTTGAAATACCAGGCTAATGGATGCTGTACTGCTAGGCACTACCTTACATAAAGACTACTGTGCTATGTTGTAGGTAGAGGCAGAACCAGGCATGAATCATGGCTAACAGGAGCATCGAGACAAAGTGAGCCCTGGTGCAAGTGTATGACGAGCTGTCTTGTGTGGACATTTGTGTCTCCATATATAGATGTGAAGGTTAAAAAGCAACAAGTCAATTCTAATATATAATAAATAAGACAAAAAAATTACAATAAAAACATTAAGTTTGTAGAATTTTTTTTTTTTTTTTTTTTTTGCTGAATATTAAAAATGTAACATTAAGGTCTCTGCTGGGCCCCTTAAAGCACTGTGGATCCAGGTACTGTAGAACCCTAATCCCCTCTCCCCCATTGGGCCTGATGGCTGGGGGTATTCCCAATGCAAAAGCTACCTCATCCCATTCTTACTAAACCTGAGAAAAGTGTAGTAAGGGTGGACAATGATATATTACTTAGCTGTTAATAATGTAGGAAAAAGAGGCAGCCAAATCTCCATTGAATGACCAAATGGAATGGATACCTCCAAATGTGTAACTGATGACCCCATCCCATGCACAGTAGAAAATTTTGCAATGTGGAGATTCATTCAGGTGAGATGACATCTTTGTCATCCTGAGCCTTCACCCATATGCAAAAAATTCTCATCTATCAACATAGCATCTAATTGGTTAATGAATTAATAAGGTAAACAGAGATCCTACCTGGATCAACTCAAATAAAACAAGAGAATACACTGAGAATGACGATTTAGCCTCATGGTGGGGACAGGCCATCCACAAGTTACTGTTTCCACCATGAGAGGATAGATCTCAATCTTAACTGAACACTCCTTTGCAAAACAATTTTACAAAGTCACAAAACATGCCATAAAACTCCCAATCATAGTATGGGCAATGTATTTTCATAAATAGAAAGTATCCCTTGCTCCAGCCAAGTGAATCACACTGTACTGTGGACAGTAGTGTGATGTGAGGGCCAGTCTCTGGCTCTCCACAAGAGCAAAGATCTGAAGGCACTAAGTCCAAATGAAACAGCCTGGACCTCAAGCCATGTGCAGTTAGGACACAACAGGCTGACAGCCCAAACTGCAACCGATGAAAAGCCTTTGGTCCACAGTTTGAATGGAGGGCAGGAAAGTAATGATTGCCTTCCCTTTTTAGAATTAATCCATTGATCTGGCAATATAGTCACCAACTTGTCATTCCCTTTGCAGGCGCCTCGGAGGTTGGTAGCCCTACCACCTCCTCTTTGACATATTTGTTATCTCCACTAAATGAACGAATGGAGTAGAGGACTCCAAATATGTAACTGACGACTCCATCCTATGTATAGTAGAAAACTTTGCAATGTGGGGTTTGTCATTTGCCATTTAATAGATGAGAATCAGAGACTGATTCTCATCCATTCCATTGTTCTGAACAATGTCTGGTTGATTAACGGCAAACAAAATAAACAAGAACAAAACAGAGACCATACTGGCAATCAATCATTTGGCCTTGTGGTGGAGACAGGCTTGTCAACTCCCTCACTATGAGGAGGTAGGTCACTACTATCAGAGGATGGATGCCTGTCTAGCCCCAACCCTCTTTACAAACTCACAAAACTCATTATGAACCTCTCACAGGTAACAAAGATTTTGTAGTGTACCTTCATTGGGACGCTTGCTCACTATGAAGATACACTGTAAGATCTCTTGCAGTGGCAAGTCTCTAGCTCTCTGAAAGAGCAGAGCTCAGAATCAATCAGACCCAGCTGGCAAAGTCTGGACCTCAGGCCAAGTCCAGTCAGGATGCAGCAAGCAAACAGCCCAAACTGCAGTTCAACTCTCACAGCCAAGGTCAAAGCCTCTGGCTAACAATCTGAATGGAGGACAGGAAAGCAAATGTCATTCTTCCCTTCTCAGAATTAGTCCATTGGTTCTGCCATATGAATTCTAACTTATCACTGATGTGCCTCTGCTCTGATGTCAAAGTAGAGCCATTGGCCATCCACTCAGCTGGGCACTACAGGATGCTCAAAATCTGGAACGGAGGACTCCAAATGTGTAACTGATGATGTCGTAACATACAAAGCAAAAAATTCTTCAATGTAAGAGTTAGGGGGAATCAATAGTTTCATACATATAAACTCAAGTATCCCATTGGACTGTTGGTTCCAACATGCCATCCTCTGGTTCTCAACTGCAGACTTTGCCTTTGGTAACTTAGTTTATTTCTTTGTTGTGGGCTCTCATTTCTAAATTACTCCGCATTTTAAGACCAAAATCAATCTTTTATATTTACTTAAGTAAAACTTTATTCTTATATATGGAGTATCCTTTTGAGTTGTTAGTAAAAATTTGAAAATGAGAAACTATAATTGACAAATGCACAACAACACGTCACTACTGTACTGACAAGACATTATAAGCTTTAAGATACTGCTAACTTACTGTTTACTTTTTCCAAGTTTATAAAACATACAGCTTCAGTCAGTAAATATTAGAAAGAAGCAGTATGAATCATCCAATGAATTTCAATGTGAATGGCCCAAAATTCTAGCAATTTCACACAAATGAGAAAAATACTCCAACCCAATTACAAATTGTAAAAGATTAAATAAAAACATAAAATACAGTAGAGCAGTGACTAACAAATATAACTACAAAATATTGAGTATAATCAACGATCTATCGTTGATTATACTAACTTAGGTGCAAAAAATTAAGACAGAATAGACCTGATTGCATTACTGCAATCAGGTTCATTCTATCTTAAATCAGGTCAAAACAATAATGATAGTCAATCAAAACATATAGTAGAGCACTGATTACATGTGGTAACCAGGGAAAGCTGAATGGATAATTTAAAGAAAAAAAATGGTTAATCCAAATTATATTTTATTAGGATTGTCATAGGTACGTATGAGAGGGGCTCAAAAAAAATTTGAATTTACCCAGAAGTAGTTGTGATAGAAAGATGAAACTTTTTTGTTTGATATCTTGAAATCTCTATTGCAACTACACAAACTTTGGTTTTGATCACACACTATTTATTTGCAGCGCTGAATGAAGTGTCAAAAGGAATAAAGTGGAATGCAGGTCAGTGATTTAGTTCCTCTTTCTGCAAGGGAAAACACCCGAAACAATCCATGAAGAAATAGTCACTGTTTATGGAGAAGACTGCCCTGGCTATGTTCTTGCACATAGGTATAAACAATCCAAATGTGGAAGAACCTATGTGCTTGATGAAGAAATCCCAGGATGCCCAGCAATTGCTATAACAGAAGAGTGATGTTTTAGTGTTAAAGAACTAGCAGCAGAGCTCCAAACTAGTGTAGGGCCTGAAGAACATCATCCATCAACAGTTGCATATGAGTAAAGTGTCTGCTAGATGGATACCCAGACTTCTGATTCCTTAACAGAAGAAGGAAATGGCACAATGTACACGTGAAATTTTGTCCATGTGCCGGGAAAAACTGAAATATTGCTGATCTGCTTATTTCCCTGACCTTTGGACCTTCAAATTTCTTCCTCTTTCCTGCCCTGAAGTTCTTTTTTCATGGAAAACACTTTTCTGCAAAAGTGGCCTATGGAAGTGAATTGAGAGATGGCAAAAATGTGTCATTTTGTTGGGCAATACATTGAAAAAGTGTAATGATGGCATTCCTTCCAATGTTCTATCACAACTTTTGGGTGAATACAAATCTATTTTGAACTCCCTCACTTTCATGTGAAAAGAAAATAACACTATATCGAGTAAACAATGTCACATTCCAAAAAAAAACTAAAAATTTTTCAAAGTCATTTTGTTAGAAAGTTTGTAATACACTCCATTATGTTATTTTTTAAAATAATTGCTAAAAATAATTAAAAAAATAATTTTAGCAATCATTAATCCCTTGGTTAAACCTACAAATAATTGGCATTCTACTGGGTGTAGTAGTAGTAGTAGAGGCATGTGATGCAAGAAAGCAAATTTATGAGCTTATGGAGCAACAGCAAAAAAAAAAAAAAAAAAAACCAATTTCACACATTCATTCCCTCTAAATGTTTGTCCAATTCCTCCTTAAATTTATTTAAGCTATAAACTTCCACAGCAACAGATGGAAGTTTGTTCCAGCAATCAACTACCTGCTGGGTAAACACAAATTTCTGTGTATCTATTTTACAACTGTCTTTTCTCAATCTGAATTTATGCCAACTCAGGTTTGTAACCTGAGCAAGCGAAAAAATCGAATCAGAATTGAGCCTGCTCAACCCATTCAAGGCCTTATACACCTCAATCAGATCACCTCACAGATGCCTAGTCTCCAGCCATTGAAATTTGCAGAACTTAAGCCTTTCTTGGTAGGAGGACCCCTTCTTACCCCTCATCAATCTTGTTGCCCTTCTCTGTATACGCTCAAGAAACTCTACATCCTTCCTAAAATGAGGCCTCCCGATCTGTATGCAGTACTCAAGGCATGGCCTCACCATTACCTTATACAAAGGGATAATCACCTCCTTTTCCTTACTAGCAAAATTCCTGTATATCATTGACAATACTCCATGACCTGCTCTTGCAGCCTGTCTGCACTGTCAGAAAACTTCATATCTGATTGCACAATTACTCCCATGTCTTTTCCATTTTCAACTAACCTAAGTGTAATACCACACAATTGGTCTGTTTCTCTGGGGATACTTCTACCCATATGCAGTACAGTCCTCGTATAACATGTGTTTGCATTACAAGAATTCGATCATACACGATTTATAAATAGGGGAACGATATCGTATATAACACAAACCAAATTTGCTTATGCATGATTCGCCTTTGGGTTTACAAGAAATGGCAGTCGAACATGGAATCACCCCAACTGAACACAACACGACAGGAACGAAGAGAAGATTCTGAAAATGTATTTGTTTTTCATATCAGTGAACGGGAAACACATTTCACCATAACAACGTAAAAACCCACACAATTCCAGCTATCAGTTGTTGTTTGTTAGTTGTTGGCGCATCAGCTTCTATGGTCATAATACGCCCCCCCTCACCCATCAGTATTATTGCAAATGCAATTAGATCGCGTTTGCCACCAGTTTATAACAGATTCCACCAGCAGAAGTGCAAATGGAAATTGCTTTTATTGTTTTATGGTAGTAACCCCCAGAAATGTGCTTTAGTAAAATGTGAGGTGTTAACAATGTGTCGCTGCCTTTACGGCATTCTTTATTCAGTTGCTACACATGCACATCTTTGTTTATGTGTATTAATCGTGCCTCCTCATTTTGTAATTGTTCTTTATTCCCTAAAGATGAGTAAAATACTTAAAAGGTGTGAAAAGTAAGCATCCGGTGAAGACACTACATATTCAGAGAGAAAAAGAAAAGCAATATCGATAGACAGAGGTGGACTGGGTCAAAAATTCTTACCTGGGAAAATTTGTACTGGTCTCATACTAGCGTTTATGGCCAAATCACACTGGCCTCTGGCCCACGGGAGTTTTCCCAGTAAGGCTTATGGCCAGCCCGCCTCTGTCGATAGAGAAAAAATATGAAATTATGAAACACTGAGCGAAATGAAAGACCATGTGATATTGCACGTGCTACAGGCCTAAATGAGGCAACGCCGAGAATTAGAAAGAATGCAGATAAAATAAAAACAACTTTCATAGCAGGAACAACTCAAAGTGTAACAAAATCCATTAGATCAAGACACAAAGAATTGGAAGAGATAGAACATCTGTTTGGATAGAAGATCAAACAAAGAACAAGTTTGCTTACAATAGAAGCAAAAGTATTAGCAATATTTTATTACGTAATAGTCGTAATAAAATACGTATTTTATTACGATTATTTATTGTGTTTGGTAATGTTTTGGTTACAAATGTATGTTCAATCTTGGATGGTCGGCACCTAACCCTATTTTTCCTATAGGGCCTGTTATTTGTATTGCACAAGGGTTTCTAGGAACACAACTATCGTGCTATACGAGGGCTGACTGTTCTTGGAATTTGTCACTGTCAAACTTCAGTTGCCACTTCCTCAGCCCATCTGCCCAACTTTTCTAGATCCTACTGCAGTAGCACAATGCCATTACTGTCAATAACAACTTTTATCCATTGTAGCAACTTGCCCTTAATACAATACTGCTCCAATTTTTACAATAGTCTTCCATGTGCAACAGTATCAAAAGCTTTCCCGATCCAAGTAGAAGATATCAAAATTATTTTTTTGCATCCAGTTCCTTTGTAACCACATTATAGTATCCAATCAGATTTGTCAGACAAAACTTTCTCTTAACAAACCCATGGTGTCTGAATTTTTACTACAGTCTTGTCTAAATGATCCTGCAATGATTCTTTAACCAGTGACTATTAATTTCCCCACAACAGAAGTTAAACTAACAGGTTTGTAATTACTCGTGTCACCCTTTGATCTCCCTTTGTGAATTGGGGATACATTTGCACATTTCCAGTCCATGGGGACTTCCCAAGTCCAAGGATGCCCTCATAATCATGGCTAAGGGTTTGCTTACTTCCTTTGCTGCCACCTTTAATATAACTGGATAGATCCCATTCACTCCAGGTGCCTTTCTTATGTTTAACTTCAACTATTTTTTCTTCACTTTGCTCTCAGTTATTATAAAATCATTAAGCTCCCTGGAGTGGCATATCCAGATATCATCGTGGGGGGGGGGGGCATGGTGGCCAGGTGTTTGAATTTTTTTTTAGATAGACCCAGATACACTTATACACGCACGTTTTATTGATCAATGTTTTATTGATTATCATCTTTGCTAGAATATTAGGAAAGCATGTGAATAATAATATGAATCACAAAAAATGACAATAATATATTATTTCCAAACATTTGGCAATAGAATACACGGAACAAACAAGTTTATGAAATACACATATGCATATAAGAAAATTATAAAAGCGAAGAATAATAGAAGTATGTGCAGAGGCAGATTTACAGTGAAGCTTAAGCTTCAGTTTAAGGGTGCCCCTCACTTGCACGGGCCCCTTCAAGGCCCTGGTAGGAGTCCTATGTTCTCATGGTCATATGTTTTTGTAAGATTTGAAAAAGTAAGATATTTTAACCACCGCTGTCTCTTTCCATTCCAACTTCTCCATCACACTGTCGTGTTGGGTGGCATTGGAGTCATGGATGCCGGCAGGAATAAATTTTTGTTCACCAAATTTTGAAAAAAAAAAAAATGCATTACTTTAATTAAGTTAAGTTTGACTGATCTACGTGTACGAGCTGAGCCAATGTTTCATGAGTGGCGGGAGAAAGGACTTGTATTGTTTTAATGAATTACTTTGAAATCCAAATGTGGTACACTTGCACCACCTTTGGATTTCAAATGACCATGGTGCACTTTGCACCACCTTGCATTATGCTGCAAGCACTTGTGGCTGAGTGACCATTAGCTTTGAAAAATATACAAAGAAATTTTGCAATCTTTTTCTTAAAGAGGGCCCACAAAACCTCCATTTCCCCACTGCACAGCTATGAATAATTCTGTGCTGCTTTTTGCCATTGCACGTTCTATATCGCCAATTTTCTTGAACGGCAATACTCTGATGCTGAAAACTAAAGGTCTCTTCGGCTTTGTGATTCATTTGTATTACGATGCCTTTCAATATCACTTAATTCGGCTGTCAATATGCATTTACAAAAACATTTTAAATAATCATCGTCTAATTTGCAGAGCCAGTTCTTAGATTTAGCATCTTTGACCTATTGATTAATTAGTCATTGATTAATAATATATAGTCAAATTTAGTATTGACTAAATTTTTTGCTCATTTTCAAAAAGTGGCAAAATTACACACTATAGTTTAATATGAAAATTCATAGATGAAAAAAAAAAAAAAAAATTAGTTACCTACTCAAAGAAATTGAATCATCACAAATAAAAAAGAGCAAGTTTTCGTTTTCGTTAACACTCTTTTAAACCTATTCAGAACAGTGGTTTGCATGCAGAAACAGTTTAAGTTACTGCATCTTTGTTCTGGGCAGTCTACTCCAGTAATTCAAAAAAGTGAACCAGCATAAAGCGACCATCTGTGTTAGGAAAATTAGACCGTTGAATTTCAAAGAAAGGAAGTTGAAGAGTTCTGAGCAATGGTGGAAATTCCTATTATAATATTTTTCTCTGATCTCTAAATGATCCAACAACGAATTTTCAATTAAAAAAAAAATTTCTAACATCAGAGTAATAAAATTACAAACCATTCTCTCAAATTGTTTGAGACGTCATGGACCATTCATAATTTGTGAATGTAAACTTATGAAAACTGGAATTATAAATATGCTTACCTGAAGGCCATTGAAGTAGAGTGATCAAGTGCAAGGGTGTATAAGTTGTTGTTATGTTTGTTATTTGGTTTTTAGGAGCATTAGCAACTAAGGCCATATTGCTCCGGGAATATGCGGTGATCATTCCCTGATCTTTCCGCATCCCCGTATTTGGTGGTGACGGGATCGAACCCCGGTCTAGAAGCGTGCGTTACACACTGCTGCTTCTTCCCACCTGGCTACGGAGGCGCCAAGGGGTGTATAAGTACACGTACCTTGAGTGATCCGGATTCAAGCCGATGACCATGGGTGCCTGCAGAGTGGTGGAAGTGCACCATCTTTGGATTTCAAAGTAATACACAATTTTTATTTTAATTAATTTATTGAAACGTTAAAACAATACAAATTCTTTCTTTCAAAATAAAAGTCCTTTCTCCCACCGATCACAAAACATTGGCTCAACTGTACACGTAAATCAGTCAAATTTGACAATTTAAATATTGCATGTATTCGAAAATTTGGTGAGCAAAAAATGTATTTCCGCATGCACCACCTTTCAAAATATTCTGCCGGCACTCATGTCCATTGTATATGGTACCGTTTCTTCTATTCTCCCTATCTTGCAAACTCCTCTGACCATGTGGTCGCCTGGAGCATAAAGAGGAAATTCATTCATAAAATCACTTATTACAGAATCACTTTGTAGTGATTCTGTAATAAGTGATTTTATGAATGAAAGTTGGCATTGCATTGCGCACATAAAGCAAATCAATGCACACTTCTCTGTTCAGAGGTGCGCATTCATCGTTTACTGTGCACAAAAGGGGAGAAAAGGAGGACACAAAAAATAACTTTTTGAAATTCATATTACATCTTTCTATAATCTGTAAATGATGCAGCAATAGGTTTTCAATAAAAAAAAAAAAACTGACACCAGAATAACAGATCGTTGTGTCAAGTTGTAATAAAATGCAAAGAATAGTAAAAAAAAATAAGAAATCTACAGAAACGAGTAATATAATTATCAAAACTGGACAACCTTTTGACTATTGCAGACATCATGGATCATTCAGCAATTGTGAACAGAAGCGGACTGGGTCAAAAATTCTTACCGGAGAAAACTTTTAGCAGCTTCAACAACAGCATTTATGGCCATGCAATTGCGCATCGATCTCCAGCCTCCGGCCCACCGGGGTTTCCCCAGAAGTCTTATGGCCAGTCTGCCTCTGTTTGAAATGGTCTATCATGTAAAAGAATGAAAACTAGAATAATAAATTTACTTACATTTTCAGCCATTCTATCACAGGTTAGAAAAGAATGCTTGTAATGGGTGAATTTTTTTTCGTGCTCTGCTCTGAGAAACTTGAAAATATAAAATCAATATACTTGACAATGCAGAATCACAGAATAGTACATAAGAGCTGCAGAAAAATTTTTTTCTGCACCAATGAAACAAAATGAAATATCTGATTGCTGAATTTTTTTGTTTCGTTTCTCACTTCAAGTAACTTTGCAACAAATTTTACCACCCCAAGCGGAAACAGAACAGATACAAATAAAACATTTATAAAATGTATTAAAAGTGACAAAGTCCAGTCTTGTTGGCTGTATAGAAAGAAAGCAATAGACAAGGCTACCAAATGCTGTGAAAATAGCAAATGGTGTCAAAACCATAAATTTAATGAAACTGCATGCTTTGGAGTGACATGTTTGACAAACAACTTGTGTGATTGAAACCCACTTTGGGGTGACTGAAGTAGACGTTTTACTCTTTCTTGTCATTGTTTAATTTGCTCTTTGAACACCACAAGATAAACGCTAATTACACGAAGGGTTCCTCCCAATGCATCGGTCACTTACAGAATATCATCGACATCGGTGAGGATCAAAGGATCTGGCAATTTAGATGTCTCTGGTTATATATAGCATACTAAACTCATTCGTAGTACTGTAGTTTTTCGTTTCAGATAAAAAAAAAAAAAAAAAAAAAAAAATTGTAAAAAAAAAATCTAAGGCACTAAAACAACAACATTGGCCATAGTTACTATTATGTGACAAATTTGTGTATTGAAAAATAAAACATATTGCCCTGCAACAACAATCAGTGTATCCACACACAAAAAATGTAAAATAAAATTCCACTAGAATAAAATCAGATGTGATGTACGCACTGTGTATATTAGTAAAAAAAAAAAAAAATAAGAGGAGTTTACCTCAATATAGTACATAGAACACTTCCGTATGATACCCTCCAGAAATTAAAACGGAAAAAACGAAAAAAACCGACAACTTACTGGTACTTAGAGTAAATCATAAACAATTAAATAATCAATTTAACACAATTCAAATAAATTTAAAACAATTAAAAATCAAATTAACGCAATTAAAAGAATCTAACGAAAATATTCAAAACAATTTTCCTTCCTGCGAAGTTTGGCAGGAAGAAAAATCGTTTTGAATATTTTCGTTAGATTCTTTTAATTGCGTTAATTTGATTTTTAACTGTTTTAAATTTATTTGAATTGTGTTAAATTGATTATTTAATTGTTTATAATTTACTCTAATGTACCGGTAAGTTGTAGATTTTTTTTGTTTTAATTTCTGGAGGGTATGTATCATACGGAAGTGTTCTACGTATTATATTGAGGTAAACTCCTCTTATATATTTTTTTTTTTACTAATATTATTATCAACGTAGAACATATTGAGTATTACAACTCTGATTCATACTATCTAGCACTGTGTATATGTATATTTAGTACTAGTTTTACTGAATATTTTACAATTCTTTTATTTGATACTATAAGTATAGCACAGTCAAAACAATACTTGGATGGCCAGTCGCTGTGTTGATAAGACTGTTACATTTAATTTTTAAAAAAAATTCTCGTTTGTTAATTGTCTTGAGAAATGAATTTGTCTTCTAAATTTAACGGTCCCCTTTCAAGGTCAGGCCCAAATACAGTTGCATTGGAATAGTTACGTCACTGAACAAAATCATTGGTTTTTCTGGAGATTGTCTTTCAGTTAGCTCTTCGTACACTGAAAACCCCTTGACAAAATAGAGAAGCGAAACGCCTCCTGCGATCTTTTTCTTTAATTTCAAATTTTTGGTTAAGGGAGGGCATATGCCCCCCCCCCCCACTGAATACGCTCCTGGCCCCCTGTTAAATAAGCTTCTGTCCTCCACTTCCCTAAAGAATTCTCATGTGTGAATGTAGATGCAAAATACTCATTCAGTTTTTCAGCTATCTGAGCAGGATCACCAAAAGTCAAACCATCGATATCAAGTGGACCAATCTGATTCATCCTCTTCCTTCTAGACTTTATATAAGTAAAAAAGTCCTTTCTTAGCGTCCTTTGCCAAAGATTTCTCGTAATCTGTCTTCACTTGCCTAACCTCATTTGTAACTTGATTACAGACTAGCTTATATCTACCTTAGGCTTCTGTGTCGCCTGATAATTTATGCATCCCATGCATTTTTCTTCTCTGCTATGTGTCTCAATTCAACTGACATCCATTTAGGCCTAAGCCTTGAACAGTATTTCTTAATATGTATAAAAGAAAAAAATATATATAAAATTGTATTTAAAATAATTAAATGCACATGGCATAATACTTTAAGAGTTTAGTATCTATATAATATCGGTGTTTTGATACACCATAGACACTTAAAAAAACTACAAAGTAGTTGTTGTGGGCATCATTTGCTCTTTCTCATATTGTGCTCTGCCTTCACGACGAGTTGCCATGATACTGCACTACCTCAAATAAGTAACGCTTCACTAATAGAGAAGGCTATTGTTACTTATTCTCAGTGAGTACCACCACCCAGACATGTTTCAAGGCTATTGGCCTATCATCAGTGGGTGGGCAGGTACCCTAGTATTGCAGACATGACGACCCAGTTGTGAAGTTAATCGCACAATATGAGAGATGTCAAAAGGTGTATAAGATAATATTTAAATTAATTAAATGCACATGGCATAATACTTTAAGAGTTTAGTATCTATACAATATCGGTGTTTTGATACACCATAGACACTCTTAAAAAAACTACAAAGTAGTTGTTGTGGGCATCATTTGCTCTTTCTCATATTGCTCTCATATTGTGCGATTAACTTCACAACTGGGTCGTCATGTCTGCAATACTAGGGTACCTGCCCACCCACTGATGATAGGCCAATAGCTTTGAAACATGTCTGGGTGGTGGTACTCACTGAGAATAAGTAAAAATAGCCTTCTCCATTAGTAAAGCGTTACTTATTTGAGGTAATGCAGTATCATGGCAACTCGTCGGTGAAGACAGAGCACAATATGAGAAAGAGCAAATGATGCCCACAACAACTACTTTGTAGTTTTTTTAAGAGTGTCTATGGTGTATCAAAACACCGATATTATATAGATACTAAACTCTTAAAGTATTAATGCCATGTGCATTTAATTATTTTAAATATTATCTTATACACCTTTTGGCATCTCTCATATTGTGCGATTAACTTCACAACTGGGTCATCATGTCTGCAATACTAGGGTACCTGCCCATCCACTGATGATAGGCCAATAGCCTTGAAACATGTCTTGAAACATGTCTGGGTGGTGGTACTCACTGAGAATAAGTAACAATAGCCTTCTCTATTAGTGAAGCGTTACTTATTTGAGGTAGTGCAGTATCATGGCAACTCGTCGTGAAGGCAGAGCACAATACGAGAAAGAGCAAATGATGCCCACAACAACTACTTTGTAGTTTTTTTAAGAGTTTCTATGGTGTATCAAAACACCGATATTATATAAAATTGTATATAAAATATATATATATATAAGTACAAAAAACTCACTACAGAAATATGTCCCATTAAAGCCAGTCTAGCCCCTAAAGGAAATGTTGGCCTGGTCCCATCTAGAGAAAACTGGTGATTGATTGTCATCTCATTACCTTTTTGATCCTGAAAATCAATTATCAGAAGTGAAGAGGAATCAGAATATAATTATAACTAATATTTTTGTACTGTCCATCCAACCAACTTATGTGTCTCTCAAGGTTAGATGTTCGAAATTGTACTGCTTTTAGATTATGGGAATCTGCTGTATAGGAAGGTGAGAATTGGATTATTGCTTGTGTCTATTTTGTAGATAAGCAGAATTTTATATGCATAATCAATCATATCTGACCATCTCATGTGCATATTCCAACTGTCTGATTTAAAAAGGCACATATATGCCAAGAGCCACATAAGTCAGTGGACAATAACTATTACTTTTGTAAGTCAAATTACATGATGTTTATGTTATAACAGCCATTAAAAATCATCACAATTGCAATTTTGGTTGGGTTGTTTAGAATAAACATTAATGCAGCTAAATCAATTAAGTCAATTTATCATGTCTGTATCTTTGAAGGATTAAAGGCCAGAGTTTCCACTACAAATATCATCATACAACCCTTACCCAAGGCTTAGTAACTTGGCCATTATGTAAAAAAATGTCCATAAAAGTTCTTCTCATTTAGACAGGAACTGAACTGCGGTCTTTTACCCCACAGTGTGAAAGAAAAATGCATACACAGTAGAACCCAGATAAGTTTTCTAAGGGACTGGAGGTTTATAACTTCTTACGTGGGAAAACTTCTTAGAAGGGAAAATTACCTAAAGGTATGAAATATTAACTACTCAAATAAAAATGAAAAGATATACATAAGTTAATGGGCATTTTTAAGTTCTATTTCAGAATTTATAAATACTTTATCTATGGGAAACATTTTTAAACTGAGGATTTCTAATTGCTTAACATTCAGTTCATTAAACTCATTACCAAATTGGAAGGATTAGCTCCTTTGGAGTTTCAACATACCTTAAAAGGTCCCAATTACAATAAGACAGAACAATACACAAAGTAATTGAGAACTGTTCTGAAAAATCAAAACTTAAGCAAATGCTGCACTGCGCTTCATGTGATCGAAGCTATCCAATTATGGATATTGATGAAAACAATTGCAACATGTCACTTCCATTATATCCAAATTTTTATACTAAAAAGGTTTTAAGGCTGAAAGCATCATACCACAGAAATCGACTAAAGGAACAAGTTAGTGCCAAGCATCACTTTAGTTCGTAATAAATCGCAGAAGTAGGTGGCATCGTTTTTGTGATATCTCATATTGTGAATGTGTTCACAATGATTTGCCCTCATATTGAACTACCTAGAATAAGAAACGTATTGTTAATCAATTGTAATCAAATGGAAATTATTCCCCCAGACTAGAGCAGCCAAGCAATGGGCACAAAGTAGTTTGTTTGTTATTTGGTTTTTAGGAGCATTAGCAACTAAGGCCATATTGCTCCGGGATATGCGGTGGTCATTCCCTGACCTTTCCACATCCTCCGTATTTGGTGGTGACAGGCTCGAACCCCGGTCTAATCAAGAAGAGTGTGCTACGCACTGCTGCTCCTTCCCACCTGGCTACGGAGGCGCCTGGGCACAAAGTAGCAGGAGTGCTGTGGCTCAGGGGAGAAATGAATGGGACAATTCTCAAACACATCACAGCTTAAAAAAATGTGCAACTTGTGAAGTTTTTGGGGGCCTTTCAGGAACAGGACATGATCTAGCCAACGGGGATGTGTTTGTGTATGCTAGGAATAGAGTGTCAAGAAATAAGGTGCCAACTCAGTGTTCTGATGGAAGTCTACGAGAGTTTGAAGAATTGGGTAGATGCCCTTGAAGGTATTAAAGTGGGGGACCCATCAAGCTCTCAGATACCCAACTCAATGCCAGAGCTCACTCTTGTGCATCAGGCAACACAGTAACGATCTTCAAGGCATAATGTGCTGGTCCCACAGGAGCTATTGTCAGTGACTACTGTCAGGGACACGGGTAACATTGTGCAAAAAGGATACATGGAAGAGGACTGGAGTATGTCTTCCAGGGAAAAAAGTTGATGATGTTGTAGGGTAGATCATCTTAATGTTCAGGAGATCTGAAGATTTACTTAAAAAGTACAGGTCAATGTTGAAAAAAGTCATGAGTTACTGTAAAATTTGAAAGTGTCTGCAATTCTGTCCAGATACAATAGGAGAGAGTATATGACGAGAGCCTTGTCAATGAATTCAGCACTGGAGGGACTGTGCAAGGCTCATGGAATAGAATTTTTCTCAATGTGGTCTGTGCTTATTAACAGGAGAGATTGCTTCTACAGGGATGGGACACACTTAAATAGAAAGGGTGCAAGAATATTTGCTGATGCTATAGAGGCAGTGTTAGGTGGGTTGGAAACTGCTAGCTTGGGGGAGGGGTTCACAGACTAAAAGATTAACAGGCAGAGGTGAAAGTGATTCTTGTACTGCTTTTATTAGTATCAGCAGCAGCCTAAACAGCAAGGTGCTGGGGATTTTAGGGATTGGTGGGAGTTAGGATGGAAGATGTAAATACATGGGTTGTGTTAGGATAACTAAGAGTAAGAACAAGTGCATGTATATTTCCATGCACACCAATGATAGGAGTATAGTAAAGAAATTTGATGAATTTGCTGGTCAAGACATTGAAGGCAGATATTGTTGGGATGTAGTAACAGTAATAGAGGCATGTGATACAAGAAAGCAAGCATATGAGCTTATGTAGCATCAGCCAAAAAAAAAAAAAAAAAAAAAATTCACACAACCATTTCTTCTAAAAGTTTGTCCAGTTCCTCCTTGAATTTATTTAAGCTATTAACTTCCACAACGACAGATGGAAGTTTATTCCAGCAATTAACTACCCACTGGCTAAAGGCAAATTTCTGCACATCTATTCTACAACTGTCTTTCCTCAACTTGAATTTATGCCCCCCTTAGGTTCGTAATCTGAGCAAGTGGAAGAATCCCATCAGAATTCAGCGTGCTCAACTCATTCAAAGCATTATACACCTCAATCAGATCACCTTGTAGGTGCCTAGTCTCCAGCCGCTGCAGTTTGCATAACTTAAGCCTTTCTTGATAGGAGGATCCCCTCTTATCCCTCATCAATCTTGTTGCCCTTCTATGTACTCGCTCGAGCAACTCTACATCATTCCTAAAATGAGGCCTCCAGACCTATACATAGTACTCAAGGCATGTCCTGATCATTGCCTTATACAAAGCGATAATCACCTCCTTATCCCTGCTAGCAAAATTCCTGTATTTCACTGGCAAATACCCCATGACCTGCTCTTGCAGCCTGTTTGCATTGCTTAGGAAACTTCATATCTGACTGCACAATTACGCCCAGGTCTTTTTCATTTTCTACCACCCTAACCACACAGTTGGTACTGTCGTCTGGAGGTTACCTCTACCCATATGCAGTACTTTGCATTTGTCAATGTTAAACATCAGTTGCCACTTCTCAGCCCATCTGCCCAAATTTTCTAGATCCTGTTGCAGTAACACACTGCCATACTGTCATTAACAACCCTCCCTGCAAAACTTTGTATCATCAGCAAAATTCGATACTAAGCCTGATATACCTTCATCAATATCATTGATAAATATACAAAACAACAGTGGACCCAACACCAAACCCTGTGGGACTCCACTAATAACATTAGTCCACAAAGAGCAGCATCCATTGATTACCACCCTCTGTCTTCTACAACTCTTTTATCCATTGTAGCAATTTATCCTTAATACCATTCTGCTCCAATTTGTACAGTAATCTTCCATGTGCAACAGTGTCAAAAGCTTTCCTGAAATTCAAGTATATGATATCAAAATTATTTTTTGCATCCAGTTCCTTTGTAACCACATCATAGTATCCAATCAAATTTGCCAGACAAGACTTCCCCTTAACAAACACATGTTGTGTCTGAATTATTGCTGCAGTCTTGTCTAGATGATCCTGCAATGCATCTTTAACCACTGACTCCATTATTTTACCCAGAACAGAAGTTAAACTAACTGGTCTGTAATTACTCGTGTCACCCTTCAATCCCAATTAGTGAACTGGGGATACATTTGTACATCTTCAGTCCGTAGGGACTTCCCTCGAGTCCTAGGATGCTCTCATAATTATGGCTTAGGGTTTGCTTAGTTCCTTTGCAGCCTCCTTGAATATAACTGGATAGATCCCATCCACCACAGGTGCCTTTCTTATGTGTAACTTCAACAATTTCTCCTCCACTTTGCTCTCAGTTATTACAAAACCATTAAGTTAAAAACAATTTGATAAACTTCTGGCATTTTCCTTGCTTAACTCGTGTGAATGTAGATGCAAAATACTCATTCAGTTTGTTCGCTATCTCAGCAGGATCATCAACAGTCGAACCATCAATATCAAGTGGGCCAACTGATTCATCCCCTTCCTTTTAGAGCTTATATAAATAAAGAAATCCCTGCTGTTTTTCTTAGCATTCTTTGCCAAAGATTTCTCATAATCTGCCTTCACTTGTCTAATCTCCTTTGTGACTTGATTACAGACTAGCTTATAACTGCCATGGCTTCTGTGTCGCCTGATAATTTATATGCATCTCATGCATTTTTTTTTTCTGCCACGAGTCTCCTTAGTTCATTTGACAACCATTTAGGCCTAAACCTTGAACAATATTTCTTAATAGGTATGAAAAGTCTAGTAACTTTCACGATTAATTCCTTGAATGCTTCCCACTTAGAATTTGCAGTTGGTAAAATCATCGGTTGTCCCTATCAGAGACATGGTTATACACAGATATAAGCAGTGCAGAATTGGAATTTGAGGAGTAGAATGTGTATAGAAAAGAAAAAAAGAGGATAGGAAAGGAGGAGGGGGTTATGCTGTTAGTTAATAAACACAAAATCTAAGGAAGTGCATCTCCAGTTGACATAGATGGACAGTGCAATGATGAGTCAGTTTGGTGTGACATAAGCACTGAGAAAGCAAATATGAGAGGAGTGTTATATGCTTAATGACACTAATGAGTACAAGGGACAATTATACAGAGAAATAGAGTGGGCCAGTAAACCAGAATGTCTTATAACTGGGGGAATTTAACTTCCCAGAAATTGAATGGAACAATTTGTGGGTGGTTACTCACACAAGAGCGAGACTTTTGTGGATTTATTGGATGATTGTTTTCTTCAGCAGCATGTTCAAGAGGCAACCAGAGGGAGTAATACTCTTGATCTGATTATCAGCAGTGATTATTCACGCATTAAGAATTTGCAGACAATGGAAGCACTAGGTGGCAGTGATCACAGTGTACTGATGTGGGATTTATTTAAAGATTTAGCTACCATCAAGGGTAAACAGAAATTTCGTAAAGGTAACTACAGCGGTCTCAGACAGTTTTTCAATTCTATATAGTGGGACCACTGATAATGTTACCAATAGCAAATTCTAAATGGAAAGCATTCAAGGAAGTAATCTTGGAATGCTACTACAACTAAGAAATACTGTTCCAGGTTTAGGTTTAAATGGATGTCAGATTAACTAATGAGACTCGTGGCAAAGAAGAAAAATGTATGGGATGCATATAAATTATCAGGCAACACAGAAGCCTATGGTAGATATAAGCTAGAATATAATCAAATCATAAAGGATGTTAGGCAGGCGAAGGCTGATTACAAGAAATCTCTGGTAAAGGATGCATAGAAAGACAGCAGAAACTTCTTTACTTATGCAAACTCTAGAAGGAATGAGATAAATCAGTTTGGTCCACTTGATATCAGTAGTTTAACTGTTGATGATCCTTCTCACATTGTTGACAAACTGAATAGCAGTTAAGCATACCTTGAGTACTGCATAGAGGTCTGAAAGTCTCATTTCAAGAACCATGTGGATCTGCTGGAACAGATCAGAAAAGAGCAATGAGATTAATGAGTGGAATAAATGGGTACTCATATCAGGAAAGGCTTCAATTCTGAAAATTTCTGCATCTGGAGACTAGGCAACTTCACCTGTGAGGAGATCTGAACAATCTTTGAATAAGTTCAGTAAACTAAATGCTGTTGGAATCCTTCCTCTTGCTTAGAGTACTCATGTTGGGGCATAAATTCAAACTGAGGAAAGCAGGATAGATATGTGGAAATTTGCCTTCAGCCAGCAGTAAAGTTGATGGTTGGAAACAAACTTCCATCTGGTGCTGTGGAAGTGAGTAGTTTGAATATATTCAAGAAAGAACTAAACAAAATTGTGAGAGAGGATGGATAGGTGATATGGGCTGTTGTGTGTGTGTGTGTGTGTGTGTGTGTGTGTGTGTGTGTGTGTGTGTGTGTGTGTGTGTGTGTGTGTGTGCGCGCGCGCACAAGCGCTTGTGCTCACGTGCAATTTTTTGGCTGATGTTGTTTAAGATTGTTTTCTTGTATCATTTGACACTACTAATACTAGCTCCGCCTAAACCAGAACTTTTTATCCCAATTTGTTACCACAAGGTTATTAATTTTATCCTGAGAAGTAAACACAAGCAAGGCTTGAAAAATCATCTTCACTGCCTCAGCAGACAAAGTCATAAAATTAATTTCATAGTACAATGAAGTATCTTGCTCACTGATTATTCTTGGTGAGGAGAATCAGAGGTAACTGAAATATTGCTTTAAAAGGTTAGATGTTTTTGAAGTTTCACCAATAGCCATGTTCTCCACTAAGTCCAGGGCTGTTTTAAGAACTCTCGGGCCTCCTGATGAATTTCCAAATGTGGCCCCTATTCAGTTTAAATTTTGTTTTAATTTTGTTTTTGGGTCTCTCTTAGCCGCATTCCTAACCCTATGTATTAAAAGAGCTATTGGAAACTATGCACCATCACCACAGCAAGGTGGAAACCCGTCAATTGAGTTTTTTTCTTCTTTTTATTTTTTCAATTCTTTTTCTTGTTTTTCTTTTTAAATTTTTTTTCCCCTTTTTTAAATTTATTTTTATATTTTTTTAAATCTTTAATTCGTATGAAATTTGTTCAAAATATGAAGAAAATACCCATGAACAACTTTAAGAAAAGGTTTATTTACAAAAATTATAAAAGTGGTTTTCGACATTTCTTGGATGACATTGTTAAAATCAATGTTTTGTAAAAGCTCATTTTCTATTGCAATTAAACTTAAATGATTTAAATGCAATTGGTTCATATTATTTCTATATTCATTCTTTATAAACTAACTTTGAAAATGAATGTTCACTGCCTGCATTTGTCATCATCATGTTCAAAAAAAAAAAAACTTTTCATCACAATTTCAATATTTGGAAATACAATGAAAATGTTTTCTCGTTGCATATGAGTGTACAATTTTTGAATACAGTAAGACCCTGTATTTGCAGATATAAGCAAACACCTGCTGACCCTAAATATAACGTGATTTTCTTGTAAAGAGAATAAAGTTTAATTGATAAATTAAACACACAGTAAGACATTACCAACATTAAATGCAGTATTAATGAAGTACGGCAGACTCTCGATTTACTGGGATACTTCAAGACTCCAAATTAAAAAAAAAAAAAAAAAAAAAAAAAAACAACCAAAAATCATAAAATTTAAGTAATAACTAGAATAGGTATAAACAGATATTTTGTAAGTCGTAAATAAGCGACAAGAATCGGCGTTATAAGTTGTCAGTGGGAGATTAGTGTACTTATTATTTTTCAACCCCCACTGGCTTCACACCGCTCAAAAAAAAAAAAAAAAAAAAAGTTTGATTTGGTACGTCGCGTTGATTGTTGTGTTCCGTCACACCGCAAACGGACAAATTTTGTTTCATTATTTACGTCAGGGATGTCGGAATTTTTTTGTTTAGAAATTGCAAAAATGATGGGCAAACGCAAGAGTTATGCTTTCAAATTAAACAAAAACTTGAAATTATTCAAAAGTTTGAAAATGGTGCATCCATTAAATTTCTAAATGGACCATTATAATGTTGGTGACCAAACCACACGCGACATCATAAAAAATAAAGGGAAGCATCATACTGGATACACAAGTAGTAAGTGTTAAGTTTTTCCCCGTGATTAACCGTAGATAACCGAATCAGCAGATACAGGGGCACAACTGTATTTATACTTTCCTCTTTCTCAATTTTAATGCCAGAGTTGTTTTTTGTGTCAATCAAATCTAAAGTTATGTAAGATTTGAAATGAATATTTTAAGAATTCAGTTCTTTGGCATTTAAATCAACACGATAAAAAGCAGCTAACTTATGAGATTTATTTTTAATTTCGTTCTCACCAAGTAAATGCAAGTGTTCTAAAAAACCAAAGTTGTCATACACTTCTTCGTATGCTTTACCATGTTTTTCTAAATTATATATCAGAGAATCTATTATTGGAAAATGATTCTATTTTAAATTTGACCACTCTGCAGAACTTTGCCTCCACCATCCTCCATGAAAATGCTAAAATGGCTACGCTTTTTTACACGCTTATAAGAATCGCAATAGTCCTTAATACAATATTTATCTTTTGCTCTCTTTTCATAATCTTCAAATAAATCTTTTCCCATTTATGGATAATTTCAATAATTTAATTAATTTAACAGCCACTGATAGATTGATATTCTTTTTTGTAAATTTACATTTGTTTTATTAATATGGTTTAAAATATCATTCCACAAAATTGTTAAAAAAGTTGTTTCTAACTCATCCATTTTATAATGTAAATCTTCAGCAGTAAGCCTGGTTTCAGATGTTTGAGTTTTATCATTTAGAAATTCATCCAGAGCTTTCGTTATATTTTTGTCACCATCGTGAAGGGCAGTGACAGCATCTGCATGTGCAGACCATCAAGTTTTTGATAAACTTTTCACAACTTTTAGGTGAGAACCTAAATTTGTAATCAATATTTCCTAACAATGTGTGGATGATGAAAAAAAAATTTGTACATATTTTGAATAAAATTAAAGTACCACTTGCAAACCGATAAAGTTCATGGAATGCCCTGCACATGGTATATATAAAGCAAACTCGTTTTGCTCTTTAAGTTGGGCTCGCAATCCTGAAAAATGTCTCGACATATTCAATGCATAATATGACTGACCTCTGCAGTTTATCAATGCAATATCAGTACCTTTTAAAAATGAAGTTACCACATCAGAAAGATGATCTGCTGTATGACCACGAACTGGAACAAACTGCAAAAAAGCATTCTATTGAACCATTTTTTTTTACATATCAGATAATAAAAGATAGCTGGTCAATGTGGAACACGCCAGGTGTAGAGTCTACTGAAACAGAAAAATATTTTGCCTTTTGTATTTCAGCTACAATCATAGTCAACAGTTTTGATCCTATTATGTTAATAAATTCTCCGCATACTGTAGCAGACAAATACGACAGGTTTCCTTTTCTGGCATTACCATACTTTTTAATATGGTCACACAAAAACAGATCAAATTGGCTAAGCAGCCCCCCATAATTCCAAAATAATTTCTGTTTCTTACAAAACCAATTTTCTGGTTATCACCTCTCAAAGGAAGCCCCTCGATACTAGAAATTTAACAACGAATACTATTCTTTTTAGTACTTCCTTCCAATATTGACGTTAGTTTTTAAACTGAATTTCTAATTGTGTATCAATATGCACAGCTTCTTTTCTTTGGGGAATAATATCATCATCATCATCATCAGTCATTTTCAATCCACTGCAGGATGAAGCCCTCTCCAGCAACTTTCCAGTTCCTTCTGTTTTGAGCACTGGCCATCCATTTACTACCCAAAAACTCATGAATTTCATCTATCCATCTCCGTCTTTGTCTTCCAGGTTTTTTTTTAGCTCTTCTTGGGTACCATTCTGTTATTTTCTTAATCCACCTGTCATCATGTCTTCGAGCTATGTGTCAAGACATTTTAGTTCTTTAGTTTTGATAAGAATGTCCTTTACTTGAGTTTGCTGCCTAATCCATGTGTTTCTCTTCTTATCTAACAGTCTGATTCCCAATATAATTCGTTCCATTCTTCGCTGTGTAGTTCTCAGCTTCTCTTCCATTCTTTTGGTGAGTGCCCAAGTTTCATTTCCATAAGTCATGGTGGGGAGTATACATTGGTTCATTATTTTACGTTTCAGACAAACTGGGATATTGCTCTTCAGTATGTGATTATATTTCCTGAATGCTATCCATCCAAAATTTATTCTTCTCTTGACTTCCAGCCATTTATCACTATTACAGCTAATAACTTGTCCCAGATAAGTATGACTCCACCTTTTCAATTACTGCTCTTTCAATCATTATTTCCCTTTCTGTGGCATACTTGTTCATCATTACTTTTGTTTTAGCCATATTCATCTTTAGTCCAAAATCCTTACTAACCGTGCATAACTGATTAAGACTTTCCTCTAATTCTTTGGGATCGTGGCTTATGACCACAATGTCATCTGCAAATCGTAAATGGTTTAGGTACTCTCCGTTCACACTGACCCTTTCTGCGACCAGTCTAATCTTCTGAAAGCTTCCTCAAGGGCGGCAGTAAACAGCTTCGGAGATATTGTGTCTCCTTGTCGAAATCCTTTCTCGATTTTAAATTTCCTACTGTCTTTGTCTAGTCTAATAAAGGAGGTAGCACTCTCATATATTTTCTTCAAAATCATAATATATGGGGTATCAATGCCTTGTCTTTCCAGTGTCCGAAACATTGCCTTATGCTGTATGGAGTCAAATGCCTTTTCATAATCCACTAATGGTCTCAAGGTGGTAGATGACTTTCATCAACCGCTGAAATACCACCACTTTGCTTATTGGAGGCTTGAAGTCGTGAAACCCATGTTTAGTCTCTAGAGCAAAGTTTCCGGCATCCTCCTCTCCCCATACTTCTCCTTCAACCCATGCACGGTACTAAGTACTATAGGTTTTGATACCTCTCGTGTTTGGGGTTTTCATAAAAAAAAAAAAAAAAAAAAAATTGCCAGGAATAATGGTGTTTTATATTCATTTGCTTTCTCCATTAGCTGTGATATTACGTGAAGGTGATCCATAATTGAGAATCCTGTCCTAAAGCCAGCTTGCTCTTTCGGTTGATTCTCATCAAGTATTCTTTCTAATCTGTTAGTAATGACCCTTGTGAACAACTTGTAGATGTGGGATAACAAGCTAATTGGTCTATAATTTCCAATTTCTGATTTATTTCCTTTCTTATGCAGCAAAACTATGATTGCATTATTCCACTGCTTAAGCATCACACCTTTTCTAATGCATCTAGTGAAGAGCCTTGCCAGTTTTTGTGTTATGTCTCTTCCTCCCAATTTTAACAACTGTACAGTAACTTCATCTTCCCCCGGGGCTTTCTGATTCTTCATTTTCTTCAATGCATGTTCTACCTCATCAGGAAGAATATCGGGTATGTCATATGTATTGCTACTTTGCAATCCATCTTCCCCACTGCTGGCATCATTCCCCTGCTCCTTGTATAATTCTCTATAGTAGTCTTCTGCTATTTGAATTATGCCTTCTCTGCTGTTTATAAGTATGCTATCGCTATTCTTCAGTTTCAGTATCATTTGTCTTTCTGTATTACTGCTCATGGCTGCTGATTTAAATTCTTTGTTTTCCCTTAATGCTTGTTCTACTTTTCTTGTGTTAAATCTTCTTATGTCCTCTCTGAGTCTCTTTCTAATGGCTTTGCATAACTCAGTATACTCAATTTTCTCCCTGTCAGTGTTTTTCTTGCTTTTCATTTGTTGTCTTCGGTTCATCATGACAAGTGTTTCTTGACTAATTTTTTTCTTCTTTGGATTTCTTTTTCCCTATAGGTTTCTTGGGCTTTATCACTTTCAGAAAGTTGTAATATTCCTCATCGATATCTTGTCCTGAGCAGTCTGCAGAAGCTCAAACTTGTTCTTAAGTTCCAGTACATACTGCTTTTTCTCCTCTTCTGTTATCTCAAAGACCTTTGTATTATTTACTCGAGTCAGTTTTTTTCCTTTCCTTTCCTGCATCTATATCAAGTGTACATCTTACCATTCTGTCATCACTTCCAACATTTACCTTATTCAGGACGGTAACATCATTCACAATATATCTTCTGTTAGTGAGGATGAAGTCGATTGCATTAGTAGTTAATCCATTTGGACTCTTCCATGTCCACTTTCTGTTCACCCTTTTCTTGAAAAAAGTGTTCATTACTGACAGTCCTTGAGATTCGGCAAATTCCACAAGTCTTTCACCTCTTATTTCTTTCACCAATTCCAAAATTTCCTATAGTTCCCCTTTCTGCACTGTTTTGTCTTTTTCCAACCTTAGCATTGAAGTCCCCCATAATAATAGTGTAGTGGGTTTTCTGCTCATCTAGAAGACTCAATTTCGGTGTACATTTCTTCAACCTCTTCATTATCATGGCTTGATGTTGGTGCATAAATCATTATAATCTTTAGCTTGTACCTCTTAGAAATCTTGAGTATTAGTCTTGACACCCTTGGTGATGTACTTTTGAATTCCAAAATGTTGTTTTTAAAATCTTTATGGACCAGAAACCCAATTCCACCTTCACTCCTTTCACTGTTTCCATTGGTGTACAGCAGATTTCCACTTGATAAACTTAAGTTATTCATTTCTTCTTCTTCTTGTTTCAGCCAAACCGATGATATTCCAATTCACATTTTCTAATTCCTTTTCCAGCTCTAATATCCTGTCTTCACTGATGAGTGATCTTACGTTATAACAGGCCAAGTTCAGTTTCCGTTCATGGCAGCCTGGTCGTACCCAGAGATTCTTAGCACCCTCTGCTTCCACTCTGATCCTCTCGCTGCCATAAGAAGGGGAGTGAAAGCTGCTGGGGAATAATATATCATGCATTTTCTACTTTCTTTCCCATTTTCATGCTCTGTAGCAGCTTTTGCAGAATACTTCCAATCATTAAATCTGCTTATATTAAATGCAGACGTAGAATATGAAAATAGCTTATACACAAATCAATATATATTTTCCTGTGATGGTAAATATTAGCATTACCAGATGATGCAAGAAAGCAAGCTTATAAAGCATCAGCCTAAAAAAAAAACAGAAAAAAGAAAAATCTTCTAATTTCACCCATTCATTGGTTTGGTTGGTTTTTTGTTTGTCTAGTCCTGCCTTGAATTAGCATTAGCATTAGTAGAGGCATTTGATGCAAGAAAGCAAGCTTATGCAGCATCAGCCAAAAAAAAAAAAAAAAAAAAAACACACTTCCACTTCACCCCTTTGTTCGTTCAAAATACCTGTCCAGCTGAGCCTTAAACTTATTTAGGCTATCAACCTCCACCACAAGGGATGGCAGTCTGTTCCACCAACCAACCACAGGCTGGCTAAAGGCAAATTTCCGCACGTCTATCCTACATCTGTCTTTACTCAATTTGAATTTATGCCCTCTCAGGTGATTTTTCTGAGCTAGAGGAAGAATCCCATCAGCATTGAGCATGCTTAAACCATTCAAGGCTTTATACACCTCTATCAGATCACCTCGCTGGTGCTTAGTCTCCAGACACTGTAATTTGCAAAACTTAAGCCTTTCTTCGTAAGAGCACCCCTTTGTTCCATTCACTAATCTTGTTGCCCTTCTCTGTACTCGTTCCAGCAGCTCTACATCCTTCTTGAAATGAGGCCTCCAGACCTGTATACAGTACTCTAGGTGTGGCCTGACCATTGCCTTATACAATGGAATAATCACCTCCTTATCCCTGCTGGAAAGATTCTTGTATATCATTGACAATACTCCATGAGCTACTCTTGCAACCCGTCTGCACTGCTCAGAGAACTTCATATCTGCCTGCACAATCACCCCCAAGTCCCTTTCATTCTCTACCACTGTCAGTGTAGTACCACAGAGTTGATACGTTGCTCTGGGGTTGCTTTTTCCCATGTGTAGTACTTTACATTTGTCAATGTTAAACTTCATTTGCCACCTCTCAGCCCATCTGCTCAACCTTTCCAGATCCTGTTGCAGCAGCATAGTGTCAGTAGTGTCCTTGACAACCCTGCCAACCTTTGTATCATCTGCAAACTTGGACATTAAGCTTGATATACCATCATCAATATCATTTATAAATACAGAAAACAATAATGGACCCAACACTGAGCCCTGAGGGACTCCACTAATAACATTAGTCCACGATGAGCAGTGTCCATTGATTACCACTATCTGTCTTCTCCCCCTCAACCACCCCTTTATCCATAGCAGCAATTTGCCTCCAATGTCACACTGCTCCAATTTGTGTAGCAGTCTTCCATGTGCAACAGTATCAAAAGCCTTTCTAAGATCCAAGTATATAATATCAAAGTTATTCCCAGCATCCAGTTCTTTTGTGACTGCATCATAGTATCCAATCAAGTTGGTCAGGCAAGACTTCCCCTTAACAAAACCATGCTGTGTCTGAGCTATAACTGAAGTCTTGTCTAAATGATCCTGCAGTGCTTCTTTAACCAGTGCCTCCATTAATTTTCCTGGAACAGAAGTTAAGCTCACAGGTCTATAATTACTTGTGTCAGCCTTTGATCCTCCTTTGTGAATTGGGGTCACATTTGCACATTTCCAGTCTATGGGTACCTCCCCTGAGTCCAAGGAAGCCCTCATAATTATGGCTAAGGGTTTGCTTACTTCCTTTGCTGCCTCCTTTAATATAACTGGATAGATCCCATCCACCCCGGGTGCCTTTCTTGTGTTTATCTTCAACAGTTTCTCCTCCACTTTACTCCCAGTTATTTCAAGATTCTGTAGCTTACTGCTAGAATTGAATACACCTCTGGCATTCCCCTTGCTGAATAACTCCTCATGTGTGAATGTCGATGAATGTAGTTAAGCTATCAACTTCTACAATGACAGATGGAAGTTTCTTCCAGCAATCAACCAAATGCTGGCTAAAGGCAAACTTCTGCACATCTATCCTACAACTGTCTTTTCTCAATTTGAATTTATGCCCTCTCAGGTGATTATTCTGGGCAGGAGGAAGAATCCTTTCAGCATTGAGAATGCTCAAACCATTCAAGGCTTTATACACCTCAATCAGATCATCTCACAAGTGCCTAGTCTCCAGATGCTGTAATTTGCAAAACTTAAGCCTTTCTTAGTAATAGCAAAACTTTGTTCCATTCACTAATCTTGTTGCCCTTCTCTGCACTTGCTCCAGCAGCTGTACATCTTTCCTATGAGGCCTCCAGACCTGTATACAGTACTAGAGGGTGGCCTGACCATTGCCTTATACAAGGGGATAATCACAACCTTTTCCCCTCTAGAAAAATTCCTGTATTTCACTGAGAAGACACCATGAGTTACTCTTGCAGACCATCTGCACTGCTCAGAAAACTTCATATCTGCCAGCACAATTACCCCCAGGTCCTTTTCATTCTCTACCACTATCAGTGTAGTACACACACACACACAGAGTTGATATGTTCCTCTGGGGTTACTGCTTCCCATATTCAGTACTTTACATTTGTCAATGTTAAACTTCAGTTGCCATCTCAACCCATCTGCTCAACTTTTCTAGATCTGTTGCAGCAACATACTGTCATTAGAGTCACTAACAACCCTGCCAACCTTCGTATCGTCTGCAAATTTGGACATTAAGCCTGATATACCTTCATCAATATTATTAATAAATACAGAAAACAACAATGGACCCAACACTGAACCCTGAGGGACTCCACTAATAACATTAGTCCACGAAAAGCAGTGCTCATTGATCACCACTCTGTATTATCGCACTCAGCCATCCTTTTATCCATAGCAGAAATTTGCCTCCAATGCCACACTGCTCCAATTTGTGAAGCAACCTTCCATGTGCAACAGTATCAAAAGCCTTCCTAAGATCCAAAAATATGATATCAAAGTTATTTCCCACATCCAGTTCCTTTGTGATCATATCATAGTATTCGATCAAATTAGCCAGACAAGACTTCCACTTAACAAAACCATGCTGTGTCCAAGCTATAACTGAAGTCTTGTCTAGATCATCCTGCTGTGCTTTTTTAACCAGTGCCTCTATTAATTTTCCTGGAACAGAAGTTAAACAACTAACAGGTCTTTAATTACTTGGGTCACCCTTTGATCCTCCTTTGTGAATTGGGGTCACATTTGCACATCTCCAGTACATGGGTACCTCCCCTGAGTCCAAGGAAGCTCTTATAATTAAGGTAAAGGGTTTGCTTACTTCCTTTGCTGCCTCCTTTAATATAACTGGATAGATCCTATCCACCCCAGGTGCCTTTCTTATGTTTATCTTCAACAATTTCTCCTCTTCTTTGCTCTCAGTTATTTCAAAATCATCTAACTCACTGCCAGAGTTTAATTCACCTCGGGCATTCCCCTCCCTGAATAACTCCTCATTTGTGAATGTAGATGCAAAATACTCATTTAGTTTGTTAGCTACCTGAGCAAGATCATCTCCTTTCTTTTAGAGTTTACATAAGTAAAGAACTGTTTGCTGTTTTTATTTGCATCCTTTGCCAAAGATTTCTTGTAATCTGCCTTTGCCTGCCTAACCTCCTTTGTGACTTGGTTACAGACCAGCTTATATCTATCATAGGCTTCTGTGTCACCCATTAATTTATAGGTATCCCATGCATTTTTTTTCTCTGCCACATGTCTAATTAGTTCATCTGACATCCATTTAGGCCTAAATCTTGAATAGTATTTCTTAGTTGGTATGTAAAGCCTAGTAGCTTCCAAGATTAATTCTTTGAGTGTTTCCCATTTTTAATTTCCTGTTGGTCCCACCGTATAAAATTTAAATACTGTCTCAGACCTCCGTAGTCGCCTATACGAAAGCAAAAACTCTTTTCTTTACAAATGATGGTGGTTACCTTTGAGTAAATCCCACTTCAGCACACTGTGATCACTGCCACCTAGTGGTTCCTTTATCTGTAGATTCTCAATGCATGAAGAATCACTACTGATAATCAGATCAAGAGTATTACTCCCTCTAGTTGCCTCCCAAACATGCTACTGTAGAAAACAATCATCCAATAAATCCACAAAAGCCTTGCTAGTGTGAGTGAAAAACTCACAAATTCCAGTCAATATCTGGAAAATTAAAGTCCCCATTACAAGACTGATTTACTGGCCCACTAGTTCCCTGTACAGTTTCTTATTATACTCATCAGAGTCATTAGGCCTATAACACATTCCTACTCTCAATTTTGATTTCCCAATGCTTATGTCAAACCAAACTGACTCGACACTGCGTGACTGTCCAGCCACGTCGATTGGCTGTACTTCCTTGGATTTTGTGTTTCTTAACTAATAGCATAACCCCTCCTCCCTTCCTATCCTATTTATCCTTCCTGTAGACACTGTACTCCCCAAATTCCATTCCTGCATTCCTTCTGTGTGACACGTCTCTGATATCCCAACAATATCTGCTGTTGATGTTTTGACCAACACCTCAAATTCATCAAATTTATTTACCAAACTCCTAGCATTGGTGTACACGCAAGTATACATGCACCTGTACCTATTCTTAGCTACCCTAACACAGCCCATGTGTTTACTTGCACCGCAATGACTCCAGGCAGTCTCTGAAATCCCCTGCATCTTGTTTTCCAGGCTGCTGCTCATTCCAATAGAAGCAGTACAAGAATTATTTTCACCTCTGCCAGTGGCTACTGTTAATCTATTAGTCCAAGATAGCAGTTTTCCAACCCACCTAACACTGCCTTGATAGCATCAGCAAATATTCTTGCACCCTTTCTATTTAAGAGTATCCCATCCCTGCAGAAGCAGACTCTCCTGCTAAAAAGCACAGATCAGGCTAAGGAAAATTCTACCCCTTGAGCCTTGCAGAATCTCTCAAGGGCCGAATTGATCGACAAGGCTCTCATCACATACTCCCTCTTATCATGTACGGGCAGAATTGCAGATACTTTCAAATTCAACCCTAATTCACGGATTTTTTCAACAGTGATCTGTACTTAAGTAATTCCGCCGGTCTCCTACTCTTAATATCATTAGTGCCAACGTGTACAACAATATCACCCTTTGTGCCCATAAAAGATGATATCTGCTCTACAATGTCATCAACCTTTGCCCATGGCAGACATACCCTGGTCCTGTTCCACCTATCCTTTTTGCACATTATGTTCCCTGTTTCCCTGACAATAGAGTCACCGATAACTACTAGTTCCTGTGGGACCAGCACATTCTGCCTTGGGGGTTGCCGCTGTGTTGCGCAATGTTCAAGCGTAAGCTGTGCAGCTGACAGCTTGATGAGCCCCTCAATTTAAATCCTTTGAGGGCATCCATTCACTCCTTTAAGCTCTCATATAGGCCCATAACAACACTGAGTTGTTGCCCAATTTCCTCACACGCCTTACATAGTGCACACACAGACATTCCCCTTGGCAATATCATGTGCTGTCCCTGATTTTTCCACAAACATCAAACAAGCAGTACATTTTAAAAGGCTGTGATTCAGAGGAAAACTGCCCCATCTAACTGCCCCACTTTCAAAAATCTCCCCTGAGTCACAGCACTCCCATTTGCTTTGCTGCTCTGGTCTGAGTCATGATCTTGATATAGTATTTCCCCATTGTATAATTTTTGCTTAAACATAGCTTCGGTTAAATGCCTTGATTCAATAATATCATCAGCTGCCTTATGTATACGTACTAATTTGATAAAATCACATTCTCTGTTTTGACACAAAGACGGATATTTTTCTATCCAATAGGATTGTAAATTATTATTTACAGGAGGCCATAATGCAGGATCAGAACTTATGTTTATAATATCATCAATTTGATCAGAACTTATATTACTTACATTATTATGAATTTCATCAAATTGCACTTTTTCGGAAAGATCAATTTCATTTTCACGTACAATTTCCAAAGCGTTCGACGTAATAGCTATGGAATCGTTAATACTGCATCTTTCGGGATGGATAATAGTATTTTGTTTTTCTTCAGCATTTGAGGCTGTAGAAGTTGAAGGACTTCAACTTTGCTGTTGGTTGTGGTAACTGAATCCAAACCTGTTTTAGTAAAGAAGGTTTTAACTTTTAGAAGCTGTTTAATCATTTCTTCTTTATGCTTTGCCTTTTTTCTTTTTGCAGCACCACTTTCAAAAATCCATTTCATTTTAAGATATCATCTGATATAAATGGCCAACAAGATGTAAAATACAAAGTAAAATACTATATTGGTGAAGACTGATGGGTTATTATATGACAAATAACAGAACCAGTATGGTGGCCAACTGCAATAAAGCTGATGCAGCAAACCTACAAAATACAATTCGCTGAGCAATAAATTTGTCAACAGGCAGCGGACCTATAAGGCATCTGTGATGTTACTTTGCATGTGAGAAGCTTTGCACAGAGAGTAGCGGACACTTAAAAATTATAATTATATATATATATATATATATATATATATATATTATTAATTTATAATCATAAGCGAGAATTAAATTTGTTAATTATTTTTCTAAATATTAATATTTTCGGCACTTTAAACTATTTAAAGAAAGCCAAAAACATTATTCTTATATCATAATGTTCCGTGTTTGCAGTGCTTTCGACTGCAACGTAACATATGGGACAGAGGATCTTTTAAAAAATTATTTAAGATCAACAAGTGATGCCCCCCTAGTAGGCTGAGGCCTCTGGTGTCCACTGGGTGCACCCATGTGTTAAAACGGCCCAGATTAAGGCTGTGTAGCATTAGAATATGTTCGTAAACTGCTGAATGTGTTTGCCAATTTACCTGTTGTAATGGAACTTTTTTTTTTTTGCTATGTAAAATTAGGTTAATTTTTGAGTTAACAGATGCAAACCATTTCACAATTGTTAACACACAGAAATGTTAGTTGCAATGATGCAAATTCCTTATCTAGTCTTCACCATGTCAAGTAAGGTAAAGTAAAAATAAAAATTAATAAGCAATTTTTAACTTTAAAACAGGAAACTTACTCTGGCATATACTTCCATGTTGTGTATTCCTGATGGATAATCAGTAGGTTTCCATGAAAATATAAAAAGTGGCCCTTCAACATGTGATAGATTGCTCCATCTACCACTGTTTATACTTAATTGTACAAGCTCTATGGAATGTGGAGAAAACACCAATACCCTATTAAGAAAATAACTCAAAGTAATTCAAATTTCCAAAAAGTAAGTTTAGAATTAATTATTTAATTGAGAAGTGTGAGTTATCAGATAATCAAATAATGGTAACATTATTGCACTTACATAGAAATTGTTCTACTACATCATATGGGACAGACACTTATAATATCATTTCAAACACTTATAATAGCCAACGGGCTAGCCGGATGGGTAAAATGCCTGCCTGGCAACCCAAAGGTCGCGGGTTTGAATCCCGCCTCAGGCTTGTATATCATGATGGTGCCACACTATCCGGTTGGATCTCACCGCCACGATACACGAAGGAAGCAGGGAAAAACTGGTTTCCTTAGTGTATTGCTCACATCATAGGATTTAAAAAAAAAAAAAAAAAACCAACTTATAATTAAACTAAAACAGTATTTTACTGTACTACCTAAGTCAGGGAAAGGTATTAAAAGGGTATGATAAATAATACAAGATTAACCCCTCATACTTGAGAACTGTGTGTACGTATTTCTAACCAAATCTTGCTATACATCTCTTATATAATTTCAGTGGATATTTGCTCATTTAAAAATTGCCATGTCTGTTGGGGATTTCAAGAACTGCTGGAAGTCATCACAAAACAAGTAAATACATAGGCTGTGTTAGAGTAACTAAGAGTAAGAACAGGTGCATGTATACTTGTATGTATAACAATGCTAGAAGTATAGTAAATAAATTTGATGAATTTGAAGTCAGATATTGGCAGATATTGTTGAGATATCAGAAACATGGTGTCACACATATATAAGCAGTGCAGAATTAGAATTGCGGAGTAGAATGTGTACAGAAAGGACAGACAGGATAGGAAAGGATGCTGCTAATAAAGAAACACAAAATCTAAGGAAGTGCATCCAGTTGACATTGGTGGACAGTGCAAAGTTCAGTCAGTTTGGTGTGACATAAGCACTGGGAAAAGGAAAATGAGAGTAAGAGTGTGTTATAGGCCTAATGATTCTGATGATTACAAAGAACAATTGCAAAGAAGAAAGAGTGGACCAGTAAATCCGAATGTCTTATAATGTGGGATTTTAACTTCCCAGAAACTTGTGGAACTTGAGGGTTGGTCACACACACACACACACACACACACACACACACACACACACACACACACACACACACACACACACACACACACACACACAACACTTTTGTGGATTTATTGGATGATTGTTTTCTACAGAAACATGCTCAAGGGGTAACCAGAGGGAGTAATACTCTTGATTTGATTACCAGCAGTGATTATTCATGCATCAAGAATTTCCAGATAAAGGAATCACTAGGTGACAGTGATCACAGTGTACTGATGTGGGATTTGCTTAAAGATGTAACTACCACGAAAGCTACAGGGAAGAGTTTTTGCTTTCGTAAAGGTGACTACAGTGGTCTCAGATAGTTTTTCCAATTCTTTATAGTGGGATCGACTGATGATATTAACAATAGCGAATTCTAAATGACAAGCCTTCAAGGAATTAATCTTGGAAGCTACTAGGCTTTTCATACAAACTAAGAATACTGTTCAAGATTTAGGCCAAAATGGATGTCAGATGAACTAATGAGGCTTGTAGCAGAGAAGAAAAAATGCATGGGATGCATATAAATTATCAGTTATATGCACACAGAAGCCTATGGGAGATATAAACTAGTCTGTAATCACATCACAAAGGAGGTCAGGCAAGCCAAGGCTGATTATGAGAAATCTTTGGCAAAGGACGCAAAGAAAAACAACAAAGACTTCTTTACTTATCTAAACTGTAAAAGGAAGGGAATGAATCAGATTGGTCCGCTTGATATCGAAAGGTCGACAGTTGATGATCCTGCTCAGGTAGCTGAAAAAATGAATGAGTATTTTGCATCTACATTCACACATCAGGAATTCTGGAGGGAAGGGGAAGACTGAAGTTTACTAAATTCAAACAGGAAGCTAAATGATTTTGTAATAACGGAGAGCAAAGTGGAGGAGTAACTGTTGAAATTAAACATAAAAAGTGCAGCTGAGGTAGATGGAATCTATCCAGTTGTATTGAAGGAGACAGCGAAGGAAGTAAGCAAACCCTTAGCCATAAATTACGAGAGCATCCTTAGATTCAGGGAGGGCCCTATGGACTGGAGGATGTGCAAATGTATCTCCAATTCACAAAGGGGGTTGAAAAGGTGACAAAAATAATTATAGACCTGTTAGTTTAACTTCTGTTCCAGGGAAAATAATGGAGTCACTGGCTAGACAAAGCTGCAGTTACAGTTCAGACACAGAATGAGTTTGCAGGATGCAAAACATAATTTTGATATCACATACAGTCAATTCCAGTTATTTGGGACACATCGGGACTAGTGCATTTTGGCCCGATTAAGTGACTGCCCCAATTATCCAAAGTTTCACGTAAATAATTAAAAATACAGTGGACCCCCAATTTACAATTGGTACATTGTACAATCAAATCACATTACGATGGACTCACCATAGTAAAGTACTATTCACTATACGATATGTAGAAGCACCGGTCATTGTGATCACGTTTGTGAATTAAAGTTTAATTCTATTAAACAGCGATTCTAATTAGCAAAAATAGGAGGAATATTATCCACAGGCTATAAAACTAAAGATATACTGTATTAAGTACAAATTTACACTTTTTTAAGTTACCAATGTGCCTTAAACACGTCACAGGGTATCGTGACTCACACAGAAATAGCGATGCCGATTTACGGACGAGTCATGATTTAATCTGTTGCGGAACATGTGGAATGTTTTCCAAGGTCGACCTGGTGACTAATCATAGCTCACTTGGGGATTCTTTTCTTTGTGATCGATGTAAGGAGTGCACCAATCTTAAATTAAAATTTGGTGCACTGATGGAACAATTTGAGTCACTGAAAAAACGGGTGCTTGCACTTGAGAATAATGCATCTGGGAGCTCGCCAGGGACTCAAGACTCCAGCAATCTACTAAGTGATGCACTCACAATTCAGGCCTCAAAACAGAAAAACCAAGTGCAAACTACTCTGGTTCAAAAGGACTTTGTTTTATTAGGAGACTATTGTCAGAGAAAAGGGGAATATTTTTTGTAATAAAGGATAGATGGAGTAGAACGAGGGTATGTCTGCCGGGAGCAACTATTAATGATGTCACCAACAGATTGTCAGATTTTAAGGGAGGTAAAGAGATTATTATTATTCATGTGGTGACTAATCACATTAAACGTACACAATCTGATGATTTTTTGGAAAAATACAAGACCATGCTGAGAAAATGTTGCAAGCTAGGCCACAATGTCTGTGTCTGCAATTCTGCCCAGACATGATAGGAGGGATTATATGTTAACAGCCTTGTGGATTAACTCAAGACTTGAAGGACTCTGCAAGGCTTTTGAGGGGAAATTTCTATCAGCTTGGCCCACACTTGTAGGTAGAAGGAATTCGGTGGTGCAAAAGTTTTTGCCAGTATTATTGAGGATACCTTAAAGGTTCAGGGAAACTGCTAGTTAGGAGGGGAATGTGGGTAATACTGACACACGTTTATCTGATAATATTGGTCAAAGTAACTCTTGCACATACCTCAAGAGTTCTTATCTGTTTCCCCAACTGGACATATTATCTAGATGTTCTGGGGACAGAAACATTTCAAGTGAGCAGGCAGCTAATGCCAGGGAAGAGAGCCTAAAAAATTTCAAGGGTTGTGTTAGGGTTGTTAAATATACAAGAAAAGTGAGTCTTAATTGTTTATATAGTAATGTTAGAAGTGTTGTCAATAAAATGAGCAAATTCGAACTGTGGGTTAAAACAAGTAACGCAGACATAATAGGGCTTATGGAAACGTGGTGCCACACGGAAATAGGGGATGACGAGTTTCAGTACAGCTTGTATAATGTGTTTAGGAAGGATAGGGTAGATAGAAGGGGTGGTGGGGTAATGCTTCTTATCAGAAGCAGCCTGAGTGCGACAATAGCTTTCCCGGATTCAGATGTTTCATGTGCTAATACAGAATCTGTATGGTGTGAGATAGTTGGAAACAAAGGTATAATGCGAGTAGGAGTAATATATGATTGCCCACGTGATTGTGAAGATTATGACGAAAGCCTCTACATGCAAATGGAATGGGCAAGTAAGCATCAATGTCTTATTATGGGTGATTTCAATTTGCCTCTAATTGATTGGAGAAAATTAGAAGGAAACTCGACAAGGGGAACAAAATTATTAAATCAACTAGATGATTATTTGTATCAGCATGTCAAGGAAAGTACTACAGAAAAAAATATCCTAGACCATTTCTACAAAAGCCTCAGGTAATATAAAACTCCATACTCAAACAGTTCTACTTATTTTTGAAGCTCCATTTATGCCACCACGATCTACAATGATTTTAAATCTCATTGTCAAAAGCAGACACTCAACGAGTCAAAAATAATATTGAATACAAGAAATCGTGGAAGAATCTAGAGGACAACAATTATACCAGCATCAATCACTTCTTTAAAGAAAATTGCATTCATTTGGAATCATATTATATCGATTTACTTTGAGCTGGTATTATTTGGCCAAAAGTCTTTTTGAAATTAGAACTTCATTAAAAATAGCATAACCCCTTCAACCCTTTTGTGTTCAATGTTTTAAAGTCTAACATTGACATTCAATTCATCACAGAAGAATATTCTTGTGGTGCTTTTTTTTTTTTTTTTTTTTATGAGAATCCCAACCACGAGAGGTATTAGAACCTATAGTACTTAGTACCGTGCTTGGGTTGGAGGTTGAGAAGACAAAAGAAGATATTTGTTGATATTGGACTTGAACTTCTGTAGACTGTAATTTTCAGGAAATACGTATGAAGGAAGGTTGTTCCAGAAAACGGCAGTTGAATGAATAAATCAGGAAGATGAAAAGTTGGTTCTGTGTGTTTGAAGTTGGACAGTAAATGGATGTTGGCTAGTGGCAGCACGTATTCGGACTATTTTGAAAGAGAGAGCAGGAATTATAGAAGCCAATTCAGAAGAACAGTGCCCATGGAAGTATATGTAGAAGAGGCATGCAGCAGAAACAGTGCGTCTATGAGAAAGCGAGTGGAGAGACTCTGTTAGAGATGAATCATTAATTACCCTAACTGCCCTCTTCTGAATGGAATCAAGAAGCCTCAGAGAGGTTTTGGGGGCACCACCCCAGATGTGGGAACAATATTCCATGGCAGGGCAGATTTGCGATTGATAAAGAGTAAGCAGCTGTTTGGAAGAAAAGTAACGCCGAGAGCGAAAGAGAAAACCAAGTTTTTTAGATGCAGAGGAAGCAACATTTGTAATGTGCTTGTGCCAAGAGAGATTAGAAGTCATGGTAATCCCCAAAAGAGATATATCATTTTGCCTAGAAATCGGAGTCACTAAAGATAAGCATAGGAGCAGAAGAATCCTTTTTGCGCGATATAAGACAAGATTGAGTTTTAGAAGGGTTGAAATCAACTAAGTTGTCTTTGCCCAACTGGAGAATTACCTGAAGATCGGCATTTAGGAATTGGCAGCAGATTTTCGAGAACTTGAAGCTGATTGAGCTGGACAAGGTTTCTCAAAATGGAAAGTTGAATGCAATGTGCTATCATCGGCAAAACTATGGATAGGATTTACAGTTAATGGAAGAAGGTCATTGATATTCAAGAGGAAAAGAGTGGGGGAAAGAACTGAACCTTGGGGGACACCGGCATTAGTGGAGAAGTTAGAAGACAGAGAGCCATCTACCATCACCCTCAGTGAGCGATCAGAGAGAAAACTGGATAACCAATTACTAAAAACAGTTGGCAAACCATAAGATGGAAGCTTGTTTAGAAGACCTTTATGCCAAACACAATCAAAAGCCTTTGAGATGTCAAGAGCAACTACTTGTGTTTCACCGAACCTTTCCATTGAATTAGTCCATAAATGGGTAACATAAGCCAGAATATCACCAGTGGATCGACACTGACGGAATCCATACTGGCGATCGTTGATCAGACGGAAGGTTTCTAGGTAGTTTAAGAGTTGGCGGTTAATTGATTTCTCCATTACTTTAGAAAGAGTAGAAGTAATTGCAATGGGACGATAATTGGATGGGAGGGATTTGTCACCCTTTTTAGGAACTGGCTGGATATGAGTAATTTCCAAGCAGAAGGAAAAACACCTTTGGAATAAGAAAGTGAAAAAAGGCGGCAAAGAATAGGAGTAAGTTCAGGAGCACAGGTTTTGAGAACAAGTGGAGAAATACCATCAGGACCTGGAGCTTTCTTAGCATCAAGATTCATTAAAATCCTTCTGATATCCTTTTGATGGAAGACCACAGGAGGCATTGAATGGAGTGTGTTAGGAATGGTGGGAGGTGTTTTACCAAGATCATTAATACATGAGCTCGAAGAAAAATGGGATGCTAGCAGGTCAGCTTTATCCTTGGCTGAAGTGACAACAGAACCATCTGGTTTGGACAGAGGTGGGAGCAGAGATGGGCAAAAGTTGCGGCCATTAGCTTTGACAAGAGACCAGAATGCTCGGATACCATTAGGGCAAGAAGCAAGTTTTCTACTCTTAGCCTGTTCAAACTCTAGTTTGGACTGATTAATAACTGCTTTACAATTGTTGCGAGCTTTGGTGTAGGCAGAAAATGAAACTGAAGAATTAGAAACAAGCCAATTACGATATGCAACATTCTTCTTTTGGACAGCCTTAGCACATTTATTGGAAAACCAAGGTTTAGATAAAGGACGAGATTTTAAAGTGGAGTGTGGGATAAAGGATTCCATTCCTGCAAGAATAATTTCACTGACACGATCTGAGCAAACGTTGACATCAGAAGTTTTGAAACAGTAATCAGACCAAGGAAAAGAAGAAAAGAAGTCTCGCAGGTCATCCCATTTTGCATTCTTGTAATGCCAAACAATACGAGGTTGGGAATAGCCATGAGATAAAGGTTCCATTGGAGAAGAGACAATCACCAAGTTGTGATCTGAAGTGCCTAAAGGACCTCTCACTTCAACCTTGTACTTAGAAGGGTTGTTTGTGAGAAAAAGATCAAGCGTATTGGCTGTATGATTAGGATTGTCTGGTATTCTTGTAGGTAAATGAAAAATCTGTTAGGAAAGCTGGACTGGAGAAAGTCAAGTTGCAAAGAGAGGAAGTCAAAGAGCTCCAAGTGATTAGTGGAGTTGGGAGAACAGTAGAGACAACAGATGAATTTTACACAATGAGGTAGAAATTTTAAGCCAGAGAAGATCAAAGAGAGGAGATTCCAAATTGCCAATTCTCTGACAGGGAATATCAGAACGGACATATGCACAAGTACCACCTTTGAGGCAAAAGGAATCATATAGCAAATTGTTTGGACATCTGAGATGAGCAAATAATTTAAACAAATTATTTGCTCATCTCAGATGTCCAAATTATTTGCTGTATGATTCCTTTCGCCTCAAAGGTGGTACTTGTGCATATGTCCGTTCTGATATTCTTGCTTATATTGTTGAATGTGTAAATAAGACCAATCGCAGGAATAGCAATTTACAATGTAAAATTATTGAAATTATGAATGAGTATCCTGAGTTTGGCATCATTGAAATAACAAGAAAATTAAGCATTGACATGCTCAACTCTGTCAAAGTTACTAGTCAAGAGGCTGCTTGGTATTTGCTTCATCAACCAATGTTCCAGAGTTCAGTTGTAACTTATATACCGACCGAGTCACCTATCAAGCGAGAGCGTAATAGAAAATCAAATAAAGAATTGGAATGAGAAAACATGGTGACGATTCTAGCGACATTTGGAAAAAGAATTGGTCAAATGGGCCCGAATAGTAACATCTTTGACCTTCCACCGGTAAGTAGTGGGTCACGCCCTTTGCTTACTCTGCAGAATCAACATTAGTGACCACATTGACGTCATATAGGAAGTAACATAATTTACATCCTTTCCGTTTCACATTTTTTTCGAAGTTGTTTTCACATAAATATTTTTCATGCATATAGGGTACACACAGGCTTTATGACATGTCAGCAGATTAAGCCACAATATACCAAGTCAATCCTTGGGAACAAATATGTTTATGACTTCCAGGATAATTTGTTTAAACATTCCCCAGAATTCATTCATATCCAATGTTTTGGTCAGTAAATACATTAGTCTTAGTGAACCATTTCATGTAGTTTATTAAGTCTATGCAAGTATGTTAATGGAGCTGATTTGTGTATATGAGCAGAAAAACCCAGAATAACTCGCACGGAAACCATATCCTCTTCTGTCTAAGAGTAAATAATTACAGCTCCAAAACATACCTTTGAGAACTCCTTCAGTCTCTAACAGGACTAAGAAGTGGAAAACTTGCCATACTGTCATGGACAACGAAAAGTGTTAACATTTAAAAATAATGCAACATGCAAGTTAATAAGTCAATCTTTTATATCACCAAAGAAGTCAGCCAGGAATAAGCAATAAAACATTTGGATTATTCCATCAGTGGAACATTTTTTGCTGTTCACTTATTCTCCTCTTATACCACAGGGAGCAAGGATTTAAGCAGTGTACCTGACCAGCAATAAAATACCATTACAACAAACAGAAGAGAGTGCCACATTTTTTTAAACTTACTGCAATGCATTTTTATTTCTACTGTACTTAACTTATGCAAGTATGTTTGTTGGCTTATATTGTGAATAAATAAAATATAAAAGCATCATTACAACACAGAAAATTTTTGCTAAAAACCTACCGTATATGTGTTGACTTTTTCATACGTAATAAAGGTTCCAGTTTAGGCATTGTATAAAGGGCATGTTTCGGATTGGTTACAAGTATAAGAGGCCACCTGTTAAGGTTGTGATCGATGAAAGAAAATAAACCATGGTCAACAGCAATCAAGCGGAACCTGAAAATGTAATATTAAATTTGTATGCTTCTTAAACTGAATCATTTATATGTTTTGTATTATTTACTTCTATATAAAATAATCATCTAGAGCAGGGATTCCCAAACTTTTAGAGAAGCAGGCCACATATGAATTTTTGGAATATGTGGTGGGCCAGAGAAAATTTCTAATTACTGAAAACTACATTTGCTGCATAACTTTAATGCCATGCAGAGAAACAAAATTTATACTTATCTATATCTAGAGATTCAAAAATAAATCAATGGATATGTAATATAAAATATACCAGTTTGTTTATATCAAATTTTAATTATTACTTATTATACTAATCACAAAAATACAGTTGGTAATACAACAAAATTAATTATTACTTATTTATTGTACTAATCACAAAAATACAGTTAGTAATACAACAAAATTATAATTAATGCAATGAATGTGGTTGTAGAGTGCAACTAAGTTTTGTAATATCAGGTTTTAAAGTAAGCTCCAATTCTTAAAAAGTCATGTAAATGTGGGGTCAGTTAGACGTGATTTTATTTTTGATTTTACATATTTCATTTTTGAAAAGGTCTGCTCACATGTGCATGTACTTCCGAAAACTGATGTAATCATGCTTGCAATTTTTTTTAATTTTTGGATAATCTGACTCAGATAATGTTTAATTAAACTGAATTAGATTTTCCTTTTAGTGCAGCATTAGAATAAAGATCTACCAACTCTAATTGTAAATTCTCATCAACACTGTTGACATCAAACGAATTTTGAAAAAGTTCAAACACCTCTGAATTATTTTTAAAATCAGAAAAATCTAGCTGCAAATTTTTCCCTGCAACAAACTAATGTTCTGAACAAAATTTTCGGTGGAAAAATTACAACTAGTCATTTTAGATAAATTATTGCAACATGGAAAAAGGTGAAAAATTATTATGAAATAGTTAACTTAAATATCTCCAGTTTCAAATGTGTTGACATTATAATACAATTCATTGACAAGTTTGTCTCATCCTTGTTTCATATTAAGAAAATTCAGGTGTTCACATATATCTGTTAAAAAGGAAAGGTTCCACAACCATTTCAGATCTGACAGTCCCAGAACAAGTTTCAATTTTTCATTCAAAAATAGATCTATTTCGATCCTAAGTTCAAAAATTTGTTTCAACATGTTACAGTGACTCAACCATCATACTTCAGTTTAGTAAAACAAATCACCATATTCAGCTTCAATAAAATTTTTGAATTGCCAATGATTCAGACCAGTCTTGCGAATAAAATTTACTGTTGATATTATAGCTGACATGACTGAATCTACGCCCAAAAATTTTCTGAACATAGACTGCTAGTAAATTTTACAATGAAATTGCATTGTTTTTTAATATTTTTACTCAGGGTATTTATGACGCTGACCCACGAACCCAATTTTAGTACTGACCATATTTTTAGTGCCATCCATCAACCACTGATAGCAAATCCCAATTCAATTTGAGGCCGTCAATCACTTCTGACACACTCAAAAATATATTTTCGCCTTTGAATCTTTCAAGCTTTTTAATGCAACTAGCTCTTCAGTTACTGAAAAATTTTGATTTACACCTTGGATATAAATTAGTAATTGAACTGTACTGTATCTTCACTCTCATCAATTGCTATTGAAAAATGTGTGAATGCATGAACTTTTTCTACAAGATGATTTTGAACATCCGCTCCTAAATCTTCAATTCTTATTACAGTTGATGAAAACAAACTTAGATGCAAAATACTTTACTTTCTCAGGACAAACTTCTGCAATTGCCAAAAAATTCTCCATCTGTAAAGGTCCTTTCTTCTTTGGCAATGATTTGGCTCAAAAACAAACTCTAACAAGCAGATAAATCTTAATGAGTAAACATTCTACTAATTTTTTGTTGTTGGCTTTGAAAAGTTTGGGTTAGTTCTTGGAGTTTTTTCTGCCGCAAAGCTCCTTGAAATTTATCGTAATTTGAGGCATGTTTTGTGGTGTAGTGATGTTTCACATATTTCTTGAACACCAACAAGGCTTCATAGCAAATAAAACACATGCAAGTATCATTGAGCAGTGCAAAAAAGTAATTAATTGGCCACCACTCATTAAAAATGAGTGGTGGCATCAACTTTTCTTTTTTTTTGACATCAACTTCAACATGATTTTTATGGGGTCACTGGAAAAAAAAAAAATACTCATGAATATTGAAGTAAGCAAGCACTGATATGTCTTAATTTTATGAAATATTTTAACATAAAAGTTATTATATTCATATCACTCATATCCTGTGAAATTAATAATATAGTTTATTAGGCTGCATGCCTAATAAGCTGCATATTAAAATATAAAACTTATAGTTTTATATTATAATATAAAACTATATTATTAATAATAATATAGTTTAATAAGGTGATGTTTCGGGTATCTTACTGACACTCATCATCAGACCATGCTGTGTGGGAGAACAGAAAAGACTACAAATTTGAATATTTTAGGATATTACAGTTACAATTACCAATAATACAATTGCAATTACCAATACGGGCACTCCCCAGCTTAAGTGATACTCAACTTATGGAAGTTCGACTATACGCAAGTTTTTGCTGGCCAGTGCAAACTTAAATCGTGGAAACATATTTTGCATCTCATAGGAATAAATGGAGGTATTGTGAAAATATTGTAATGTGAACCCAATAACACATTGGTTTTTTTGGTAATTCATTCCAAGACCACGGAAACTGAAATTTTCACTATATAACTAAGCTATTTATCTCTCTGAAAGGTCATTTTTATAATGGAAATTGCACTACACTTTCATTGTTATATGTTCCGTTATAAGAATTAATTCTGAACACTGATATTTTTCTAAAACACATTTCTGGAGGTCACTACCATAAAACAAAAACAATCTGCACTTTCCGGTTTATTGCACTTTTCTGTTAGCTCAATCTATTATAAATGGGTAGTAAACTATCTTATTGCATTTGCAATAATACCGATAACTGGAATTCTGTGGGTTTTTACATTACAGTATTATGGTGAAACTAGACCCCCCCCCCCTTCACTGAGATCTTCAATCATATAAAAAACAAATTTTCAGAATCTTCTCTTTCCTATTTACTTATTACAATGGTGAAAAGAAAAGGACTAATGGAAAGTGCAAGTGCTGGCAGTGCTAGGTAACAAAACAAAATTGATTTAGAAATGAAGATTAAAATGATTAAAAAGTACGAAGCAGGACAAAGTTTGTCATCTATTGCAAGAGAATTAGGTCTCACTGCTTCAACAGTGAATACTATTTTAAAGGACAGTGTGCATATAAAAGAACATGTCAAAGGATCAATGCACTCAAGATCAACAGTGATCACAAAACAGCATTCAGGTGCTATATCGAAGATGGAAAAGCTATTAATAATATGGATGAAAAATCAGATTCAGAAGCAAGTGCCTCAAGTCCAATGGCCATTCAAGCAAAAACAAGAAGTATTTATGAAGATATTAAGGATAAGTACAGCAAACCCCAAGCAACGTGGCAAGCAATGGGTGGTTTAATAGGTTAAAGTGGAATTCTGTGGGTTTTTACATTAGTATTATGGTGAAACTAGACCCCCCCCCCTTCACTGAGATCTTCAATCATATAAAAAACAAATTTTCAGAATCTTCTCTTTCCTATTTACTTATTACAATGGTGAAAAGAAAAGGACTAATGGAAAGTGCAAGTGCTGGCAGTGCTAGGTAACAAAACAAAATTGATTTAGAAATGAAGATTAAAATGATTAAAAAGTACGAAGCAGGACAAAGTTTGTCATCTATTGCAAGAGAATTAGGTCTCACTGCTTCAACAGTGAATACTATTTTAAAGGACAGTGTGCATATAAAAGAACATGTCAAAGGATCAATGCACTCAAGATCAACAGTGATCACAAAACAGCATTCAGGTGCTATATCGAAGATGGAAAAGCTATTAATAATATGGATGAAAAATCAGATTCAGAAGCAAGTGCCTCAAGTCCAATGGCCATTCAAGCAAAAACAAGAAGTATTTATGAAGATATTAAGGATAAGTACAGCAAACCCCAAGCAACGTGGCAAGCAATGGGTGGTTTAATAGGTTAAAGTGGAATTCTGTGGGTTTTTACATTAGTATTATGGTGAAACTAGACCCCCCCCCCCTTCACTGAGATCTTCAATCATATAAAAAACAAATTTTCAGAATCTTCTCTTTCCTATTTACTTATTACAATGGTGAAAAGAAAAGGACTAATGGAAAGTGCAAGTGCTGGCAGTGCTAGGTAACAAAACAAAATTGATTTAGAAATGAAGATTAAAATGATTAAAAAGTACAAAGCAGGACAAAGTTTGTCATCTATTGCAAGAGTAAATGATATTGATGATGGTATATCAAGCTTAATGTCCAAGTTTGCAGACGATACAAAGGTTGGCAGGGTTGTCAAGGACACTACTGACACTATGCTGCTGCAACAGGATCTGGAAAGGTTGAGCAGATGGGCTGAGAGGTGGCAAATGAAGTTTAACATTGACAAATGTAAAGTACTACACATGGGAAACAGCAACCACAGAGCAATGTATCAACTCTGTGGTACAACACTGACAGTGGTGGAGAATGAAAGGGACTTGGGGGTGGTTGTGCAGGCAGATATGAAGTTCTCTGAGCAGTGCAGACGGGCTGCAAGAGTAGCTCATGGAGTATTGTCAATGATATACAGGAATTTTTCCAGCAGGGATAAGGAGGTGATTATTCCATTGTATAAGGCGATGGTCAGGCCACACCTAGAGTACTGTATACAGGTCTGGAGGCCTCATTTCAAGAAGGATGTAGAGCTGCTGGAACGAGTACAGAGAAGGGCAACAAGATTAGTGAATGGAACAAAGGGGTGCTCTTACGAAGAAAGGCTTAAGTTTTGCAAATTACAGTGTCTGGAGACTAGGCACCAGCGAGGTGATCTGATAGAGGTGTATAAAGCCTTGAATGGTTTAAGCATGCTCAATGCTGATGGGATTCTTCCTCTAGCTCAGAAAAATCACCTGAGAGGGCATAAATTCAAATTGAGGAAAGACAGATGTAGGATAGACGTGCGGAAATTTGCCTTTAGCCAGCGGGTGGTTGGTTGGTGGAACAGACTTCCATCCCTTGTGGTGGAGGTTGATAGCCTAAATAAGTTTAAGGCTCAGCTGGACAGGTATTTTGAACGAACAGAGGGGTGAAGTGGAAGTGGTTTTTTTTTTTTTTTTTTTTGGCTGATGCTGCATAAGCTTGCTTTCTTGCATCAAATGCCTCTACTAATGCTAATGCTAAAGTATCACGCTGGTTTCCAAAACATTAAAATATGCGATGAAGTCTTCAGTGCCGATTCTGCAGCTGCAGAGAAATTGTGATGTGCTGGAAAAAATCCCTTCTAAATCTTCACAGCTCTCTACTTCCACAGCAGTGTGCTTATCAGCTGGAGAGTTAATTCTGGCAACGATGCTTGAAAGGTAAAACTTGCTGACATTATGCCCGTCTCCTCTCTCTTTTAGCAATTTTATAAATTTTTTACACTTTTGTAATTTTTCCTGCGCATGAGATAAAAAAATTGAATAAATAATTCTATTTACATGTTCGTTGAACATTTCTTTTTTGCTTCAATCAAATTCAGCATGCATAGTTGCGAGTGCTGCATAAGCATTTAGGGAAATTCTAACTTACGTAGAGTTCCACGGAACACAACCCTTATGTAAGGCGGGGAGTGGCTGTATTACAATCTGCAAATTACAATTCTAAAGTATTAAGTTTTGAATTGCTATTACAATAGAAAACAGGAAATCTAAGGTAATACAGAGATTAAATTCATACCTGCCAGCAGTTAATTTATAGCAGAGGGATTAATTCCATTAACCAATAATATAGTGTCATGTTTTTATCCCAGATCAGTGGTTCTTGTATAGTAAAAGTCAGGGGTGATCTTTGCTCCTATATTCTGAAATCAGGGTTCATGTGCAGGCTGGTTCAGGATCTTACTGATACCAATCATCAGATCATGCTGCTGGTGCCAGGGTTTATTCGGGATTCCTGTGTAATGGAAGCCTAGGGTGACTTTTGCTCCCATACTCTGGACATCCGGATTGGTGTGCAGGCTGGCAAGCGATTAGGAAATCCCTAATTACTATCTCTAACGCCTATTGCTATTTAATGACAGGGTCAAGATTAACAGACTATTTTAACAATATTTCAAAGCATAGCTTTGAGTGGAAATAACAGAATTAATATCTAACAAGACTAAGCTGACGACACAGATGTCAACACTAATAATCAACTGATGAATGTTAAAATAATCTGCAAATTGTGTTTTTCATAAATTTTATTGTATCTAATATAAACATTAATTTTTACAATCTAATTAAATAACCGTGGGCCAGATAAAATTCTTTCGCGGGCCATAGTTTGGGGACCCCTGATCTAGAGCATTCGACTCAGTGGGCTGCATAAACCATATGGTTTTGTGAAGCTCCCGAGTATCATTCCACTCCCCAACATAAATGCTAATTGTTTTTTCTCATTAAAAATATTAGTGAATCTCGCCAAGAAAGACTCACAAAAGGTTTATACTAAACACAATGTGACATACACAAGTAGCTGGCAAAAACCTAATACACAGCAAAAGTACCAGTGGCCTATATAACAGGCTTTGATCCTGCTGGGCACACTTCCTGCAAACTTCTGGTAGGTGTTGGCAAAAATGCACTTCCATTCCATTCCTCCTGCAAAGCAGCTGCCTGAACAGTTAAGAAGGTTACAGCCTTATCTGATGTAATAATGGGATCGAGGTCCATGCTCTGAGCTGGTCAGTCTAATTTCAAGTCACTATCCAAACAAGTTATGCATGATATGGAGCATTATGTCGATACTGACAAATGCTCACATCTGGTGAGTATGGGCTTGGCACACCCAGGGTTCTGAGCTGGATATCATCATTCTTCTCTTTTTTTTAGTGATTCCCTTCTCCTTTTGACTCTGACTCTCTCTCTCTCTCTCTCTCTCTCTCTCTCTCTCTCTCTCTCTCTCTCTCTCTCTCTCTCTCTCTCTCTCTCTGGGTAACTTGGGAACTTTTTTTTCCTGGTGCAGCATAAGCCTCAGGCTTCCTTGCACCATATGGCTTTTAATAATAATATACCCATTTCCATTGTATTACCACAGTACTATGAAAATGGCCCTTGTCAGTATCAGTGTGACAAATTGGCATGCTATCACACATGGCCAAGTCTAAACCAGCTAAAACAGTCCAACACTAGACTGACTCCAAACTTCATAGTTGAGACAATATACTCCAAAATGAAGTGCTTTCTGGCAATCTCAACACTCAAGACATTCACTTGTGTAAACAAGTAGAAAAAGTCATCACTCTTCAGCACTTTCAACCACCATCCTGGAGTCTATGAATGCCAGAAATGATACAAGTCTACCAAAAGCTGTTTTGCATTGATTAGCATTAGTAGAGGCATACGAGGCAAGAAAGCAAACTTATGCAGCATCAGTCCAAAAAAAAAAAAAAACTTCCCATTTCATCCCTCTGTTCATTCCAAATACCTGTCCAGCTTAGCCTTAAATTTATTTAGGCTATCAACTTTCCCAACAAAAGATGGAAGTCTGTTCCACCACTGGCTAAAGGCAAACTTCTGCACATCTATCCTACAACTGTCTTTTCTCAATTTGAATTTATACCCTCTCATGTGATTATTCTGAGCAAGAGGAAGAATCCCATCAGCATTAAGCATGCTCAAACCATTCAAGGCTTTATACACCTCTATCAGATCACCTCACAGGTGCCTAGTCTCCAGACACTAATCTGCAAAACTTAAGCCTTTCTTCGTAAGAGCAACTCTTCGTTCCATTCACTAATCTTGTTGTACTTCTCTGTACTCGTTCCAACAGCTCTACATCCTTCTTAAAATGAGGCCTCCAGACCTGTATACAGTACTCAAGGTGTGGCCTGACCATTGCCTTATACAAGGGGATAATCACTCCCTTTTCCCTGCTAGAAAAATTCCTGTATATCATTGACAAGACACCATGAGTTACTCATGCAGACTGTCTGCACTGCTCAGAAAACTTCATATCTGCCTGCACAATTACCCCCAGGTACTTTTCATTCTCTACTACTGTCAGTGTAGTACCACAGAGTTGATACGTTGCTCTGTGGTTGCTGTTTCCCATGTGTAGTACTTTACATTTGTCAATGTTAAACTTCAGTTGCCATATCTCAGCCCATCTGTTCAACTTTTCTAGATCCAGTTGCAGCAGAGTCTAGAAAAGTTGAGCAGATGGGCTGAGAGGTGGCAAATGAAGTATAACATTGACAAATGTAAAGTACTACATATGGGAAGCAGTAACCCCAGAGTAATGTATCAACTCTGTGGTACTATACTGACAGTGGTAGAGAATGAAAAGGACCAGGGGATAATTGTGCAGGCAGATATGAAGTTCGATATCTGTGATATTGGGCTGAACATGCCTACCTTACCACTGAACCTTGACTATGCAGCTCCTCATGGGAGGCTAACATTGATGAATACTTCTGTGGTCTCTTAAACCTACTCTGTGATAGCTGCAGACATGTGCGAGACGTGACCTACCCTCTTTATGGTTTATCAGATACTTTGAATTTGTGAGGCACTCCACATTTTTTTGGCATGATACTGCCTATGGACATCTTTGAATATAGGCCTCTACACTGAAATTTCGGAGATACAGACAAGTCACAGTTGCAATAGCGTGACATCCAATGTTGATGGTCTGCAGTTCTGATAAACAACAAATAATGGCTTTAATGTACTGCTTCTGCACAGACAGACCCACAAGATTTGGTATTATATCAGTAGCATCAAATGATGCAAGAAAGCAAGCTTATATAGCATCAGCCAAAAAAAAAAAAAAAAACAAAAAAAAACCCCACACTACCTACATTTGTCTATCCCTTGTAATAATTTGCTTAATAGTTCCTTAAATTTATTCAAACTACCCACTTTCACAACAATAGATGGAAATTTTTTCTAACAATCAATTACTTTCAGGCTGAAATCAATTTTTGTACATCTCTCCTGCAGCCATCCTTCTTTGATATACGTTCCCTTACACGTCTGAGAAAGAGTAAGGATATGACTGGCATTCAATTTAATCAAATCACTTAAAGCATTAAACACTTCAATCAGGTCTCTTCACAGGTGCTGAAATTTTGCCGTACCGAAGTAGTTCTTCTTAAGTATACCCTTTAGTCATCATGAATAATCTTGCTCTTCTCTGCATCCATTCCAAGGGATGCAGAGAAGAGTAACACATCCTCCCTAAAATGAGATTTCCACACCTGCAGTACTCAAGATGCAGCCTAACCATCAACCTTATACAATGGAATAATCACCTTCTTGCTCCAGATGGAAAAATTTCTGAACATCATGTTAATGATATACAGAAATTTGATATACAGCCTCATGAGCTGCCTAACAGGCTGTTTGCATTTATATTGGTAGCCAATACACATGCAGAGGGATCTTTGGTAACAGTGCAAAGATTTGTGGAATGATGTCTCATTACTTTTGGTCATAGCATATTCCATGTAATTGCAGCTGTTATGCATGACACCTATTTAACTTTAAAATAGTATGGAATTAGTATGATTCCATAACTGTACGAAATATATTGATCTACATATTACATCTTTAGCGGCTAATTTTTAAGCACTGTTGACCTAGGAACACTGTTTGATGGCCTCATTACGCACTCAGTGCAGTCACGTTGCCTGACCACTGGGATTAAAATGTTTTTTTTTCTGCTGATTGCTCATTTGCTTGCCATTCTCTATTCAGTGTGTACTGTTTGTTAGCTTTTCTGTTCAACATAAGTGACATTTGGTGTTAGTATTCATGCAGAAGTCTGAAGCAAAAAAATGCAAAAACCCAAGATGTAAATGGAGTATGGAAAGAATGCTGTAAAGGTGACTATTTATTCACCAAAAATAATGAAAAACCTTGCAAAATCCAATAAGAGAATCTGTGTGAGAAAATTAGCTAAATAAACTAGTCAGTGGTAAAAGTCGCAGCGACATTTGAGATGGTAGAAGGTCTGGTACACCCCCCAAAAATGCATGCAGTTTTAGAGGGAATAAACATTGCATAACAGTCAAATGGTGCAAGGAACCCTAGGCTTTTGCTGAACTAGCCAAAAAAAATAAATAAATAAATAAACTGACCTGTGTGATTTCTTCTTCACATAAGTATCTATCTAGCTGACCTCTGAATTTCCTCAAGATGTTAGCCCAAGGAGGCAAATTATTTCAGTAATTAAAACTTTCTGGCCAAAATAAAACTTCCTACAATCCAGTAATCCCATAATTTGAATTTATGGACCCTATTTCTGGAATCAAAACAGTGAAAATTTCATCATCATTCATTTTACTTTCTTCTCCAGCGCCTCCGTAGCCAGGTGAGAAGGAGCAGCAGCAGTGCGTAGTACACGCTTCTTGATTAGACCGGGGTTCGAGCCTGTCACCACCAAAACGGAGAATGCAGAAAGGTCAAGGGAATGACCACCACATATTCCCAGAGCAATATGGCCTTAATTGCTAATGCTCCTAAAAACCAAATAACAAACTTTCTTTTCCAAGAGTCTTACAGACCGCAATCAGGTCGCCCTCTAAGGTGCCTGGTTTCTGAGCTCTGTAGCCCACATATAAGTCTTTCCTAATATGAATGCCCTTCTGATCTCACCACGTGCACTGTTCACACCTTTGGACCCTTTCAAGAAGCCTGATGTATTTTTTCAGTGTAGTCTTTGCACTTGTACAGTAGGATTATGACTTCCCAATCTCTACAAGCAAATGTTTGATGAATCATTGATAGGACACCATGAGTCCTCCTCACTGTCTATCTGCACTGCATGGAAAACTTAAGGGTATGTCTAACTCACAAATCTTTCTTCCACCACTTTTTTTTTTTAAATTCAACTCCATGTGTATAAATTGTGTCGGGGTTGCTATCACAGAACCACCAAGTGCAACACCTTGCATTTTCCTACATTAAAACAAAGCTGCTACTTCTATGACCATCCATCGAGCCTATTTAAGTAGTTCTTGAGAAGTACTGCTTAGCACTGATCACTATCTAATCTCCCAATATTGGCATCAAATTTTGCCATCGTGTCCTGTATCCCTTCATCAATCTCATTTAATAAATTCAGAAACAATGTTGGCCGGTCCTAATCCTTGAGGGACCTTTTGCTAGCACAATCTGAAAAATAACTATCAACCACAACTCTCTGCTTCCTGCCCTGAAGACACCCTGCAATCCACCCAAGGATCTTCCTTGTGGTCTCAACCTGTTTCAGCTTATACAGTAAGCTCTCGTGCAGGACTGAGTCAAATGCTGTGGTATATCCATACGATGCCAAAATTACTTCCTACATACAGTGCATCAGTGACTAAAAATAGCTCATTGGGTTAGTTAAACATGATTTTCTCTTTATGAAACTGTGCTGTTTCTCCAACCCAATGATCATACCACCCAAAATGTAGCAAAGAATGACAGGTGCACAACTTTGTTTATTTTGAACATGTTTGTTTTTTTTAAGTTCACTTAAACAGTGTCACTTAATTCATTTTTTCTTAATAGACTGCAGTACTTATTGTATGCAATTTTTAAGTTTTAATAAAAAAATTAATTTTTAAGAATGCTTGTCTTTACACATACAACAAATGAGAGTGAAGTAGAGCAGGGTTTCAAAGGCTATTAAGTATATTATAAAGTTTATTTTCATAAATAATTTGCTGTAATAGTTTGATTTTTAATATTATAAATATAATTTTTTGAAAGTTTCTTTTATTAATAATTAGTAAATTTTACAATGGTTATTACAAGACCTGCCCATGGAGGGTACCACGACTCATATGGAAATAGCCAATGGTGATTCCCAGGTGAGTCATGATTTCATCCTTTGCAGAACCTGTGGCATGTATTCCAAGGTCAACCTAGTGGATAATCCTAGCTCACTTGGAGATTCTTTTCTTTGTTGCTGTTGTAAGGAGTGCACCAATCTTAAATTTAAATTTGGTGCATTGTTAGAACAATTTGAGTCACTGAAAAAGCAGGTACTTGCCCTCGAGAATAATGTATCTAGGAGCTCGTCAGGGACCCAAGACTAGTAACCCATTAAGTGATGCACTCCCGATTCGGGCCCCAGAAAAGAATAACCAAGTGCAAACTACTCTGGTTCAAAAGGACTTAGTTTTATTAGGAGACTATTGTCAGGGAAACGGGAAATTTTTTATAATAAAGATAGGTGGACTAGAACCAATGTATGTCTGCCGGGAGCAACTATTAATGTCACCAACAGACTGTCAGATTTTAAGGGGGGGTAAAGAGAATATTATTATTCATGTGGAACTAGTGACATTAAGCATACATGACCTGACGATTTGTTAGACAAATATAGGACCATGCTGAAGAAATGCCGCGAGTTAGGTCACAACGTCAGTGTCTGCAATTCTGCCCAGGTATGATAGGAGGGATTATATGCTGAAAACCTTGTGGATTAACTCAAGACTTGAAGGACTCTGCATCTATTGGGGGAAAATTTCTATCAGCTTGGCCCGCACTTGTAGGTAGAAGGAATCTGTTTTGTAGAGACAGGATACATTTAAACAAAGGTGGTGCAAGAGTTTTTGCCAGTATCATTGAGGATTCCTTAAAGGTTCAGGGGAACTGCTAGTTTGGGGGGAACAAGGGTAGTACAGATACAAGTTTATCTGATAATATTGGTCAAAGTAACATGCACATACTTCAAGAGTTCTTGTTTGTTACTGCAACAGAACATATTGGCAAGATATTTTGGGAGCAGAAACATTTTGAATGAGTGGGTAGCTAATGCCAGGGAAGAGAGCTTAAATAACTTTAAGGGGTGTGTCAGGGTAGTTAACTATAGAAGAACACAAAGTCTTAATTGTTTATACAGAAATGTCAGAAGTCAATAAAATGAGTGAATTCGAACTGCTGGTTAGGACAAGTAACGCTGACATAACAGGGCTAACAGAAAAGAGGTGCCACCGGGAGATAGGGGATGATGAGGTTCAGTACAGATGTATAATGTAAATAGGAAGGATAGAAGGGGTGATGGGTTCATGCTTCTTATCAAAAGCATGCCTGAGCGTGATGAAAGCTTTCCCAGATTCAGACCTTTCGCATTCTAGTATAGAATCTGTATGGTGTAAGATTGTTGGAAGCAAAGGTATAATGAGATTAGGAGTAATCTACACGCCACATGATTGTGAAGATTATGATGAGAGCCTCTACATGCAAATGAAATGAGCAAGTAAGCATGGAATGTCTTATTATGGGAGATTTTAATTTGCCTCTAATTGAGTGGAGAAAATGGGAAGGAAACTCCTCATAGGGGACAAAATTTCTAAATCAACTAGATGATTTGTTATTTGTATCAACATGTCAGGGAAAGTACTAGGGAAAGAAATACTCTAGACCTCACCATCATCACCTATGAACCAGATGACACAATAGGGCTGACATTACAGGAACCAGTAGCAGGAAGTGATCACAGAGTTCTACAGTGGACGATGAAGAGAGAGAGAGAGAGAGAGAGAGAGAGAGAGAGAGAGAGGTAGCAGTAGTTAAAAGCAAAGGAATAGGTTATAATTTCAGGAAAGGAAATTACAACGGCTTAAGATGCTACATGGCTCCTAACTGGGTAGATATCTCACAGAGTGAATACAATTGAATTATAGTATACTTTTAAAACATTAATCACAGACGCTTTGAATGCTTGTATACCATTAAAAAAAAAAAAACACTCCAGAAGGAGGATTCCAAGCTGGATGAATAATGAAGTTGCCAGATTACTTGAGCAGAAAAAGACAGCATAGAAAAGTTAGCGCAATAAAAAGTACTGAAGCTTATAACAGCTACAAATTGATCTTTAATAGTGCCACAGAAAAGGTTAGGCTGGCAAAGTTAGATTATGAGAAATCACTGGCAAAGAGAGCAAAGAAGGGGGTTAAGGAATTCTTCACATATATAAACGCAAAGAGGACAAACCAGATCGGACCCTTATGTAATGGATGTGAGAAAGTATTATATACCCCAGTTAAAGTTGCAGATGAACTCAATAGTTACTTTGCATCGATATTTACAGAAGAAAAACCCTTTGTTCTTTGTTCAAGAAGAAATTATGGGAGTGAAGTTTAAAAAAAAAATGTAATTTATGATGTTGAAATTTCACATGTTTATATAATGAAAAAAAATTGAGCCTACAGGCCAGTAAGGCTACTGGGATTGATGACATATATCCCATAATCTTAAGGGAGGTGGCAACTGAGTGCCTTGAATCATTGTGGCTAATTATGAGAGCATCATTGGATTCTAGTGTTATTCCGTTGGATTGGAAAAGTGCCAACGTATCTCCAATACATAAGGGCAGTTCTAAGAGTGAAGTGGGAAATTACTGGCCAGTTAGTCTAACTTCAATAGTAGGGAAAATCATGGAGACAATGATCAAGGGTGGAATTCAGGTTCATTTAGATAGAAATGGAATTCTGAAGGATACTCAGCATGGTTTTATAAAAGGAAAATCATGTTTAACTAATCTGGTTAGCTGTTTTGACAGGGTCCCTCAAGAGCTGCACTAGTACCACATGAGGTTACTTTATAAGCTGGAACAGGTTGGAATCACTGGGAAAATCCTTAGATGGATAGCTGGATGGCTTCAGGGCAGGAAGCAGAGGGTTGTGATAAATGGTTATTCCTCAGATTGAGTTGACGTAAGAAGTGCAGTTTGCCAAAAATCAGTATTAGGACCACTGTTGCTTTTGATTTTCATAACTGACATCGATGGAGGTATAGAGGGTGTGATGTCTAAATTTGCAGATGATGTAAAGATTGGTAGAGTAGTTAATGATCACCACCAAAGCAGAGCTTCTTCAGAGTGACCTAGATAGACTTCAGGAATGGTCAGAAAAATGGCAGCTTTGCTTTAATCCAACAAAGTGTAAGGTACTGCACCTGGAGAACAGTAACCCCAAAATAACTTATACACTTGGCGGAATTGAACTAAAGCTGATAGTGGAGGAAAGAGACTTGAGTATTACGATACGGTCAGACACGAAGTTCTCCAAGCACTGCAAACTGGTTGCAAGGAAGGCTCATGGTGTCCTATTGATGATTTATCGAACAATTGCGAGTAGAGCTAAGGACTTCATTATTCCATTATATTAGGTTATTGCTAGACTACACTTGGAATACTGTGTTCAAGTATGGAGACTGCGCCTAAAGAAAGACATTGTGCTTCTTGAAAGGGTCCAAAGACAGGTAACTTGCCTGGTGAGATCTGCAAAAAGGCAATCATATGGGTTGCAGAGCTTGGAAACTAGGAACCTTAGAGGAGACTTGATTGAGGTGTTTAAGGCTCTGAGAGGCATAAGCAAAATGAATAAGGACAAAATTTTCACAGTTAAATGTTTCTAGAACAAGGGGCTATACAGCAGGCCCCCATTATAATGCGGTTCGCTTTACGCCGATTCGCTATAACGCTCTTCTTATATTATTATAACCCATATCTGACTATAACGCTGTCACAGATCACTATAACGCTCTTTTACAGATTGCATTTTTGGCATATTTAATGAAATCGTTTAATTTGATGGAGTCAATAGCTTGAAAATGAATAGCAAAACAGCATTAAAACGTTTCCCACACCGACTTGAGAAATTTTCCCACACTCACTGAAATTTTCTCACACGCTAATTTAATGCAGTACAGTGACTTGTTACGTAGTTCCGAGATCAACATTTTAAAAAAATATCAAGTATATTGCTTGTAATATTTGCGTTACATGCATTTATCCAAAGTCTAGTCATCACTCAGTACAGTATTAGACATCATGCGTAACGGACAATTTACTTGAACATTGTATCGTAATTAATGCAACAACACATTTTCAAAGAGCTAATAACGGCCGATAAGAATGAAAAAGCAATGTCTGGGTGCAGTACGAAGACTATAAATGTAAGAAAAAGACTGAATTTGAAAATTAAATTAGACGTTTAGAAGCGAATTGATTCCGGTCAACGACAAGCAGATGTGTGCCATAATTTAGGACTTGCAAGTTTAACTGTAAGAACAATTATAAAAAAATAAAGAATTAATTTTAGCAGGGGGAAAGATAGCTATTCCATTGCGAGCAACTAGGGCTAGGCCGGCTATTAGGATTAAAATGGAAAGACTAACTAATTTTATTAAAGATAATATCCAATGCAGAATTCAGTTAAGTTAAATATTATTAAAAAAAAAAAAAAAAAAAAGAGAAAGAGATTAGCCAATATGATGATCTGAAGAAAACTCAAAAAAAAAAAAAAAAAAAAGTGGAACCATTTAAAACTGGTAAGGTTGGTTGAATAGATTTAAAAGCCTCAGGTGCAGATCAAGGAGCCGAAACTTTCAGAAAAGAACTTGTTAAAATTATTGAAGAGGGGTATTGTGTTATACTTCTCAACAAGCTTTTAACATAGATGAAGCAGGACTTTTATGGAAACTAATGCCTAAAATAAGTTTCATATCGAAAGAAGAAAAAAAACATGCCAAGTTTCAAAGCGGCAAAGGATCGGTTGACTTTATTGTTCAGTGGTAACACTGTTTGGGATTTAAAATTAATACCCTTTAGTTTATTTGGAAGAGGGCCAAAGTTCAACTCAAAATCAACACATTTTTCATGATTAAATTCATCAATTAAATTAAATCAATTTAGATCAATTAAATTCATGATTTTAATGGGAATTTTAAGTTTAATTTTGATACGTAAGTAGTTACCACATAATTATATACATATGTAATGCAGAATATTTTATATGTACAAATATTTGAATATTAAATATTTTGACCGATATTTGTGCATCTTTTCACTGCCATTTATTATTGATTAGGAAATATCCTATGGCATTGACCACAACTCACAAATACATGTTACCTTATGGGAATGCAGCGCTTGCTTAGGATTCACTTAGAGCTCTGTTTTTCCGGAACGAATTATCAGCGTTAAAGGGGGTCACCTGTAATTTAAAGTTAAGGGGTGGAGATGTTTAGACTGGATTGAAGGAAGTTTTATTTTAGCCAGCGAGTTATAAATTACTCGAATAAGTTACCTATATGGGTGGTAGAGGCTGACAGTCTGGGTTAATTCAAAGGTCAGCTGGATAATTATCTACAGGAGGAGGGAAATGCATAGGTTGTCTATTTCCTTTTCTCTTATTTTTTATTATTATATTATTATTCTTATTTTATTTTATCGATTTTTGTTATTTTATTTTTTTGGCTGGTGCAGCAAAAGCCATAGGCTTCCCTAGCACCATGTGGCCATTGCTAATACTATTTATTTTCACAAATAAAAAAAAATAAAAAAAAACTGCTGAAGATTGCAAAAAATAACTTCAGGGATGTTTTTGTTTTAACAAAAACAATTCTCTTCAATTTCCCAGTTTAAAAGAACATTAAGTATGCAAAATTTCAGATATGCACATATTTCTGTTCATATGTATTATAAATATTAAAAAAATTTAAAAAACATTATATACAGTTCTGGACCCCTTATCCAGATAGCTTGGAAGCAGAAGCTTTCTGGATTTTGGGAATTTCTTATCCTTAGCACACAAAATTAGAATGTGAAAAACACATAATTAATAATCTTATATTAAGCCTTACTTTATCTAAAAAAAAGTGATAACAAATATAAAATTTAATACCACTATAATCAAATCAATCATATAAAAAAAATCTTAAATATTAAGTGTAGATAAGCATTAAAAAGTACATAAGAGACTAGAACCTCATTATGGGGAGTTCAAAATTTTGCCCTCTCAGACATCACTATTTTTTACAATGCACATTGAGTATTTCAATGTATTAATTACATGCAATGAAAACCTCAATATAATGATAGTGTCAGTAATATCTTTTAACACCCACTACATAGCCTGAAATAAAATTTACCTAGTTTTTCCTAATTTTTAATAGAAATATGCAATGACCCAAACAAACATTTTTTATTGTAAGCAATTTCATTTTGGTATGAGTGAGTGTGAGTTAATTTCCATCCCCCTCCAACCCCACAGGATTGCTAAGTGGGAACGATGAGTGCATATCATTTTTATGCTAGCAAACATGCATTAACTGTCCATTTGCATTTATCTCATTTTCACCACTAAAAGCAAAAAAAGATTTATTTTTGTGAAACAACAATAATGAATTTTATTATATTTATTGATGGCATTGGTCAGTTTTTGCTATGTCATGCTTGTCATCCAGGGGATCTCACGGTAAAACAGTTTGTAAGCCCTAAATTTCATTTTTTAGCTGTCTTAAATGAAATACCTGTTTGAACATGTTGACAATTGTTTCAAGTTGTCCCTTCTTGAGAGAGAAGAAGTAATTGAGTGATACTATAACTGTTGACAGCATATATTCTGCAACAAGAGCACTTGTTCCTCAACTCATCTTTGTTTACTGGGTAGGGGTAGCAATGACCAAAAGACATACCATTCTCTTGTATGACAGGTGATATTCTTGTCCCAATCAGAAGTTCAAATTCACTCCTTTTATAGACAACACTTCTAATATTATTGTAGACAATTAAGATAAAGTGTTCCTAATATAGTTTACTACCTTGACACACCTCTTGAAGTTATTTTAGCTTCTATTACTAGCATTAGTTTCCAATTCATTTGAAATTTGCTACTCTCAGTACATTTTTCCAGTATTAGTTGTCATGGCAACCTCTTGAGATGTATGCAAGCATTACTTTTACCCATATAATCAGAAAAATGCATAGCTATTGAATGGCTTGCTTTAAGAGTATTCCAATCAATACTGTTTATTTTAATACTGTTTTTGGGCTGCATATGAAATATGCAGCCCAAAAACAGTATTAATAGCCCTATTAAATAAAGGCTTAAATTATAATTTACTGCCGAGATTCCCCCCCCCCCCCCCAAGAAACAAATGATTATTGATCTTGAGTTCGCTCTTAGAGATTTGCCTCAAAGAAACGTATTAATCCAACAGACTAATCGAAACATAAACCAAACTATTCCCTCAATATCAAAACGACATAGAGAAGAGGCAAAAGCTTTACACACACTTAGACAAAACCGAGATATCATCATTCAAAAGGCCAACAAAGGCGATACAGTAGTTATTCTCAATAAAGGAGACTATATAAATAAATTATACACCATCATTTCAGATACAACGACATACGAAATGGTTGCACCATCAGAGTTCAACAGCTTAGTTAACAAATATAACAAAATGCTCACCACCTATAGGAAAGATGACCACATCACTATGGCCCAACTTAAACAAATTAAAGCCCGCACATACAATATCCCAACCTTATTCGGCCAAGTAAAATTACACAAAACAGTATACCCAATTCGTCCGATCGTGTCATATAAGAATTCAGCTTTTGCTTCCTTAGCCATGTTCATCTACCCAATTCTAAAACCACTCCGAGAACTCCTAACATATAACATAAAAAACTACGAAGCTTTATTCATGAACCTCAAAGATCTCCATATCAAGGAGGATATGAAGTTATATTCACTGGATGTGACTTCATTATACACTAATGTAAATGTACCTTACACATAGTCTGGGCCTACTTAAATGATGATAACATAAAAATTAATAACACCAGACTCCCCAAAGACAGAATATTCAAACTAACAAAACTATTAGTAAGTGCAAATTACATTCTCTTTCAAGAAAAAATATACAGACAGATTTTCGGCCTCCCAATGGGCCTAAACATTAGTGGACTCATTGCCGAACTATACTTAGACAAAAAAGATCCATCTTGATCCATTTATACCACAGATCACGTATTACGGAAGATATCTGGATGACATCCTAATTATCACAGATCATTTGACCATAAACAGTATTCTTCAGGTTTTTAATAACATCCATCAGAGATTAAAATTTGAAGCAGAAACCCACTCCATAAACTTCCTTAATTTTACCATACACAGATTAGGATAAAAACTAAATTTCAGCATATATAGAAAACCCACTAATAAGGGAATGCTTTTGCATTTCCACAGTTATCATCCCCAACCATACAAAAAAAAAAAAAAAAAAAAAAAAAAAAACCGGTCATGCTGAACCGATTTCTTAACACTTTAAAATATTCTTCCACCCAAATTTCTCTAACCAGTGAAATAAATGAATTAACTACAAGATTCTCAAATAGGGGTTACCCGCTAACCTATATATACAAAGTCAAAACAATAGCCAGTGATAAATTAAATAACAACAACCTCGCAACAAACATTGCACAAAAATCTGACAAGACCAAAATACATTTCATCACCATTCCATATGTCGAGTACTGGTACAATAAACTTAATCAAATATGCAAGGGAACAGACATGAAAATCATAGCAAAACCCATGAACAAATTATACACATTCTTCAGAAATCAACCTTCAAACACCACATTCCAATCACAGCATGACCTCGTATACAGCATCCCATGCAAAAATTGCGACGCTGTTTATGTAGGATCTACCATGGGAGTGGCACAGCTTCAAGCAAAACAACACAAAGCTTCTGTGCGGGCGGGTCGTTCAAATGCATCGGAACTTTCGTTCCACGCAATAAATGAACGAGATTCATTCAGCTTTAATGAAACAAAAATTATAAATATCCAACACAACTATCACAAACTACTTATTGCAGAAACCTTAGAGATGAAACAACATGAAATTTCAATCAATATCCGTAGGCCATTCCTATTGGCCGACGATTGGTCACTTATATGCATGCGTGAAGAACAAACACTACAACATAAGACAAAAGTTTTGAATTAATTGTGAGTGCTCTGTTCCTGTGAACACGACGCCCGAAAAGTTCTTATCTGACTTAAGGAATGTAGAGAATAATCTCCCACCCCCCCACATATCCAAATTTATTAGACACCTAAATTTAACTGTAAAGTCCAGCTACAGGACCGAAAGAAATAATCGGTCCATATTTATTAAACAGTTTAGCCCTCAAAAATCTAATTTTATGCCAATCCAAGTAATGGTTTCCATGCTGCCAGAAGTATGGTGTTTGTAGACAGCAGCCATGAGCGCTCATTGTTAAGACTGCACGGTCTGAACACTACGGTTCTGACAGTGGGGAAGATGTCCCACCTGCTTTACAAAATAGATATCGCCATCCTCAAGAATTATTAGTGAGTTGGACTAGGAGAGTTGGAAAAGAAGCTTCCTATATCTAAAATAAAGGTAATCTCTGTTGATTTATAATATAATAGGATATAGGAATTATCGAGCACTTAATAGCTCTCAATTATCAAATTGATATTTACAGACAGAAGACTTTTTGTGGTGAGTAAAAATTTGACAGTGATACTGGGGTACATGAAATTAGTGATATCAAAATTATGGGAAATCCATGGACAGAAAAAATCCTAATTAAGTTAGAATGTTTTAAAGCATACTCTATAAGCAATCCTATCACTGTATTTTAATACAGAAGTATATTTTGTGAGTGAAATTCCAAATAAAAATTCCAAATGTTTTTTTCCAAATAAGCTCTGGTGTTTCTCCATTTTTTTTTTTTTTTTTTTTTGGCGCAAAAAATCTGTTTTCTTGAACTCCAGCTTTTTGAAAAAAAGAAATTGGCAGCTACAAATTACTGACACAATATACTGATGCCCCCATAGCCTTAATTGCTTTGGTGCTTAATACACACTTAATGTAGCCCAGACATGATGTGAAACTATATGCCAAAAGCCTTGTGGCTTAATTCATGACTTCAGAGAAAATTTTTATCAGTTAAGTGTACACTTGTATGTTGAAGGGACTTATTTTGTACAGATGGAATACATTTAAACAAAGGTGGTGCAGTTCTTTGCCAAGCTCATTGAGGGAGCTTTAAGGGTTCAGGGAAACTACTAGTTTAGAGGACAGGGATAAAAGAGCTATGCATTTTTCTGATTATATGGGTAAAAGTAATGCTTGCATGCATCTCAAGAGGTTGCCATGACAACTAATACTGGAAAAATGTACTGAGAGTAGCAAATTTCAAATGAATTGAAAACTAATGCTAGTAATAGAAGCTAAAATAACTTCAAGAGGTGTGTCAAGGTAGTAAACTATATTAGGAACACTTTATCTTAATTGTCTACAATAATATTAGAAGTGTTGTCTATAAAAGGAGTGAATTTGAACTTCTGATTGGGACAAGAATATCACCTGTCATACAAGAGAATGGTACATCTTTTGGTCATTGCTACCCCTACCCAGTAAACATAAAGATGAGTTGAGGAACAAGTGCTCTTGCTGCAGAATATATGCTGTCAACAGTTATAGTATCACTCAATTACTTCTTCTCTCTCAAGAAGGGACAACTTGAAACAATTGTCAGCATGTTCAAACAGGTATTTCATTTAAGACGGCTAAAAAATGAAATTTAGGGCTTACAAACTGTTTTACCGTGAGATCCCCTGGATGACAAGCATGACATAGCAAAAACTGACCAATGCCATCAATAAATATAATAAAATTCATTATTGTTGTTTCACAAAAATAAATCTTTTTTTGCTTTTAGTGGTGAAAATGAGATAAATGCAAATGGAGAGTTAATGCATGTTTGCTAGCATAAAAATGATATGCACTCATCGTTCCCACTTAGCAATCCTGTGGGGTTGGAGGGGAATGGAAATTAACTCACACTCACTCATACCAAAATGAAATTGCTTACAATAAAAATGTTTGTTTGGGTCATTGCATATTTCTATTAAAAATTAGGAAAAACTAGGTAAATTTTATTTCAGGCTATGTAGTGGGTGTTAAAAGATATTACTGACACTAGCATTATATTGAGGTTTTCATTGCATGTATTAATACATTGAAATACTCAATGTGCATTGTAAAAAATAGTGATGTCTGAGAGGACAAAATTTCGAACTCCCCATAATGAGGTTCTAGTCTCTTATGTACTTTTTAATGCTTATCTACACTTAATTTTTAAGATTTTATATGTGCTGTATTTTTATTTTGTAAATAAAATATTTTAATTTTTATATTATACTGTTTAGTTTATTGATTTGATTATAGTGGTATTAAATTTTATATTTGTTATCACTTTTTTTAGATAAGGCGGCTTAATATAAGATTATTAATTATGTATTTTGCACATTCTAATTTCATGTGCTAAGGATCAGAAATTCAGAAATTCCCAAAATCCAGAAAGCTTCTGCTTCCAAGCTATCTGGATAAGGGGTCCAGTACTGTATATAATGTTTTTTAAATTTTTTAAATATTTATATACATATGAACAGAAATATGTGCATATCTGAAATTTTGCATACTTAATATTCTTTTAAACTGGGAAATTGAAGAGAATTGTTTTTGTTAAAACAAAAACATCCCGGAAGTTTTTTTTTTTGCAATCTTCAGAAGTTTTTTTTTTTGCAATCTTCAGAAGTTTTTTTTATTTTTTTTTTATTTGTGAAAATAAATAGTATTAGCAATGGCCACATGGTGCTAGGGAAGCCTATGGCTTTTGCTGCACCAGCCAAAAAAATAAAATAACAAAAATCAATAAAATAAAATAAGAATAATAATATAATAATAAAAAAATAAGAGAAAAGGAAATAGACAACCTATGCATTTCCCTCCTCCTGCAGATAATTATCCAGTTGACCTTTGAATTAACCCAGACTGTCAGCCTCTACCACCCATATAGGTAACTTATTCGAGTAATTTATAACTCGCTGGCTAAAATAAAACTTCCTTCAATCCAGTCTAAACATCTCCACCCCATAACTTTAAATTACAGGTGACCCCCGTTTAACGCTGATAATTCGTTCCGGAAAAACAGAGCGCTAAGTGAATCCGCGTTAAACAAGCGCTGCATTCCCATAAGGTAACATGTATTTGTGAGTTGTGGTCGATGCCATAATGTTCTTTTAAACTAGGCCATCAACATTAGTGGAGCTTGACTAATGTCGACTATTAGTGGAGCCCCACAGGGGCTCCACTAATAACATTTGTCCACGAAGAGCAGCACTCATTGATTACCACCCTCTGCCTTCTCCCACTCAACCATCCTTTTATCTATTGTAGAAATTTACCCTTAATACCACTCTGCTCCAATTTGTACAGTAGTCTTCCATGTGCAACAGTGTCAAAAGCTTTCCTGAAATCCAAGTATATGATGTCAAAATTATTTTTTGCATCCAGTTCCTTTGTAACCACATCATAATGTGGTTACAAAGGAACCACATTATCATCACCAGTATATAGAATTTAGCACCAAATTCTGTCATAGCATTGAATCTTTTCTTTAGGAAAGTGAAAACTGCATTGATATGTTTGCCTTTCTCTATTATAGAAAGGACGGTCAACTGTGACATGTTGCATTGAGCTGAGTATGACAGTTCAGACAGAAAGAAGGTGAAAATGAATAAAGTGTGTATTACCTATCCTTAGTCTTGCAAGCATAATTACTACTTTAAAGTTTGAATGGAAACTGAATGGTCAACCTGGAGATTCAGTTAATTTGAAAGAGTTCTGTTTGTTATTTGGTTTTTAGAAGCATTAGCAACTAAGGCCATATTGCTCCTGGGATATGCGGTGGTCATTCCCTGACCTTTCCGCATCCTTTATATTTGGTGGTAACGGGCTCAAACCCAAGTCTAATCAAGAAGTGTGTGCTACGCACTGCTGCTCCTGCCCACCTGGCTACGTTGGCGCCTGAAAGAGTTCTGTCTTCTTAATTTTGCCAGTGATTTATACTTATTACAAGATTTTGTAGTCATGAAAGGAATTTTAAGAGGTATCAATTGGTTCCACAATGAATTTGGCTGCATAGTCAGCACTCTCATTACCAGGTATGCCAAAAAACTGAACTCAACAAAATTTTACTACTTTCATCTCCTTAGCAAGATCAGTCAGCAATTGTGATGTTTCCTTGGTTGCTGTAAAATGATTCTAAGGCCATTTGTTCTGCATGCAGTTAAGTAGTAAAAATGCTACAATTCTAAAGAAATTATGGAGGAAAGGAGAACAATGGCAGCACCAACATAATGATCAATTTTGGAGCCATCTGTGTATACCTGAATATAAGATACATATTTTACAATTAGTCATTTATGAAGCTGTTTTATGTTCTGTTGAGAAAAAGTAGTTCTTCCATTCTTGGCTATTTTAGAAAGAGCTAGCTGCTAATTACCAAGTCCAAAGATTTATGCCAGCTGGCTGATTCATTGATGGATAAACAGCATACAAGTTCTCCCAATCTAGAGTAAATAAATACCTCCAAGGAGAGAGAGAGAGAGAGAGAGAGAGAGAGAGAGAGAGAGAGAGAGAGAGAGAGAGAGAGAGAGAGAGAGAGAGAGAGAGAGGAGGGTTGCAAATTTCAGTGTAAAGACTTTGGACGGGATTTGGTTTGGTTTTTTTTTTTTTTTTGTGCACAAGCAGCTAAGGCTATAATGCGCCAAGTCCAATGACAAACTATAAGTTAAAAATATGTTGCTATATCAGTATTTATAAATAGCAAAAACAAAGAAATTTAGACCAAGATAAAATCAGGTAAAAAATAAATATACATGGTGCATAATAAAAACATTTATACAGGGTGTTTCAAAAATGGTGTTTCAATAATTTAAAGGTGAAAAGTACAAACTAAAATAAGCAAAAAAGTCCTAGTGAACATCGGGCCGCAAATGAACCATTTGAGATAATGCACATTTTCTGTTAAGATCCACCACCAACTACAGGAGCACTCTGGGAGGATAGGTTGTATTGCTGAGAGCTTGTGCATGCTGGATATGGTAGCGGTACAGTAATTGGCGATGTAAAATTCGCCACACACTGCTATGACTCAGTACACGCTCTAGCAGAGCAATCCTCCTTGTCAAAATTCCTGGATTTTTAATTTGGGAAAAATTAGTAAAGTCTATAACATCCTTTCCGCAACATCAGGTGTTATGCTTCTGGGCCTACCTGCTCGTACTCCATGTGCGAAGCGCCCATGTTCTCTAAAGTGTTGACATACCCTGATGAATGTGCACCTGTTGGGCTGCCTTCGGTGGGGAAATGCCTCTTGGTACAAACGTGCAGCCTCGAGTACACTGCCGTTGGCTTTACCATACACGAAGTGCATGTCCGTATACCCTTCGTTGCTGTTACCTCTTTCCATGTTGACTATCTTCTTTGACAAGTGCTAGTATGCCTGTTATGTCTCAGAGCATTGAGAAAGGAGAAAGGGAAAGAATGAGCACAATCTAACCTAAACAAAGAAGTCAGTGGTAGATCCCAACTCTGTACAGTTCACCTTGTCAGTGTTTTTTTTTTTTTTTTTGTTAGTGCATCGGCTTCTGTGGCCATAATGCACCTCCCAAAGTTTTCGCATTTTCTACTCTGATCCAAGCAAGAGGCGGGATTCGAAGCCGCAACCTTTGGGTTACCAGGGAGGCAGGCACTTGACCGGTCGGCTTTTCAGTGGTGGATTCCAACTAGAAATGTGCAATATCTCTAAAACGATTCACTTAAGGACCCATGTTTACTAGGCTTTTTTGCATATTGTAGTCTGTACAGTTCACCCTTAAATTAAAGACCATCACTTTTGAAACACCTTGTATAACCCTGTGTATAATGGTTTATATAATTTTTAAAAAGTTAAAAATTGCAGACATATCGTCTTTGTCAGTTAAAATCTGAACAAGTGTATAAGGCTTAGATGGTTAAAAGCGTTAAAACAAACAGCGTGCATTCAAAAATCTTGGAAAGTTAATAAAGATATGTTTCAATGTTAAAATGGTGTCACAAAGCTCACACATCAGCCCTCAGCAAAAAAGCATGCATCAGATGACTGTGTCCTATGCAGAGCCGAGCTAGAACAACTTCCTCTTTATGGTTCCTGTGCAGACTAGACAGCCAAAGTTCAATTACAGGTTTAATTTCGTATAACTTATTTTCAGCCTGCTCGTGCCAAGAGTATTGCCATTTTGAAACAAGTTCCTTTCGTATTACTTGCCTGTAGCCTGGATAGGGGACTAACAGACAAGAATTATAACGGTTCACTGATTTGGCTGCGGAGTCAGCTAAATCAGTGAATCTGACTTCAAACCATCTGTGATGACTAGCAAGAAGTCAGAATGCTCAGATCAGTGTGCTGAGAAAAGCTGCAGGTAGACATCAGATGGAGTATTATCCTTCCCCCAATTAGTAAGAGAGAAGTTGCAGGTGGGAATAAGAGCATGCCAGGGTGGAAGGGGTTGCCTAGGTGATGGGGCAATATTATCTACTGTGATGTCCAAATTTCTGAATAGACCTTGGATACAAATAACAAATGGATTTTTCCATTGCGGTTCAAAAATGGATGTCAACGTGGGATGGTCTGGCAGGGATTTAAGCTTGACAGCATACAGCAGAGACTACAGCAAAGGGACAAAGATGGTTCATTGGCTTAGAGAAAGATTTTGGACAGGAGATGTTCTAAAAGTGCCAGTAGCAATACAGATAGCCTGATGGTGAATGGGGTCAAGCCACCGATGGGCACTTTTTCTGGCAGATGCATACATTTGAGACCCATAATCTAATTTTAATCGAACGAGTGCACGATACAGACAGGATAAAGTGCACCGATCAGCACCCCAAGATGCAGAAGAGAGAGCACAATGTTGTTGTTGTTGTTATTTTGGTTTTTAGGAGCATTAGCAACTAAGGCCATATTGCTCCAGGAATATTTGGTGGTCATTCCCTGACCTTTCCACATCCTCCGTATTTGGTGGTCACAGGCTCGAACCCAGGTCTAATCAAGAAGCGTGTGCTACACACTGCTGCTCCTGCCCACCTGGCTACAAAGGAACCGCACAAAGAAGGCCTTAAACACCTCAATGAGATCACCTCGCAGGTGCCTAGTCTCCAGCTGCTGCAATTTGCAGAACTTAAGCCTCTCTTGGTAAGAGGATCCCTTCATTCCCCTCACCAATCTTATAGCCCTTCTCTGTACACGCCAAAGCAAATCTACATCCTTCCTAAAATGAGGCCTCCAGACCTGTACACAGCACTCAAGGTGTGGCCTGACCATTGCCTTATAACAGAGGGACAATCACTACCTTTTCCCTGCTAGCAAAATTCCTGTATATCATGACCTGCTCTGGCAGCCTGTCTGCATTGCTCAGAAAAATTCATATCTGACTGCACAATTACTCCCAGGTCTTTTTCATTTTCTACCACCCTAAGTTTAGAACAACACAGTTGGTACGTTCCTCTGGGGTTACTTCTACCCATATGCATATCCAAATTTTGTAGATCCTGTTGCAGTAGAACACTGCCATTACTGTCATTAACAACCCTGCCACCCTTTGTATCATCTGCAAACTTCGACACTAAGCCTGATATACCTTCATCAATATCATTGATAAATATACAAAACAACAGTGGACCCAACACCGAACCCTGTGCGACTCCACTAATAACATTAGTCCACGAAGAGCAGACCCATTGATTACCACCCTCTGTCCTCTGTCTTCTCCCACTCAACCATCCTTTTATCCATTGATACTGCTTCTAAGTTAGTGGAGAGCGGCACAGGTTGGAATGGAGTCTGGTTGACCACAAGGATTGCAACTCTCCCATTAGCAGGTCCATCCCCAATTGTCCTTACATATGATCGTAATATTATTAAATGATGGGTTTTCATTTGCCTTCAAATATGTTTCCTGCAAGCAGAAGCAAACTGGCTCATGCTTTTGCAGGAGGGTGAGGGCCTTGATGTCATCAGTATTTCGCTAGAATCCACGGCAATTCCATTGCAGGAATTTAGCCATTATTTTGGCTTGGTGGGTCCATCAGGCAACTTCCAAGGTGTGAGGGCTTACTTTTGTCAGTCTTGCATTTATCTTTTTTGGGGATGTATGGATGCTGTCCTGTGTCAATTTCTTCCTCCACAAAGAGTTCCAAGACTGGATCATCTTGTACCTCATCCTCTTCGACTTCCATATTTTCTTGCGATTTAGGAGATACTTCAAGCTTTTCATTCTTTTCTCTGGCACTTGCTTTTGTTACTATTAGAACATTTGGAGATACCGATATGGGAGTGGCAGTTAATTGATCTTTATATGCAGGTTTTTGTGAGCTTAAGAGGTAATGTGCGATGGGAGTGAATTACTCTTTTGGAGGGATGATCACTTCAAGTTTGTGTTCCAATAGAACATCTCCCTGCTACCTTCTGTGCATATGTAGGTTTGTTTATATTTATAGGTTTCACCACTTTTCTTGCCTCCTGATATTATATGTTCAGCTCTGCTTTAAGCCACCGAATTTATTTTTCTTTTTTCCACCTCTGGCATGCTCATGAGTAGGCTGACTGTTCACCTTGGCAGTTAATACAGGTGGATTTTGTAGCTGAAAGTGATGCTGTTTCGTGGTCCTTTGCAGCACATTGAGCACATGCTCAATTGAGAGTGTCCAACATTTCTGGCACCTGAAGCACCATAAGGGATTTGGTACATATGGATGCATGGAACAGTTGATATAGCCTGCTTTGATCTCATTAGGAGACATCGGTGAATTGAAGGTCAGGATGATGTTTCTAGTGGGAACAAGTTTCCCATGTCCATAGACAGATATTCTTTTAACAGCATTCACTCCCTGTGGTTTTAATTCATAGCAGATTTCTACCTCAGTAACTTCGAGATGGTCCCACTCTGAAATGACACCTCTAGATGAATTGAGTGTTCTATGAAGTGTCAAGGTAATTGGTATTCTTCCGACAGATGTAGCTCAGAGTGCCTGTCATGCTACCCAGACACTATACCTACACCGCTGCCAGCCTGAATCCTGTCCTCGGACCATGAGGGTAAGGGCATGACATTAACATGGTTGACCCTTTCAGGCAAATCCTAGCCGGGCCATCCAGGACCAAAGTGGTGTGTTGAAGCTGGGTCCCTCAACCACCAGAAACCCCCTTCTGAATTTCCATGGGTCGCAGCACACAGAAAACACGCTGGATTCCATTAATGTTAACCTGGAACCTAGGATGTGAGCGTTGGATCACAGTGATGCTAATCTGGAAGACCAGCAGCATCACTGGGAGGTCCCCTCACCACGTACTGGTGCTTACATCAAGGGGCTTTGGACAGAAGATGTGTGGTAGGCTCCAAGAGTAAAGCATAGACTACTGTGATGAATAGGGTTTAACCACCTCTATGTGCAGGGTTTAGCAGAATGGTAAACTGAAGATCCATAATCTAGCAGTGATCTTACTATCACATGATATACGTGAAGAAGTGTATGACAGTCAGCACCCCATGATAATACTCTCAAGATGTTTAATTTCTTGAAATAGGTGGTTCTAAGCTATTTGCTATGGACAAGAAAGGTCAGTTTATCTAAGGTTAAGCCAAGAAGTTGAAGAATAGGCACAACAGGTATGATACAGTCATCAAGCTTCTTTAGAACTTAGCCACTTTATAGAAAAAGCCTATAAAAATTGTTCACATAATTTTTAATATTTTATGGGTCTCTTTTGCACCTTTACCTAATTTCCAAATTCACTCCTCAGTAAAATCATACATTTTAAAATGCAATTAAAAACATAATACCTATTAAATGCAAGCTAAACTGGACTAATTGAGGATAAAGGATAAACAGGAGATTTATAGATTAGTGTCTAGATGAGCCAATGAATGTGTGACAAATTACAACTTGCAATGATGCTGCAGTTTTTAAATTAAAAATTCATTCCCTGAACTTTTTGATTACAACTTGTACATAAAATCAGTTCTGCTATAACGTGCATTTTGACAAGAATTTGCTCCAACGTGACTGATGTATTAGGGAACAATGAGAGTATAATGTGATTTTTGTGTTGGCTCATGTGCAATTTCATCTGCAAGTAACACCAGTGAACACAAAACCCAGCACAAAGCTGAACATAGCGACCCGCATAGCAATACATAAAAGTTAGAGAAGCTTAAATGTCAATTGTGTGAGAGCTATATTTCCCCTTTACTGTAGTTGTATTGGTCAGAGACACTGTTGCCATTCGCTGTATTCACAAGATAACACGATTTTGTAGGCTGACTAATGTTTTCAGGAGCTCATATTTTTCAGTTCAAACAGAAATTTCCTAAGGCGGGGATAGCGAGCGGAGGAGCACATTTCTGAAGGTCACTACCATAAAACAAAAACAATTTACAGGTCCCAGTTTATTGGGCTTTTGTGTTAGTGCAATATAATTATAAATGAGTAGTAAACTTGATCTTACTGCATTTGTGATAATACCGGTAACTGGAATTCTGTTGATTTTTACGCTATTATGGTGAAATGTATTTCCCATTCCATGAAATCTTCAATCATATAAAAATCATAAATAAATTTTCAGAATCTTCTATTCATTCCTATTTTTAATGCATGAAATTGTCACTGCTATCTCACTTGTGCAATTTGTGAGAGCCGTGTTCGTCGTTATTGATTGCTTATCTTTTTTACTATTTTAAATTTCACATTAAAAAAAAAATCTCAGTGAACAGAAATATCAATTAGTATGTATACATTACAGTGCTATATTTACTGTAATATTTATTTATTTATTTGAAAATTAAGATGTTTAAACCTGTGTTAGCAATTTTATTGGGTTTATAACGTACTGCGCTGAACATTTTTTTTTTTTTTTGAATGCTCCGCCCCATCCCTATTTTTCCCATAAGCCCTGTTGTTTTTAATGTGTGAAATACATAACAGATTTTTAGGAACACATTTACCGCTTCATAGCAGAACTGACTAATTAATTTCAGTATGTATCTTTATTCAGTAAATAGATAAATAGATAATAAATAAATTACAATGATAAAAATTACAGGACTAATTCTAGCAAAATGATTACAGGACCAGTTCTAGCAAAATTATTACAAAAAAATTACAGGACTAGAAAACAAGCAAAAAAGTTCATATAAATTTCTCACCTGAGAAGTTGCAGAACTGTGGCTGTTAAAATTTTAAAAGAGACATGTTGGCATTTGTCTACTTATTTTTTATTATTTTATTCTTTTTTACCTTTCTAAACCCCATAGCCATGTTTTAAAACAAGCAGCTGAATCAGATATGTTTATATGAACTCTCTCTCATTTTTTTTTTTTGTTTTTTTTTTTATACAGTGGTATCTCTAAATTTTTGTAGGTGTAATTTAGAAACACTCTGCATAAGAATTCATATCCTTTGGTATCAATTCTTGGTTTTGCTTCAATTCTGTTGAGTTCTTAAAAGTCTAACTTGTTTATAATGTATAATTCCTAATTCCAATTAGTTTTATTGTAATGTAACCCTAAAATAAAACTAACACTGATTAGGCTACACATAATTGCTTCATCTCCTAAACTGCACTAAGTACAATTTCCATATACTTTGTACATCTTATAAAATGCATAAAGTATATGGAGATTGTACTTAGTACAATTAAGGAGATGGAGTATTACATAAGAACTCTAGAAATGTAGGGCATGTGTAATGCAAAAAAAAAAAAAAGTATTCAAAACCACAGTAAAATCCTGTTAGAAATAAGCATACAGCATTAAAAGCTTCTTCAGGTTAGCAGTACAGAAATACCATTTGTCAAGTATTTTTCAAATATAAAATTTCCCAATTCTATAATGGCCTCCATTATCATCTGAAGAGATAATTACTATCATTAGTCATTTAATTTGGAATTCATAGCCAGGTTTATGCAGCGGCAAGAATGGAGTTTTGCAAGACAAATATCATTAAAAAAATAAAATCATCAAAATAAAATAAAATAAAATCAGATGAGGTACAAATTTACTTACCTTCGATTATCTTTCCAGTCTCCTAACTCAAGCTCAAGTACTCCTGTAGAATGAAGGGTATACATCTGAGGTACTAAACCTCCTAATGTGTGAAGATGACCACAAATATAAGGTCCACTACCTCTGAAAGAAAATTATTCATTACATTCTTTGGACATTTCTCATATTTCTTCATTAATATATATTGCTGCTTAATTTTAATTCATCTTTGAAACCTGGTTAATGAAAAAGAAACTAAAACAAACAACAAAATTATTTCTGCATTCAATGCATTGTAGAATATTTTGAGGATGTCAGTCATTTCATAATTTTTTTTGACAACAACAAAAAAATATATCCTAAATGTTGTAATTTGCATCAAATTATTCAGTGAATTTACTGGTGGTCAGAGTCCCTTAGATTATGTGATCTTCATGCAAATTTTAATGTAAGTAGTACTATTGCAGATGTGTGTACGGTTCTGCCACCATGTTGAAGATACCCTTTCTGACATTCCATATAGTGCTTACAATACAGAAATTGTGATCCCGGTCATTTTTTTTTCAGATTTGAAATACCGGTATTGATACAAAAATGCTGGTTTTTCGGTACTATTTTAAAAATAATTGTTTGATTCATTCACATAAAGGTTATAAAATCAACATCGATAAATCATTAAATATTACAGAATGCGCAACAGAGGAATTGTTATACAATACAAATGCAACAGAAACCTGAAAATGTCATGAAACTAAGACAAAATCTTACAAATATATTTCTCTTAGTAAGAAATATTTACTGTGTGGAAGTAAAGCACTTAAGGAATAATGAAACCATTACAGAAATATTTCCATTAGTGGGAGTAGGCATGGTAGGGCACTTAAGGAATATGGTAAACAATGGTATGGCAAGTGCAGAAGGGTTAAAATTAAAAGTTTCTGAACAATGGTTTAATCCCTCTATTACACTGCTATTTGAGAATGCGACACAGTGCATTTTGGGAAAAGGCGTCAATATGGAGCAGTTCAAATGTATTGTCAGCAGATGATCTAGAGGTAAAATATGAGTTTCGTTGTGTGGGAAATACATTGTTTTCCCATGCAATGATTCTCTCAACGAAAAACACTGTTTTTTCCCACCAAAGGAAGAAGAGCAAGTTTAAAGAATAACACTGTGATTGGATCAGGTTTAAATTAGATAGGCAGAGATACATACATGAAAAGGAAATAAATAACGTTCTCCTGCCAAAAGAGTTGTTGTTGTTATTTGGTTTTTAGGAGCATTAGCAACTAAGGCCATATTGCTCCGGGTACATGCGGTGGTCATTCCCTGACCTTTCCGCATCCTCCGTATTTGGTGGTGCCAAAAGAGTGGTTGTGGTTGTTGTTCAGAGGGGTTGCAGACTTGCAGTGATAGTTCTGGAGTGTCCTGCTATATAGTGAAGAGTTCCACCTTCTTCTTCAGGAGCTCATATTATAAATTTGGAAATTGGCTGAATTCCCCTCGTCCTAAATTTTGTTTGTACAGAAGAAGTTTTACCACAAACGCAGAAATAACAGCTTTTGTTTTTATTAAATTCAGCTCATCGCCTTGAAGTTGTAGATTTGTTTCATTAAATTTGTTAAACAAGTCTGTCAAATAAGCTATGTCATTTTTGGAATCAATCAAGTTGGCTCGTAAAGCATCATCTTTGTTTTCTAGAAACTCTAGCACGGAGTTAAAGAGATTATAAAACCGATTCAAACAGGTACCTTTTGATAGCCAACGAACTTCTGTATGAAGCACAAAGCGAGTGAAATCTTCATCATTTTCAATACAAAGTTGTCTAAACGATCTGTCATTCAATGAATTGATTCTGTTGATTGCTTTAATGACATAATCTAATGACCTATGTCTAATTATCGTTCACTACTAGGCGTTCACTCAGATTTTTGGCAACTAAATGTTGACGATGGATGACACAGTGTACAGCGAATGCATTCGGCACCGCCTTTTTTTTAAATATGCAAGAAACCCCCAAAAGCGCCCCTATCATCGCTGGAGCACCATCAGTAGCAACTGACAAGATATTACTCAGGGGTATTTCTTTTTCTTTAAAAAACTCTTCCAATGCATGAAATATCAATTCTCCTTTAGTATCAGTTTTCAAATTTTTAGCAAATAATAATTCTTCGCAAATTTGTTCTTCTTTTATGAATCACACGTATGCTAAAAGTAAGGCTTCATTTCCTGGCAAAGTTGGCTCATCAAGCTGTATAGAGAACTGGGATGTTTTTAAATACTCAGATAATGAGTCTTCAACATCTTGAGCCATTTCATCAATTCTTCTTTGCACTGTATTATTGCTCAAAGAAATTTTATTGATAATATCAGACGCTGGCATGTGCAGCATAGTGCGTATTACCTCACTTACAGCTGGTACAATTAGTTCTTCACCAATAGTATGTGGTTTTCCCATTTTAGCAATCAGTAACGAAATGTTGTAAGAAGCAAGCAACCCATCATCATCTTGTTTGGATGTTGTTGAAAATAGTTTTACCAATGTCGGTTGTTTCAAACGTTTTTCTTTAAGTGCTTGAAAATAAAATAAATCCTTATCTTTTTTTATCAGCATGAACTTTTGTCAAATGTTCTCGTAGTCTTGAAGGTTTCATAGCTTCATTTAATAAAACTCTTTCGCAAATCAAACACATTGGTAATATATTGTTTGTAGACAAATGAATGAAACCATAGTTCAAATAGTCAATACTATATTGTCTACATTTTTTCTTAGATTCAGCCATAATATTATCTGTAGAAAAAAAATTATATAATTAATATTTCTCTAGTCGGAACCAAAATTCTTTGCAATAGTTGTGTTATACTTATTAGAATAGTGTCCATGACATCAGTGGTTTTTGTGTAAGATGGCAAAAGACAAACAAACTAAAATACTAATGAAACTAATAAACTGGGTTTTGTTCTTTGCCCAGCATTAGATATATTTATTTGATATTAAATTGTCAAATATCAAACTAAATTTATCAAGAATTAATTAATTAAAAAAATACATTAATATGCAATTAAGAATTGGTTAATAGTTTTTATTCAATTTTCTGTTATTTATATAATTGTTCCTTATTAACACACGCCTTATTTACCAATTAACATGGATGATTCAATAGATAGAAATAAATATTAATGGTTAACAGTTTTTTTTATGATTTCACTCCTCTGATTTCATTAATAATGCAATAAAAATATTTTATTATTAGTAAAAACTAGAAGCCATAGAAACATACAGTAGATATGTAAGAAAATGTATAAAAATACTCACATACAATTTGCTTTGTATGTAATCCGTAAATATCGAAGTTATCGAATATGAATTAAAATTTTTGAATTGAATACCATTACACTTTCACTATTGTTAACTGCTTGTCACACAATTCAAAAACAATCTAAACTAGATTTCATACATGACGTCTATTTATAGTATCGTATTCTCAACAAGTCATTACACGCACATATTCTTGCTGATGTAAGCTGGACTCGCCAACAATGCCCGACATGCTCGCCTACCTGTACTTGCTTGTTAAGACCTGTCGGCGGACTTGACCGCCGATCGGTATAACTTGCATTTTGTGTGTTTACCTGGAAAATAATGTTACACTATGTTACACAACAGGTGAAACCTGTACGAATAGTTTTTCTAAATTTTCTTATCTTCTCTTCCTTCTTTATGCTTTCACCACACCCTTATTTTTATTAAATGCCCCCAAATGCACCCAAGGCTACTATCACCCCCTTGATTGTTCCACTGCCCCTTAGGGGATGGTATCGTCCACTTTGGGAACAGTGGTCTATATCATAAAAATTTCCAGATATTACTGGGTGTTTATTGCTTCCTTAATGATTTCCCAATATCATTAAGTGTCAAATCAAGCACCTCACTGTCAACTTTAGATTTTTTAGGATGAAAAACTGAATTTTTGGAGCAGTCAGTTTTCTGCAGATGTGTTAGGACTCTATTACCCTATTTGTGCAGCCTTCTTGAGGAAGGAACAGTCTTATTGCAGTTTAGTCAACTCTTTTGTTATGTGAGACATAAAGCCCAATATAATTTGCATAAGTGTTGAAGTCTTGGATATTTCAGTAGAAAAGTGTGGTACTACTTCAATGAAGGTATTGAAATTGTTTGAGAAAATAATGGTACACTGCAATTTGCTTTTCTGTCATGACTGTTTGTGAATGCTTTTGCCTCACCAGTCTAACAATACACTCTTTAGAAATGAATACATTTATCCATGAGCTGATGTAGAGTGACTAATATTGTTTTTAATCAAAAAAATAAAATAAAACAAACCAGTAGATGAAACTGTTATTCATTAAAAACTTGAAGGGACTGTTGTGATGGTTATCAGACCTATTTGAATCACTCATCAAACGATGGGTGCCATGTAAACTTGGGTTCTTCTCAGGATGAAAAACCAATGGAAAACTGATTTTTGGGGACTTAGGGCTAGAGAAACCAAATTTCCCTAATTTCCTTTTTACACGTACAAAAAAATTTGTGTAAAATATACATTTCACACAAATATCCCAAATTTCCTTTTTACACATTTTTGTCTTGCTTCTGTGATCCCCTGATAACATTAAGCTCCAAACTGGAAGCTAGAATGCCAACTTTAGTTTTTACAGAATCCTGTAAAATGCAAGTTGAATGCATAGGCAGCAGCAAATATGTTAAGAAGAAAACTTTGCTTGTTATTTTCTTTCCCCTGGGGTAAAATTTCATATTTCTTGTGTTATTTTATTAATACTTATGAAAATTCATAATAAATTTATTCAAGTATAAACTCAAAAATCTAATTGTATATTCAAGTAAACCTTAAATGTTATCAATGGGGAAGGTATGAGAAATATTTTAATGTTCACAACTCCAGCTGGCTTCCGTTTTCTAGTCACACCGACCCAGCTGGCTGAGATGCTGAGACTTTTTGCAATTACCGATGACCTTCAACCTTGGTTTTCCAATAAATGTGCTAAGGCTGCTCAAGAGAAGAACGTTGAATATCGTAATTGGCTTATTTCTAATTCTTTAGTTTCATTTTCTGCCTACACCAAAGCTCGCAACAATTGTGAAGCAGTTATTAATCAGTCCAAACTAGAGTTCGAACAAGCTAAGAGTAGAAAACTTGCTTTTTTCCCTAATGGTAGCCGAGCATTCTGGTCTCTTGCCAAAGCTATTGGCCACAACTTTTGCCCATCTCTGCTCCCACCTCTGTCCAAACCAGATGGTTTTGTTGTCACTTCAGCCAAGGATAAAGCTGACCTGCTAGCATCCCATTTTCCTTCCCACTCATGTATTAATGATCTTGGTAAAACACCTACCACCATTCCCAACACGTTCCATTCAATGCCTCTTGTGGTCTTCTGTCAAAAGGAGTTTGATGCTAAGAAAGCTCCAGATCCCAATGGTATTTCTCCACTTGTTCTCAAAACCTGTGCTCCTGAACGTATTCTTATTCTTTGCCGCCTTTTTTCATTTTCTTAATCCAAAGGTGTTTTCCTTCTGCTTGGAAATTTGCTCATATCCAGCAAGTTCCTAAAATGACAAATCCCTCTCATCCAATTATCGTCCCATTGCAATTACTTCTACTCGTTCTAAAGTAATGGAGAAATCAATTAACAGCCAACTCTTAAACTACCTAGAAACCTTCCGTCTGATCAACAATCACCAGTATGGATTCTGTCAGTGTCAATCCACTGGTGATATTCTGGCTTATATTACCCATTTATGGACTGTTTGTTTGTTATTTGGTTTTTAAGAGCATTAGCAACTAAGACCATATTGCTCCGGGAATATGTGGTGGTCATTCCCTGACCTTTCTGCATCCTCTGTATTTGGTGTTGACAGGCTCGAACCCCAATCTAATCAAGAAGCATATGCTACGCACTGCTGCTCCTTCCCACCTGGCTACGGAGACGCCATTTATGGACTAACTCAATGGAAAGGTTCGGTGAAACACAAGTAGTTGCTCTTGACATCTCAAAGGCTTTTGATCGTGTTTGGCATAAAGGTCTTCTAAACAAACTTCCATCTTATGGTTTGCCAACTGTTTTTTGTAATTGGTTATCCAGTTTTCTCTCTGATCGCCCACTGAGGGTGATGGTAGATGGCTCTCTGTCTTCTAATTTCTCCACTAATGCCAGTGTCCCCCAAGGTTCAGTTCTTTCCCCCCACTCTTTTCCTCTTGTATATTAATGACCTTCTTCCATTGACTGGAAATCCTATCCATACTTTTGCCAATGATAGCACATTGCATTCCACTTTCTATTTTGAAAAACCTTGCTCTACTCAATCAGCTTCAACTTCTCGAAAATCTGCTACCAATTCCTTAAATGCGGATCTTTGGGTAATTCTCCAGTGGGGCAAAGACAACTTAGTTGATTTCAACCCTTCTAAAACTCAGTCTTTTCTTATATCTCACAAAAAGGATTCTTCTGCTCCTATGCTTATCTTTGGTGACACTCCGATTTCTAGGCAAAATGATATATCTCTTTTGGTGATTAGCCTGACTTCTAATCACTCTTGGCACAAGCACATTACAAATATTGCTTCCTCTGCATCTAAAAAACTTGGTTTTCTCTTTCGCTCTCAGTGTTACTTTTTTTTCCAAACAGCTGTTCACTCTGTATAAATCGCAAATCTGCCCTACCATGGAATATCGTTCTCACATCTGGGGCGGTGCCCCCCAAACCTCTCTCAGGCTTCTAGATTCCACTCAGAAGAGGAATAGCATAGTTAGGTTAATTAATGATTCATCTCTAACTGGGTCTCTCCACTTGCTGTCTCATAGACATACTGTTTCTGCTGCATGCCTTTTCTACAGATACTTCCATGGGCACTGTTCTTCTGAATTGGCTTCTACAATTCCCGCTCTCGCTTTCAAAACAGTCCGAACATGTGGAGCCACCAGCCAACATCCATTTATTGTCCAACTTCAAACTCACAGAACCAACTTTTCATCTTCCTCATTTATTCATTCAACTACCATTTTATGGAACAACCTTCCTTCATACATATTTCCTGAAAATTACAGTCTACAGAAGTTCAAGTCCAATATCAACAAATATCTTCTTTCATCTTCTCAACCTCCAACCCAAGCACAGTACTAAGTACTATAGGTTCTAATACCTCTCGTGTTTGGGGTTTACATAAAAAAAAAAAAAAAAATTGAATTTTTGGCAGATTCAAAAAAGTGTTTCCTTGCATCAACTGAGACACTAATAGTAATACAGATCAAGTATTTTATTTGCAAATGTCAGGATGTTTTTTCTTTCCTTCCATTTTTATTTTATTTATTTATTATTATTTACAGCAGTGACTTCTATAGAAATATATATATATTAATAAAACAAACTGAAAGAAAGACATTGATTAGGTGAATCTGTTTTGCAACAAATTACTAGATCATATCTTATAAAATTATAACAAAATTTTAATGAATATAGAGCCAACTACAAACTATTTTAAAAATTAATTTACTTATTAAAATTAAAATACTTGAAACCAACATTTCCTTTCAAAAGTATTTTGCAGTTAATAAAATATACAAACCCAGGAAGATGCTATCTCCATCTCATACAAAATACTGTCAAAATACTGCTTTACCACATACAACTAGCCATGCTCAATATTAGGCCATATATTAGCATAGGGAATGTGTTTAATTTTCCAATTTTAATACATTAACTGCTTGACTTACAGTTATAGCTGAGATAATAATAGTTAGATATTGCATAATTATTGTATCTCACCAAAACAAACCTCATAAGTTCTCTAGCTCCAGGACTTGGAGCAACTATTGTGGAAGTGGGATAATGGCCAAACCAAATTGTCATATTGCTGCCTCTACTTTTCTGTAGCATCTGTTGCAATAAAGTATACTCATCCTATTAAAGTAAAGATAAGAACAATGAGTAATTCAGCTGAAAACAATGTTCTCCTTAAGAATGTAAAGCATAAAAAAACTATGCATTAGCAAAAGTACATAAAGTAAACGACCATTAACCTCTGCCATCTGAAATATAAAAATGAAAGAAATCATAACCTGATATAGCTCCCAGTTATATATATATCTTAAGACATTTTCAAAATAACCACCACTTTTCCCCCATAAGCTTCTGAAAATGAAAAGCTGTGTTTTCACAGACCTTTCCTAATTGTTCTCATGGCATCAATCTCTTAAATAATAACGTCTGAGACTTGTAAGAAAGCATAATCCTCTTGAAAAAAAACCTTGCTTTTCAAAACAGCTGCATAAATAGTCACATGATGAAAATCTGGGTAACCAGAGGTCTCCTTGCAATCTCTGGTTTGTGTGGAGACCACACAATTGTAGTGGTTTTTGGTAAAAAATCTCCCAACATCAGCCAAATGATCAAGCCAGATGCGACAATTTCATGTTAGTCCTAATTTAACAATTTCATGGATGGTTAGTTATCAGAATGAGTATTTTCATGCACTTTAGCAAAACATTTCATCACTGCTTGAAGTTGAAGGTCAAATTGATGGTCAACTTCAACAGATTCTCAATCTAAGGTATTCCTTGAGTAATATGATGTGTAGGCGAACTGTGTTGTTTGAAGATAAAGCACTCAAAACCTACGTTGCTATTATTATGTTCATTTCCAAATTGGAAATATGACATAACAGGGTCAAACGGTTCATGGTATTTTCTTATCACTTCTTCAGTGACTGCAAAGACAGTAACTAAGAGTTATTACTATGAAATTCTTAATTTTTTTTTTTTTATAGTAGAATTCAGTTTTAGTAAATCATGGATCTAATTTGAAGAATTTTTCTTTAAGGTTAATTTTTAAATAGTAAATAACAATAATACAAAAAACTTACCAGCTATCTTTGCAATATCACTGTCACAAAAGATCACTTCAGCCACAAGAACTTGTTGATTCTTTTATGGGTGGATTACATATATACTGTGGTTTATGTAACCTCATTACCAGGTGGTTTGGTAGAAAAGAGTCTAAGGGATTTGCACCAGGTATCAGCAAAGGAATAACTCAACTAGCTAAAAAACAAAAAAAATTTATCAGGTATACTAAAACAATAAAAGACATTAAAAACAACCATCTCGACCTCCCCCATCCAAGACCCTGACCACTAAAAACGCTATATACTGGCTACAATGCAGATATTGTACTAAAGCCTATGTTGAACAAAGCAAGAGGAAATTCAGAGTAAAAGAACAAGAAAGACATTGACAAAGGCAGAGTAAATAATTCAAGACCAAACTTACCATACATGGACACAGGACTACCAATAGGCATTTTCCAAAACATCAGTAGTGGCCACAGACAGATACCATAACCATAGACTCTACAAAGAAGCCTTTTAATAGGAGCCACAGATAGCATTAACCAAAACAAAGGAATTCAGATTGAAAATAGTTACATACACATCTTTAAGAATAGATGTCTTAACCCAAATTAAAAATAAGTTTAAACTTCTTAACCACAACCAACCATCCAACCAAATAACTCTCTCAACTAAGACTATGACCTAGATCAATTCCTACCAACCACACTAGAAACTGAAGATGTTAAATGGGAAATTTTTCCAACAACATTATTTAATTGTTTTATTCTATTTTATCCCATATCCTTAAATGGGTATCACAACACTGCTCATTATCCATTAAGCCAATTACCTGCATTAGTTAGTGCATTTGCATCATTACTACATAGTTAATTTTTAGACAAACTGAAGTTTGTACACTGGCATTGTTATTATAACATCTCATATTGTGAAATCCTTCACAACAAGTTGACCTCCTCAAAATTCAAATAAGTAATACTTTCCCATTAGAGAAGGCTAGTGTTACTTATTTCCAGTTGAGTACCACCACGCAGACAATATAAGTGTTACTTATTTTCGGTTGAGTACCAACCATGCTGTCTGCATGGTGGTACTCAATTGAAAATAAATAACACTAGTCTTCTCTAATGGGGACATGTTACTTATCTGAAGTATGAAGAGGGCAACCTTTTTTTTTTTTTTGTTAGTTGTTGGCGCATCGGCTTCTGTAGCCATAATGCACCTCCCGAAGTTTCTGCACTGCTCTGATCCAAACCCGAGGCGGGATTCGAACCCACGACCTTTGGGTTGCCAGGCGGGTACTTTACCCACCCGGCTAGCCCGGTCGGCAGAGGACAGCTTGAAGTATTTCACAATATGAGATGTTACATTAACAATGCCAATGTACAAACTTTGGTTTACCTAAAAAATCTAACCATGTAGTAATGATGCAAATGCACTAACTAAAAGGAAAACAGCTTGAGTTTTACATAGTTTGAGGCTTTCTGCCCCAAAATATTATTAGGCAAATACCTGCAGTAACGATATCATCAGGACACAAGTAAACCCTGGGATCAAGACCAAAAAAAGATAACCAAACCGCCCAGTAATGAGATTAAGAAAACCACAGTACATGTTTCACCCATAAACAAATCAACAAGTTCCTGAAGCCGAAGTGATCTTTTGTGACAGGGATATCGCAAAGACAGCTGGTAAGTGTTTATGTACTTTGTTATTATTGTTATTTACTATATGAAAATTAATCTGAATAAATTCTTAGAATTAGATTTAAGTTTAATTTACTCAAACTTTTAATTCTACTAAAAAAAAAAAAAAAAAAATTTTAAGAATTCCATAATAATAACCCTTAGATATTGTCTTTACAGTCACTCAAGGAGTGTGGTGAGAAAATATCATGAAACATTTTACCCCATTATGTACATATTTTCAATTCAGAAATAAAACATAATACCGATGCAGGTTGTGTGTGCTTTGTTATCTTCAAACAGATTCTCAACTACTTGGAAACATTTCATCTACTAAAACCCACATTCTTACTTAAATTAGCAACATTAAATGCATTTCTTAACATTTGGTAATGGCAAATGATGCAGTAATCTTATACAACATCAGCCAAAAAAAAAAAAAAAAAAATGCTTCCTGTATCACCTGACCATCCCCTCTAACAGTTTGTCCAGTTTTTTCTTGAATTTATTCAAGCTACACTTCAACAACACCAGATGAAAGTTTGTTCCAACAATCAACTACCCACAAGCTGAAGGAAAATTTCTGCACATCTATCCTGCACCCATCCTTCAATTTCAATTTATGCCTGCTCAGGTGTGTAGTCTCAGCAAGTGGAAGGATTTCAACTTAATCCTTTTAAAGCATTAAACACCTGAACCAGATCTCCTCATGGGTGCCTAAGTATCCAGACACTACAATTTGCAGAACTGAAGCCTTTCATTGTAAGAGCACCCATTTGTTCCTCTCACTAATCTTGCTCATCTCTGCACCTGTTCAACATAACATCCTTCCTAAAATGAGGCTTCTAGGCCTGCCCTATACAACAGAACAAACATTTGGATGATCTTTTTTCTATTTTCCTATTGTTTGTTCATAAAAAACTTTATGCACACTTTATCTGCATTTGTGTTCCCATTATAACCCTTACAAGAAGGCAGCATCTGTACTTCAACATACACTGCTCATTACTGGTTTAGTGTAGGAAGCAGCCTACACTTTTTGTTCCTCTACTTCCACTGCTCCTTTTGTGATAAATAGTCTGAGCTTTCACATCAGATCTCATAATGTATATCAGAATAGGCATAAAATGCACAATACATTCTTGTTAACTAGGCATAAAAATGCAACGAAAAGTATATTCAGTGGATCAGAACTATCATAATGTGAAGTTGGCCTTGTATGTGATTAGCAAGTTAAGAAATTAAAATGAGAGCAGGGGGTTTATAAAATATGGGATGAAGGGGAATGAACACAGAAACACTACACCTTACCAAAGCTCTGTGGGCCTGGCATGACAGTGTCACAGCAGATTAAAAAAAAAAATTCTTTATATAATTTTTAAAGAATTTAGGTTCACATAATATTAGTAGTAGCCACATAGTAAGAAAGCCAGAGGCTTTCCCACCTCACATAGGTAACTAACTATCAATCTCAGAGCCTTATAAACCTCAATCAGGTCTCCTCTCTAAGGTACCTGGTTGCCGAGCTCTGTAGCCCACAATTTGTCTTTTCTTGTACAATCGCCCTTTTGCCGATTTCACCATGCAAATTACCCATCTTTGGACTCTTTCAAAAACCTCAATGGGTTTTTTTTTTTTTTTTTAGATAAGGTCTCCATACTTGGACATAGTATTCTAAATGCTGTCTTACAATTGCCTTATACAGTAGGATTTATAACCTTCCTATCTCCACAGAATACTATTTGATAAATCATCGAAAGACACTGTGGGCTTTCCTGGTCATCTGTTTACACTGCTCAGAAAACTTCATATCTGCCATATCATAAATCCCAGATACCTTTCTTCTTCTGCTTTTAATTTGACCACACAGTATATAATTTATTTTGAGGTTGCTATTTCCAAAATGTAAGACCTTACATTTTGCTGCATTAAAACTCAGCTGCCACTTTTCTAATCATACTTGAAATCTGTTCAAGTCATCCTGAAGAAACACTGCTTGGCACTGATCATTAACAACTCTCCCAATCTAAGTTGTCTGTAAATTTTGACATAACACGTCGATGTTGTTTATGAAAATCAGAAACCGTGGCCCAAGAACCGATCTTTAGGGTGATATTTATATTTTTTATATGACTGAAGATGTCAGTGACAAGGAACTCATTTCACCATAATACTGTAATGTAAAAACCTACACAATTCCAGTTATCGGGATTATTGCAAATGCAATAAGATTGCATTTACTACCCATTTATAATAGATTGCACTAACAGAAAAGCCCAATAAACCAGAAAGTCCTTTAGAAAAATATAACAGAGGCATTCAAAATTGATTCTTATAATGGGAACATATGATAACAATAAAAGTGTAGTGAAATTTCCATTATAAATATGACCTTTTAGAGAGATAAATAGCTTAGTTATATAGAGAAAATTTCAACTTCTAAGGACTTGGAATGAATTATAAAAAAAAAAAAAAAAAAAAAAACCAATGTGTTATTGGGTTTGCATTACAATATTTTCACAATACCTCCATTTATCCCTACAGATGCAAAATAAGTTTCCATATTTTTTTAAGTTTGCACTGGCCTGCAAAAACTTATGTAAAGTCGAATTTGCGTAAGTCAAGTATTACTTAAGTCATGGAGTTCCTGTATTTGGTCAATTGCACTGTATTCAGCAGAGACATGGGTATTAAACAAAACCAATTTGAAAAAACTAGGTGTTTGAAATGTGGTGCTGGCGGAGAGTGGAAAAGATTAGCTGGACAGAAAAAATGAGTAATAACGTGGTTTTACAACATGTAGGAGAAGAAAGAATTGCTAAGAAGAAATAGAAGACAACAGCTACAATGGATTGGATACACCATGAGGCATAGATGGAAGTTACTGGACATGCTGGAAGGCAAAATACCAGAAAAAAGAAAACAGGGAAGACCAAGAAACACCATCATAAATACAATTCTGAAGGAAACTGGGCTTCGGAGTTACGCAGAAGTGAAGCACCTAGCACAAGAAATGGAGACAGCTCACCAAAGGGTCAAACAAGCTGAAAGGATGATACACTAAAGAAGAAAAAGAATTTCATATGGCTCTGCCTCATTCGCACAGCCTTTCTTCAGCAGAAAGGGTTTTTAGTCAGTAAAAACTGATGCAAAGTAACCTATTTCAATTCATCAGCAGGGTTATCACCCAGTATACAAAGGTCCGATACAATTCGTTTTCTTCTTCTTCTTCACATAAACAAAACGTTCGCTGTCCCCATTCTTTGCTCTCTTAGCCAGTACTTTCTCATACTAAGCCTTGCCCCCCACCCTAACCTTATTTGTGGTACTATTACAGATCAAATTGTAGCTGTTGTAGGCTTCAGTACTTTCATCACTGTAACTTTCCCATGCTGTCTTTTTTTTTTTGCTCTATTAAACTGGCCAGCTCTGTATTCATCTATCCCAGTATCCTCCTCATGCCATACTTTCTTAATGGTATATATGCATTCATGGCTTCCATGATTATTGCTTTGAAAGTATTCCATGATTCTAATGTATTTTCCCTCCCTCTGCAATTCACCCAGTTAATAGATGCCATGTAGCACCTTAAATTGCCACAGTCCCCTTTATCTTTTCCCTAGTATTTTCCCTTACATGCTGGTACAAATAATAATAGTTATCTAGTTTATTTATTTATTTTTTTTTTATCATAGCAAGTTTCCCTCTCACTTATTCCCATCAATTAGGGGCAGATTGAAGTCTCTCATAACAAGTCATCCACACTTGCTTCCCCATTCCATCTGCATGTATAGACTCACATTAGTCTTCACAATCCTCTGGTCAGGGTGATTCAAAAAGGACTTTACAACTTTGTTAAGTGTATAGAAATTTATTCAGGAGAGAATTTATTGAACTTTCATATTGTAGCAAAAAACTGAGTTTTACTGACATAGTGCTGTTGTACCAAATTCAGTCACCACGAGCACCAGCAGCTTGCATTTCAAAAATGGCTACTTTCACAGGTTGGTGGATTGATCGAGCAGGCCGTCAGCATGGCCACCTTGTTCCCCAGATTTGACACCTTTAGACTTTTCTATTGGATTTCATTAGAGATCGAGTGTTTGTTCCATCCTTACCTACCAATCTTGCCGAGCTCAAAACTAAAATTGCCGCCGCAGTTACAGAAGTTACACCGAATATGTTACATTGCGTTTGGGAAGAAATTGAGTTCAGATAGGATGTCTGCCGTATCACCAATGAGACAGTCACATCGAACCAAAATGAATGTTCTAGGTAAAACTTGATGTTTTTTGCTACAATATGACAGTTCAATAAATTATATGTCTCCTGAATAAATTTCTGTACACTTACAAAATTGTAAAGTCCTTTTAGAATCACCCTGTATATTACTCCCACTCTCATTACACCTTTACTTCCAGCTAACTCACACCAAACAGATTCTATGCTAGCAGAAGTAATTTCTGACTCAGTAAAATCTCTTTTCACACTCTGGCTGCTTTTGATAAAGATCATGACCCCCCACTTCTATCTTCCCTATCTTTCCAAAATACACTATACATTACCAAAATGGAACTAGTCATTATGGTATGTATGAAAAAACTTGTTCATTAGAAGGCAAAGGGTTTTTATCAAGTTTGAATTTGGCAGTAATCAAGATTTTCTAAGTAATTTGCTAGAGAAATGTTTAGCAAATTGATGGATGTTCTGTAAGTAGCTTTTCAATTTATATTTTATCCTTCTTTCCCAAATATTTGAGCTCACTGAATGCACTAACTGCAGAGGAGACAGTATCAGCAAAAAATTATTTAAAAGAGGCATGACAGTAGGAATGTGTAATCTGCCACAAACTGGAGTATGATATGGGTTTCTATACAAACATGGAATGGGCAAGAGCACAACTGAATGTATCATTGAGAGATTTTCACTTGCCAGAAATTATTGAACATTATGGGTTGGTTTTCAACAAGTAACAAGAAATTTTTACACCAACTGATATTTATACCAACAAGTAAGAAAGATCATAAGGAGGAAGTAATATTCTTGATTTGGTTAGAACTAGGGACTTTTCTGGCATCAAAAATCTTCAATGGAAGGAAAACAGATATGGCAAGCAATGACCACAGCATCAACTTGGGAAGTACTGAGATTACTGATCAAGGAGAGGGGGAAGTGCAAAGGGGAATTTTAACTATCTTAGGATACATTTCAATTTATTTAGCGGAGTCAGATGAAGTCAGAGCATGAATAACAAGGAAATGTTCAAGAAAGCGATGCTTGATAAAACTAATCTATTTCTACCATTCATAAAGTATAGTTCACGATAAACAAAATGCTTCATCAATGAAATCACGAGTCTAGTAGAGAAAGATTTGAGGGAGTATACTCTATCAGCTCATCCAAGACTTAGGACAGCCTATGTTCCTTAACCACAGCACTCCACAAACAGCCCACAAGATTCACAGTTTCCATAATACTGCCACCTTTCAACTGGTACATGACAATCATTCCTTTTTCGAAGTCCATCAGATCATGTTCTTTGCCAATGTTGATCAAGTATTTCATATGGAATGCATGCCACAAACCTGCAGTATCACATTTATTGTTCTCATCACAACATGGGAGGAATGGCCGATTGCTAACCACAGGAATGGCAATGTTTTGGCTGTGCAGAGCATAAGACAATGATCGAGAACTGCAGACACATCTTGAGAACTGCATGCACATTAGAAGTCTTTATTAAGAAAGATGCAGATCTCTTGGAATAGGTGCAGAGAGCGGAGCACAAAGGGTACTCTTACCACAAAAGACTGGTTTGCAAATTGCAGCACATGGAAACTTGTGTGGTGACCCCAATTAAAGTGTTTAAGGCTTTAAATTGATTTAGTAAATGTAACAATAATGGATTCTAAATCTTTCTTACACACACACACACACACACACACACACACACAACCTTAAATTTAAAAAGGATGGCTGCAGGGTAGATGTGCAAAAATTTGATTTCAGCCAGAGAGTAATTGATTGTTGGGACAAAATACTATGTCTGGTGTTGTAGAAATGGGTAGTCAGAATAAATTCAAAGAAGAATTAGACCTTTATTAGAGAACGACAGATGAGGGAAGTAGTGGGTTTTTTTTTTTTTTTTTTTTTTTTTGTATATAAGCTTGCTTCCTTGGATAACTTGCTAGTGCTGATACTAAGTTCTAGCCCACAGGGCTACTAAATATGGCAATGTTCTTGAATTCTTTCTATCTTGTAAACTCTGTGTACTTCATATGGGAAACAGTAACCCCAGAGCAACGTATCAACGCTGCGGTACTACACTGACAGTGGTGGAGAATGAAAAGGACTTGGGGGTAATTGTGCAGGCAGACATGAAGTTCTCTGAGCAGTGCAGACGAGCTGCAAGAGTAGCTCATGGTGTCTTGTCAATGATATACAGGAATTTTTCTAGCAGGGATAAGGAGGTGATTATTCCCTTGTATAAGGCAATGGTTAGGCCACATCTTGAGTACTGTATACAGGTCTGGAAGCCTCATTTCAAGAAGGATGTAGAGCTGCTGGAACGGGTACAGAGAAGGGCAACAAGATTAGTGAATGGAACAAAGGGTTGCTCTTACGAAGGAAGGCTTAAGTTTTGCAAATTACAGAGTCTGGAGACTAGGCACCGGCGAGGTGATCTGATAGAGGTGTATAAGGCTTTGAATGGTTTGAGCATGCTCAATGCCAATGGGATTCTTCGTCTTGCTCAGAATAATCACCTCAGAGGGCATAAATTCAAATTGAAGAAGGACGGATGTCGGATAGATGTGCGGAAATTTGCCTTTGGCCAGCGGGTGGTTGGTTGGTGGAACCGACTTCCATCATTCGTTGTTGAAGTTGATAGCCTAAACAAATTTAAGGCTCAACTGGACAGGTATTTCGAATGAACGGAGGGGTGAAATGGGAGTGTTGTGTTTTGTTTTTTTTTTTGGCTGATGCTGAATAAGCTTGCTTTCTTGCTTCATATGCCTCTACTAATGCTAATTCCTTTGGCTCTATGTGGCCATCCCAGAATATAAATAATTCAGTTTTTTCTTTTAGTCAGAAAAATTGGTGACTATAGTTTAACAAGGAAAAATGCAACATCCTGAATTGGGGAAATTGCATTCCCAAAGTAATTCATCATCTTGCCAATGGCAATTTGAAGCACAGAGGACAAATAAGACTGGGAAGTTATAATTCATCTGAAATTCTCAGCAATGGGCAGGCAGCCAAAAGGAAACAAGCATTCATAGCAATTTTGACAGAAGGCAAAAAAGCAATTCAAACCTTTCTAGTGTCATACTTTCTTTATCATACAACTCTCCAAAAACTCTCCAACAGTGTGTTGAAAATCTTTAATTTTATCTGTGCTCCAGTTCAGTAACAGCTTGATTTTCCTTAATAACTATACCTGAAATCCTCCTACAACAACACAGAGGACTGACTGTGCACAGCCCAAAAGTGTTAAACAGATAACTACCAACAAGGTAGAACCTAAGGAAGCTGCACCACCATCACTTGGTAATAGCCAACACTACTCCAAACTGCAAGAGAATACAAACAACAATACCTATGAGACTGACAACTTCACTACAGATGTAAAAACACATACCAACATCTCCTCATCATGCCATGAGCACCTGTCTGCATCAAATGCAAGCACCAACACATCTTCAGTAACCCCCTCAAACAGCTCATATTATGCAAAGATCTCAAAGCAGCCAAACTGCACCTGCACAGATATCTGAAAGGTGCCAAACTGAACCAGCAATTACCATTCAACACCTAGTCATTCTTAAAGAAAATCATTAATATCAAAATTAACCCCAGGGGCTCACATCTGGTGAGTATGGGCTTGGCACACCCAGGGTCCTGAGCTGGATGGATATCATCATTCTTCTCTTTCTTGATGATTCCCTTCTACCCCCCCCTCTCTCTCAGGGTAACTTGGGATTTTTTTTTTTTTTTTTTGGCTGGTGCAGCATAAGCCTCAGGCTTCCTTGCACCATATGGCTGATAATAATAATAAAATCAATGAAATGACGGAAAATATTGTAGAAAAAACAACAAGATGCCTAACAACTTGCCAACAATGCTGGTCTGTAAGCCAACTCTCAAGACAGTTTAAAGCACTATTCACAAGTCTCCCAAACTCATCAGTGTTGCCACAACATGGCTGCACAGCCTTAATAAATATGTATTGTGATTGATCTGCAGAAGGCCCCTCCCCCTCAGTATAAGTCATATGCAGAAATCCTGGTTACAAAGGTGAGAAATATTGCCAAACACACCATCAGTCAAGTCATAACGTACATGGTGGTTAAATCACAAGGTTTTCTCCCTACTTCGACCCCTAATATTGATCAAAATTTATCACTGATCTCCCACCGCAGTCTAGAAAAATACTGACAACCTCATAAGGCCATGCTGACACCCAAGTGAGCACAGTTAATACAATCCCACCTCAGAAGAATGTTGAACACAATTGCAGCACTGCCCACTCTGAAGCAGCTTCACTAAGAAGCAATACCCCGGTCTACTAAAGGAACGTGTGCTACTGCACTCCTGCCCACTCGGCTACGGGCACCATATACAACCCTTCAACTAGTCGAACAAGTCTTATATGAAGAGCTGAATCTACAGCTGACTGTATACAAACTAGGAGTCAACAATATGCTGCATTTAAAATTGACTGTAGCTCACATCAGGTAGACCTGACAGGAAGCATCGCCATTTGCCCTGTCAGAACAAGGTCAGACCGTTTATTCATTACCAGTCAAACCTGAAACCTAAAGTGACCGCTCAGACCCAACAGAAGAACTCCCACTCCAGTCATAGTTGACTTGCCAACTATAAATGTTTGCCAGAAAGGATGCTGGCACCAGAACCTTCCTGCACTAACATACTAGTGCTTGATTCTGAGATTGATGTTATATTGTGTGGCTGTGCATTTCAGAACCTCTTCATAGCTGGTTAGCTTCTGAAATAATTTTGAGGGTTTTTTTTATTTAATATACTAAACTGTAATTAATATATACTTTGAATTTCTAGAGTCACGTTGATGATTTTTGTATTTACATAAGTATCTGGAAAGCTACAGCTTAATATTCAGATATCCTTTATTATTGATATATTGGCAGGAACTTCAAAACTTTTAGTAGCTTAAATTTAACTTCACTAGTAGTTAAAGTTTTGTTAATAGTTTACTTTAAATTCTGTAACATATTGCAAATTTAAATTTTTTAATCTTTTAAAGTTAAAATTTTACCTAAATAATGATTTTTACAAGATCCACTTACAATACAAAGCCCAAGTACATTGTGACATAGATGGAAATGCCTGCGGACATTTCTTGTGCAAGTCACAAGTTCGTCGATTGTATAACCTGTGATATGTATTCCAAGATTGGTCTAGAAAACAAACCTAGCTCAACTTTCTTTTCTTTGCCCCCAGTGTAACGAGTCTGCTGATCTCAAATTAGAACTTGGTGCATTACAAGAAGAATTTAAGTCACTGAAGAAATGGGGATGTTTGCCTTATAAACAAATGTAACCAGAAGCTCAACAGGGACTGCAAGAGATGTCATGTGATGCATACCCAATTTGGGTCCAGAAAAGAGAACATACTGCTTTAGTTTTAGTTGATTTAGTTTTACTGGGAGAGACTACTGTCAGGGAAATTAGTAATATGTTGTGTTGCTCCTGGCAAATACCCAGAACTAGTATTTGCCAGGAGCAACAACTGATGATGTTACCAACAGATTGTCAGATTTGGGGGTAAAAAGAGCATTACTATTCATATGGGGACTAACAATATTAAACGAACATGACCCGACCATTTTTGGATAAATAGACCATGCTGAAAAAATGCTGCAAGTTAGGTCAGAACATGTATGTATCTGCAATTCTTCCCAGACATGATAGAAGGGATTATATGCTGAAAGCCTCGTGGATTAACTAAAGACTTCAGTAAATCTGCAAGGCTCTGGAAGGGAGATTTTTTTTTTTTTTTTTTATTAGCGTGGCCAGCACTTGTAGGTAGAAGAACTATTTTGTAGAGATGATATTATTTTGAACAAAGGTGGTGCAAGGATTTTTGCCAGTATCATGTGAGGATACCTTAAGAGTTCAGGGAAAATGCTAGCTGGGGGGGGGGGGAGAGAGAGAGAGAGAGAAGGATAATATAGATCTGAATTTATCTGACGATATGAGTAAAAGTAATGCTTGCACTCATCTCAAGAATTCCTCTTTGTTGCCATAACAGCTGATGTTGGCAAGATGTTCTGAGGGTAGCAATGTTTCAAATGAGTGGGAAGATAAAGCTAAAGTAACAAACCTAATTAACTTCAAGGGGCGTGTCAGGGGAGTAAACTGTAGAAGAATACCTAGTCTTAACTGTGTCTACACTCCTGAAATTATTTTACAACGAAGTTCAAATTCAGCCTCAACACTCCTGAAATTACTGTAAAATAATGTCGGAGTGTTGTCAATAAATTGGCTGAATTTGAACTCCTGGTTAGGACAACTAATGTTGACACAATAGCACCAACAGAAACAAGCTGTCATTGAAAAATTGGGGATAACAAGTTCCACTATGGTATGTATAATGTATTTAGGAAAGATGGGGGTCATGATTCTTATCAAAAGTAGTCTAAGCATGAAAAGAGCTTTCACTGAGTCAGAAGTTACTTCTGACAGTGTAAAATCTATGTGGTGTGAGTCAGCTGGAAGAAAAGATAACAAGAGTGGGAGTAATCTATAGACCAGAAGACTGTGAAGGGTATGATGAGAGTCTCTACATGCAGATGGGATTGGGCAAGCAAGCATGAATCTCTTATTATGGGTGACTTCAATATGACCCAGATTGATTGGAATAAGTGGGAGGGTTTGATTTAGGTTTTATTGGTGCATTAGCAATTAAGGCTATAATGCACCAAAACCATGTCATAAAACAGATAATAGTTAAGATTTAGATTTCAATGACCTAATTGAATTAGGTCACTAAGTCAAATATATAACAATGAAGTTTAAAAAAAAGAGTTTAAAATATATAGCAATAAAATGTAAATTTTAAATACAATTAAAAAGGTATATCCATTTCAAATAGCTAAAAACAGCAGACACGTGGTCACTATCAGAAAAAAATCTGACTGAGTGTATAAGACAGCCAGATGACTAAAAGCAGTAAAATATAAAACACATTCATGTCTGTGACATGGACACTCAGTTAAAATATGAATAGTTAAAAAGGTGCCACAATTCTCACACATAGGAGAGTCATCTTCCCACAGCAGGAATGCATGCATAAGATGACTATGTCTTATGTGGAAACAAGCTAGAACTTCTTTACAATTCCTGTGCAGACCAGACTGCCATTGTTGGATTACAGTCTATCTGATACAGCTTGTTCATAACATGCCAAGATTTTTACCACTGGGAGAGTAATGTATTGCACATTACTTTCCTGTAGTCTGTATAGGGGCTAATAGGTTAGAGTTGATCTGGGGTTGTGCTGACCTGGCTACAGTGTCTTCCAGTTCATTATCCTTGATCCCAATATGGCTTGGAATCCAACAAAAAAGGATGTTGAAAGAGCACTCAGAAAGAGAAAGAAGCATCTGCTGGATCCAAGTCAGGTATGGATGAGGATTATATCTCATCCTGACAAAGCTTGTTGAATAGTTAGTCAGTATACCCCATACACCTTTGGTAACTGCGGTTTTTAAATGTGGTCCAAGGCAAAGTTTATAGCATATAATTCAGGTGTGTATATGATGTATTCTTGGGAAAATGCTTCCCAGATATAATGTCATCTGGGAAGAGGCAGCAGATCTGATAGATGATGACTGTGAGCTATCAGAGAAGACAAGCAAGAAGTCAGAATGTTTGGCTCGGTGGGCAGCATAGTTGTTGGTAGACAGAAGATGGGATGATGGCTTTACCCCAACTTTTAATGTAGAAGTCACATGATAGTATGCAAGCATGCCAGGGGGAAAGCAGTTGCCATGGTGACTCAGCAACATTGTCTACCGTGATGTTCAGTTCTCTTTGTAGCTCCTGGACACGAATACCAAAGGGACGGTTGGCAGTCTGGCAGATGTTATAGAGATTTTCCCATCGTGACTCAAAAACAGATGTCCCACATAGGGTTGTCTGGCAGGAATTTCAGTTCAAAGGTATATTTTAGCGACAACTGCTTTCATCAGAGCGACAGTAACGGTTCATCTGCTTTGATATATAAACTCTGGATAGGGGATGTTCAAAATGTTCCAGTAACAAGGTGGATGGCTTGAGGGTGAACTGGGTCTAGCCATCACATAGATGGGCATGCAGGATGAGAAGGCAAATAGGAGGTTCAGTTCCCTTGTGCACTTTTGTCTGTAGTTGATAGGTATGTGGTAGGAATGTCAACTTATCATATATATAGCCCAAGAATTGGGTGCTACTGGAATGATGGAATGGTCTTGGGTACTACTGGAATGATATTTTGTCTAGGCTTAAGTTCTGGTTCAGGATGAAGATTCCATTTGTGACAGAAGTGTATGCTAACAGTCTCATAAGGCAAGAACCTGAAACCATTAGCCACTGCTCAAAAGTTGACGTGATAAATGGAGTGCTGCAATCGCCTTTCGACCACCTTCATATTGCATGACTGTGAAAAGATGCTAAAGTCGTCTAGAAAAAGGGCACTGTTTATGGTTGGAGGAAGTTGTTTGGTAACAGAATTAACTTTGATAGCAAAAAAAAGTGTAATATTTAGAACAAATCCTTGGAGAACTCTTCTTGGCAAAATGGCCAAGGGAGGGGGGGAAGGGATCTTACAAGAATTTGGAATGACCAGTTTGAAAGCAAGTTTTTAATAAAGATGGCAATGTGTCCCCGAGACCAAGATTATAAATATCTTTTAAAATCCTCAATCTCCAAGCCATGTCATATGCTTTTTCCATATCAATGAAAACCGACACCTGGTGCTCACATTCAGGAAAGCATCACAAATTGATATTTCCAGTCAAATTAAACAAGTGTTGACCTATTTCTTTGGACTAAAAGCTGTGTCCTGGAGAGGAGGTTATTAGCTTCTAGATATCACATGAGTTGAGTTTTGACCATTCTTTCCAAGATCTCTCACAGGCAGCTAGTCAGAGCTATAGGACAGTAATTATTTGGTATTTTTGAATCCTTTCCTGGTTTGGGAATGGAAAGTGTGATTGCCATGTTCCATGAGTCTGGAAACTGCTCTTTGAGATGGATTCTGTTGTAGAGATGGAGCAGATATCCATAGATTCTGACAAAAGATATTTAATCATCTCATAATGGATGTTGTCTGGCCCAATGGCACTCACCTGGGAATGAGAGAGTGCTGCTATCAGTTGTCATTGTGTAAAAGGCTGGTTATAGCCTTCACAGCCATTTGAGGATAACTTCAATTGTGGTTTTTCAGATTTCTGTTTGAGGGTCAGAAGCTCTGGGGTGTAACATGTTTTGGAAGACACTTTAGTGAATATCTTCTCAAGAGTGTCTGCAACTGCAGTTGTATCTGCAATTGCACATCCATTATGCTCTAGGATGTGATGTGTAATGCTCTTCATTTTCCAGACTTTGCCACAGACTACTTTCGGTGTTGCTGTCAGGCTAATGGAGGATGTGAAGCAGATCTAAGTTTCCTTCTGACTCTGATGCCCGATGTAACATGCTATGGCATATGCATATTTGAAAGGCTATTAGATTTTCCATGGTTGGATATCTACGAAATATTCCCATGCTATGTTTCGTGCCTTTCTTGCTGCTGTGCACTCTGCATTGCACCCTGGATTCAGAAATGGTGTAAACCAAGTCTACGTTTTTGGAATGGCAGTTGCCACTGCTTGGACGATACTTTCTGTGATGTACTTAACTGTGTCATTAATTGGCATCTGGCAGACTGTGGTTGTATTAAACATTGCCAGATGTTTGAAGGATTCCAATCAGTATGATTGATCTTCCACTGTGATATCCTAAGTGTAATGCACGGTCTCCCACTGAAAAGTGGTGGTTATCACAGGGAAGTGATCAACTAATTTTTTTTTTTTTTTTTTTTTTATGAAAACCCCAAACACAAAAGGTATCAAAACCTATAGTACTTAGTACCGTGCATGGGTTGAAGGAGAAGTATGGGGGGAGGGGGATGCCGGAAACTTTGCTCTAGAGACTAAACATGGGTTTCACCACTTCAAGCCTCCAATAAGCAAAGTGGTGGTATTTCACCGGTTGATGAAAGATATTGGTTAGAACTGATATTGAGAAAGGACAGGTCATTCTTTTTGAGCATATGCATGATAGTCTGACCCCCTTCTACTGATGTAAGCACTACCCATGGAATACTGAGTCCACTGAAATCTCCTATTGATAGAAAAGGGGATGGCAATGCATAATGAGTTTATCAAGGTCTGCCTGGGCAGATGTCATTCCCAGGAGGCAAACAGATTGAGAAGACAGAAGAAACCCTACTGAAAGATGAATGGATACCAGTTTTCTTGCATCCTGATAAGGAATATCTAGCTCTGCTTTGTGTCATTATATTTGCTTTTCTTGTTTCCACCCCTGGCATGCCCTTGAGTATGCAAAGTACTGACCATGACAGTTGACACAATTAGGTTTGGTGGCTGTACATGCTTTGTTTTTATGGTCTTTTGCACCACAACAAGCACAAGCAGGCACTCCACAGCAGGCCATACATGAATGCCCACATTTCTGGCATTTGAAACATTGCAGTGGGTTTGGGATGTATAGCCTTACATTGTAATTTATGTACCAGGCTGTTGTAAAATTAGGAGATGTTGGAGAATTAAATGTAAGGATGATGTTTCTGGGTGGTATTAATTTCCCATCCCTACATGCAGAAATTCTTTTAGCACCTATCATTCCCTGTGGCTTTACTTAAGAGCAGATTTCCTCCTCAGTGACCTCAAGGCCCCACTCTGAGATGACACCTCTTGATGAATTTAATGTTCTGGGCAGTGTCACAATAATTGGTATTCCTCCAACTGACGTTGCTCAGAGTGCCTGTCATTTTTGGTTTCAATTAATATATCTTCAGAACAAAGCTTCTTAACTGATTTAGAGGAACCAGCTAACTCCTCTAAAGTATGAAGAAGATGGCAATTTCCTAATAGGTTTCTCAGTTTTTGAACATATGATTAAGAATCTTGGTATGGGACCTGAGAGTACTTCAGTCTGGAGTCTCTTTGCTGCATTGGCATTGTCTAGATTTTTTTTATTTTCAGATAGGGACTCCGTTGCAGCCCCTGAAGAAATAACTATCAGGATTCATAGTTTTTTTTTTAAATTTGGTTTAGTGCCTAGGCTCCCCCTCTACCATGGAGCCCAAATGGGATGCCCACTACACAGAAAGCAGCAAATGCACCCAGGAGTGGGATGCTAGGGATACCCAGACACCACCATACATGCTTTGCTACAGCTGACCCTTGCAGGAGAACCCACTAGCCAATTGATCCTGGCCAAGCCATCCAGAACCATTTGTCTTTTTGAAGCAGGGGACAAAATGTGTCGAAGCTGTGTCCCCTCAACCACCAGATCTTCCTTTCCGAGTTTCCATGGGTCACAGTGCACGGCAAACATACCAGATTCCTATGATGTTAGCCTGAAACCTAGGCTGTGGGCATTGGATCCTAGCAATGCTAATCTGGAGGACCCCTCACCACATACAGGTGCCAACATGGAGGGTACGTGTGAAGGGAAACTCACCATTGGGAAAAATTTTTTTAAATAAACTACTGCTGGTACAAATTATTTTGACCAGTACAATAGAGAAAATACTAGGTGATAAGAATATTCTTAACCCCAATCATACAAGGCTTAAAATGCAGAAACAATGGGCAGGTAGTGATCACACAGTCATTAGTTGGAAGATGGAAGGTATTGCTATAGTTAAAAGTAAAAGGACAAATTTCAATTTCAAAAGGGGGAACTATGATAGTTTAAGAAGCTATATGGCATCTAATAATCTGCACCCAATGGCTACTGATCACATGTGGAAATTTCAATCTTCCACTGCCTATCCATCTCAAAATTAACTACTGGCCAACAAGAGACCAAAACCTGCTAGACATAGTCCACTCTTTGCCAACATGTCAACTCTAAACTCACAGGCGATATGTTTCAAACAGACCACCAACCAATCATATTTACAGTTCTCCTACCCACTATAAACATCAATATTATTAAGACCAAATCTGTGCAAAAGGTCGCTGCCTCACAATTTCTGAAACCAGTGTGCTGCCATGAAGCTGCATCTACTATTCCACAGAACATCTTAAATGGATGTGAAATGAGACTCCACAATTGACCTAATGAATCAGTGATGTTGCACTTCGCACCACTAGCAAGACTGTCACCATCACTCCGCTAGCCAAAACATGGTGGACTCCAACTCAACAAAGTTTCTGCTCCAAAGAATCATTCCACAACAAATGGAAAGCTTCTACTGACATGCAGGTTACATCGCATTCTCTAGAGCTAGCGCTGAATTCAACAGAATCAAACTGGCAGAAATTAAGGTGCACCTCAAAAGAGACCTAAAAATGGGAAAGCCATTCTACAAAACAAAGGCTAGTTTTTCCTAGCACACTGACCCAAATAAGTTGCTTGATTATGTTGCCAGATTTTCTGATTTCCAGCTTTATCTACCTGCCAGCCTTCAGCCATTCTCATCCCACCCATGGTCTTGCTACAATCTACATTTCCAAACAACTAATACAGGTTGTTAAAGCTTTCCCCCTCACAGCAGCCACCAACAATGATGATATCTCCCAGTTCATCATCAAATGCTGTCATCAAGTGTCTTCACTTCATTGATTTGCTCCTAGACCTAAATAGTAGGTCAAGGAGCAGATCAATGATGAAGACACTTGATGACAGCCTTGAAAATTATTACTTTCCACCACAATAGAACAGGTTCTCCGTCTAGCCCCATTCTAAGCACCAACATTCAACTGTCCCAAGCCAACACAGGGCCCATTAATTGCACCTCTGTATTGCTAAAAATTCTGGAGAAAGCACTGCTATTGTCCATCACCCACCAAATACACTATGGGAAACTAATAGTTATAGTTGACATAACTATAACTAATCTTGCAACAATGACACTGCACATCTTAGAAGCCTTAGAACAGAGACAGGAGCTTTCATTTATATATCTTGACATCCACTCTGTATTTGATGCCATCTGTATACACCAACTCCTACCTCTTAGAAATCTACTTCAATTTCTACGGTAAAGTTCTCTGGTTCCTAGAATCTCTCCTATCCAAGAGGACCCTCTCCCTCTTCCTAAAGGTCGAAACAAAATCCTTTTAGGAATTAAAAAATCTCCCCTTACAGTTCAAAACAATATGAATAAACTAATCACTTCACAAGAACTGACAGCAGCATGCACAGTCCTTCCCAAGAACAAATCTCCAGGACTGACTTCTGAATTTTTTAAAGCCTTTTGGGATCAACTTGGCATACTACTCTTATGAATTCTTGAAGAAGCACAATCTCATGGTCTATCAGGTTCAATCACTACCTGTCTCACAACTAATTCCCAAGAAGGGATATCACACAAACCTCCAAAACTGGCACCCAATATCCTTAATGAATACAGATTGTAAAATAATTTCCAAAGCCATCGCAAATTGACTGAAATCCACTCTACTTGTTATCACTGATAACCAACAAACATACTCAGTACCAGGAAGATCAATATACAACCTTCCCTGATCCATGACCTCCTCCCCACTGCAAACAGCCAACAGGAATATCTAGCACTAACTGGCTTTGACCAGAAAGGCTTTCAACAGTATAGAGTACAGCTACCTTTTTGAAACCCTGAAAGCATTTGAATATGGACTCTACATCATGCAACAATCCATCTTCTATACAAAGGAGGAGCCAAATTCTGCTTGAAGCTGAATAATCAGCTCACCTACACCTTGCCATGCTCCAGAAGGATAAAACAAAGCTGCCCACTCTGTGGACAACTTTACACACTAGTCAGAGAACCATTCCTAAAAAAAATTGTCACTAGCCTACAATCCCAACAAATGCTATTACCAGAGTCTCACCTAAAAATAACCCATTCAGCATAAACAGATTGTCACAATTGTTATATGCAATGAGAGTGAATTTGAAGATATTTTACAAGTGGCATTTCTTTTATCATTGGAACACACATTTCTTTTTGGTTAGGGGTTAAATTTTAGATACTATCAAACAAAGTTTACATTTTGATAATGTGGAACACTGACAAATTTATAAAGCATTGGATACACTGCATCTAAAGTACTCTATATAGTTTTGGAGACCCCATTTGAGAATGGATATAGTCAGTAAGAACGAGATGATAGCCAAATGAATTCCAAAAAGAAAATTTTGAAATAGTAAACTATAAGGCAGCATTTTTGTCCACTGTGGCCCAATTCACCAGGAGCCATGAGGCCCTGTGAATGGCAAAAAAGAATACAGTAATATAGTTTATGTAGGAAAAACACATGCAAATTTTATGCAAATTATGTTTTTTGTAGGACTAATCCAATAATACAATACACTATCAAAGTACATAACACTAACTTAATTTAACTCTGGCTGCATTTCTCAATTCTTGCTAAAACCCCTCAAGTGAGCAATGAGGCTGTAGAAAATTAACATTTAACATTGTGTTATGTATTTTCCCTACAAACTAATAGAAATAAACATTATGTAATGCAGTGAAGGCCACACTTTCATCACATGAAGAGGGAATTTTTTATTATTATAACCGAATAGTTTCTGCTGTCTTCATTAGCAGGAAGAACAAAAAAAAAAAAAAAAAAATTTAAAATAAGCCTTACATGTTGACAAAAAGGATAAAATCAAAATCCTAATGGGCCAGATATAAGATAAGACTTAAGTAATCTCCTACGCTTTTGAAAATTATAATACTACAAACTTTCATGACACCATAATCTTACTTGCTTCTTTTTATGTGATTTTTTTTAATTCAGGATGTGTATCAATTAATCAGTCCCAAAAGTGAAATTTTTGCACAAGTTCTATGGATAAGATTCAGACACCAACAGAAAATTCTTAGAGAAGGAACTCCCATTACAGAAGGAAGGAAGGAGGAATAAATCAGAGAAAGGGCGATTCAGTCAATTTTTGTTGATTTGCACTTCACCAAAGCATTCCCACAATACTAGAAACCCTCCAGCGATGTTACTTGGTCAGTAATACCAAAGCTCTTTGCTCACCGCCCCCCAGCACTAGTCTCAATATTAAGCAGCACCACACCACCAACAGAGCATTTTTTTTTTTTTTTAAAAACTTATTTCATGTTCACTATCCATCACATCTTTACCAAAAGCAGGTAGTAAGTTCTGGTTCATTTGCTAATGCTATTGAGGCAGTATCAGGTGGTCAGAAAACTGCTAGCTGATTGGAAGCGGGGGCTGGAAATATACAGAGTAATAGATTAAGAGCACTGGCAGGAAGAGATGCAAGTCATTCTTGCACTACTTCTACTGGAATATACAAAAGCTTGAAAAGAAAAGTACTGGGGATTTCAAGACCTACTGAGCACTTTTTAATGCACTGAGGGTCATCATGGAACCAGCAAATACATGGGTTGTGCTATGCATGTACACTAATGCTAGGAGCAATAAATAAATTCGATGAATTAAGTACTGGTCAAGTCATCTCTGATTTCAGTATTTGAATATGAGGGGTACAATATGTACAAAATGTCAAAATGTGTTTATGTTTCATGGTGGTCTTCAGGGTTTCCCCCATTAGCTGTTGTAGCATCTGTATGAGGCATGTGACAATGCCAGTAGTGTGGTAAGTGTGGGTGTGTAGGGTGGCGTGTTTGTTCTGTTGAGTGTTGTTTGCTAGCTCCTGGTCTCTTTGTAGGCAAGGAGCATAGAACAAGTTTGTTCACTGTCCCCTGCCTCCCATCTTGCCACGTGGAGGCATGCAAGGGTCCACATTGTACTGACAGTATGCTCAGGTTCCTCCACAGAGGAGCCTTCCCCTTGGTCTCTCCCCCCCCCCCCAAAAAAAAAGTGAAAGTGAAAGGAAGATAGTATGTTAGTGGGAGGAGTCAGGTTTCAGGCAGGGAAGGGGTAAAGTTTTAGGCAGTAGGGAATGGAAGAGAGAGGCATCCCTTGAGAAAAATGGTACAATATGTATAGAAAGGACAAACAGGATGGGAGGAGGGGTTACGTTCCTAGTTAAGGAGCTGGATCTAAAGCCACCCATGCCAGTGCAATGATGAATCAGTTTGGTGAAACATAACAATAGTGAAAAAAAAAAAAAAAAAAAAAAAATGAGTAGGCATGTGTTATAGGCCTAATGACTGTGATGAGTATAATGAACTGTACAGACATATATAATGGGCCAGTAAATCACAATGTTTTATAATGAGGGACTTCAACTTTCCAGATACTGACTGGACCCTGTGAGTTAGTCACCTCACACAGTAGCAAGACCTGTGGATTAAGGATAATTTTATTACAGCAGCACAGAGAAGCAACAAGAGAAAGCAATACTCTTGATCTGATTATCAGTAGCAACCCTTTGTGTATTAAGAATCAGCAGATAAAAGACCCACTAGGTGGTAGCAATCATAGTGCACTGATGTGGGATTTACTTAAAGATGCATTAGCATTAGTAGAGGCATAAGATGCAAGAAAGCAAGCTTATTCAGCATCAGCCAAAAAAAAAAAAAAAAAAACAACCACTACTCCCATTTCACCCCTCAATTCGTTCGAAATACCTGTCCAGCTGAGCCTTAAATTTGTTTAGGCTATCAACTTCAACAACAAGCGATGGAAGTCTATTCCACAAACCAACTGCCCGCTGGCTAAAGGCGAATTTCCGCACATCTATCCGACATCCATCCTTCCTCAATTTGAATTTATGCCCTCTCAGGTGATTATTCTGAGCAAGAGGAAGAATCCCATCGGCACTGAGCATGCTCAAGCCATTCAAAGCCTTGTACACCTCTATCAGATCACCTCGGCGATGCCTAGTCTCCAGACTCTGTAATTTGCAAAACTTAAGCCTTTCTTCGTAAGAGCAACCCTTTGTTCCATTCACTAATCTTGTTGCCCTTCTCTGTACTCGTTCCAGCAGCTCTACATCCTTCTTGAAATGAGGCCTCCAGACCTGTATACAGTACTCAAGGTGTGGCCTGACCAATGCCTTATACAAGGGAATAATCACATCCCTGTCCCTGCTAGAAAAATTCCTGTATATCATTGACAAGACACCATGAGCTACTCTTGCAGCTCGTCTGCACTGCTCAGAGAACTTCATATCTGCCTGCACAATTACCCCCAGGTCCTTTTCATTCTCTACCACTGTCAGCGTAGTACCACAGAGTTGATACGTTGATCTGGGATTACTGTTTCCCATATGTAGTACTTTACATTTGTCAATGTTAAACTTCATTTGCCACCTCTCAGCCCATCTGCTCAACCTTTCCAGATCCTGTTGCAGCAGCATAGTATCAGTAGTGTCCTTAACAACCCTGCCAACCTTTGTATCGTCTGCAAACTTGGACATTAAGCCTGATACACCATCATCAATATCATTTATAAATACAGAAAACAACAATGGACTCAACACTGAACCCTGAGGAACTCCACTAATAACATTAGTCCACGGTGAGCAGTGTCCATTGATTACCACTCTCTGTCTTCTGCCACTCAACCATCCCTTTATCCATAGCAGCAATTTGCCTCGAATGCCACACTTCTCCAATTTGTGCAGCAGTCTTCCATGCGCAACAGTATCAAAAGCCTTTCTAAGATCCAAATATATAATATCAAAGTTATTCCCTGCATCCAGTTCTTTTGTGACTACATCATAGTATCCAATCAAATTGGTCAGACAAGACCTGCCCTTAACAAACCCATGCTGTGTCTGAGCTATAACTGAATTCTTGTCCAGATGATCCTGCAGTGCTTCTTTAACCAGTACCTCCATTAATTTTCCTGGAACCGAAGTTAAACTAACAGGTCTATAATTACTTGTGTCAGCCTTTGATCCTCCTTTGTGAATTGGGGTTACATTTGCACATCTCCAGTCCATGGGTACCTCCCCTGAGTCCAAAGAAGCTCTCATAATTATGGCTAGGGGTTTGCTTACTTCCTTTGCTGCCTCCTTTAATATAACTGGATAGATCCCATCCACCCTGGGTGCCTTTTTTATGTTTATCCTCAACAATTTCTCCTCCACTTTCCTCTCAGTTATTAGAAAATCATCTAGCTCACTGCCAATGTTTACTTCACCTACGACATTCCCCTTCCTGAATAACTCCTCATGTGTGAATGTAGATGCAAAATACTCGTTTAGATTGTTAGCCACCTGAGCTGGATCCTCAACTGTTGAACCATCAACATCCAGTGGACCAATCTGATTCATCCCTTTCCTTCTTGAGTTTAAATAGGTAAAGAACTCTTTTCTGTTTTTCTTTGCATCCTTTGCCAAGGATTTCTCATAATCTGCCTTTGCCTGCCTAATCTTCTTTGTGACTTGGTTACAGACCAACTTATATCTATCATAGGCTTCCACGTCACCCATTAATTTGTATGTATCCCATGCATTTTTCTTCTCTGCCATATGTCTCATTAGTTCATCTGACAACCATTTAGGCCTGAACCTTGAACAATATTTCTTGGTTGGTATGTAAAGCCTGGTAGCTTCCAAGATTAGTTCCTTGAATGCTTCCCATTTTGAATTTGCTGTTGGTAACATCATCAGTTGGTCCCACTGTATAGAATTTAAATACTGTCTCAGACCATCATAGTCGCCTTTACGAAAACAAAAACCCTTCCCTTTACCTCTGATGGTAGTTACTTCCTTGAGTAAATCCCACTTCAGCACACTGTGATCACTGGCACCCAGTGGTTCATTTATCTGCAGATTCCTAATGCATGAAGAATCACTACTGATAATCAGATCAAGAGTATTACTCCCTCTAGTTGCCTCCCGAACATGCTGGTGTAGAAAACAATCATCCAATAAATCCACAAAAGCCTTGCTAGTGTGTGAGTGACCAACCCACAAATTCCAGTCAATATCTGGGAAATTAAAATCCCCCATTATAAAACTCTCTGATTTACTGGCCCATTCTATTTCCCTGTACAGTATCTTATTATACTCATCAGAGTCATTAGGCCTATAGCACACTCCTACTCTCAATTTTGATTTACCTATGCTTATGTCACACCAAACTGACTCAACACTGCACTGTCCAGCGATGTCAACTGGCTTCACCTATTATTATTAATTATTAATTAATTAATATTATTAATTAATATTATTAAAATAAAATAACAGAGAAGCCTACAGTACAGTATTTCTCAAAGTTACAACAATTGCATACCCCTTTTGAGAGTTTAGCCTTACTGACGTATTCTTTCCCAGGAAAAGATAATTTGGGGATAGTTTTAATAATACTATTTTATCTGGAATAGAGCAAATACAGTACAATATATGGTATTCACTTATTAATATATAATAAAAATTATACATATGCTATATATAAAATAATAATAATTAAAAAATGGAAGTAATAATAAAAATCAACAAACATTCTGACAGGACAGCATAGATATATATGGTGGATTCATACCAGCCTGAAATTAAAGTAAGCATGTTAGCTAATGAAGAAAGCACAATTTTAATACTTACTATTTTGGTATTGCAATTGGTATTAAAATGTATAAATTTAAATGAAGTTTAAATTGTTATGTACCAAGCACTTTTCTTAATGTTTTATACAAAAACTTACAACATTCATTAAGTAATAAAGGATTAGTCAAAATTTAACAAAGTGCACTGCTTGAAAAGATCACTGTCACTGGCATTCCAAAATTAATCCAGTTATTGTTCATACATACAACACAGTGGCGTTCATTCACAGAAAGGGGAGACAACAAGCAGTAAGTAAATGATATAACTATCAAGTGATTACTTGTTTTCCGGGCTGCTCATTGCAACAGAAGCAGTGCAAGAATCACTTTCACCTCTGCCAGCAGCTACTGTTAATCTATTAGTCTGTGTATCCCTCCCCAAGCTAGCAGTTTTCTGACCCACCTAACGTATCAACTGTGGGGTACACTGACAGTGGTAGAGAACGAAAAGGACCTGGGGGTCATTGTGCAGGCAGATATGATGTTTTCTGAGCAGTGCAGACGGTCTGCAAGAGTAGTTTGTGGTGTCTTGTCAATGATATAGAGGAATTTTTCTAGCAGGGATAAGGAGGTGATTATCCCCTTGTACAAGGCAATGGCCAGGTCACACCTTCAGTACTGTATACAGGTCTGGAGGCCTCATTTAAGAAGGATGCAGAGCTGCTGGAACAAGTACAGAGAAGGGCAACAAGATCAGTGAATGGAACAAAGGGTCATTTATGAAGAAAAGCTTAAGTTTTGCAAATTACAGTGCCTGGAGAGTAGGCACCTGCGAGGGGATCTGACTGAGGTGTATAAGGCCTTGAATGGTTTGAACATGGTCAATGCTGATGGGATTCTTCCTCTTCCTCTTGCTCAGAATAATCGCCTGAGAGGGCATAAATTCAAATTGAGGAAAGACAGTTGTAGGATAGATGTGCAGAAGTTTGCCTTTAGCTAGTGGGTGGTTGATTGCTGGAACAAACTTCCATCTGTCGTTGTAGAAGTTGATAGCTTAAATAGATTCAAGGCAGAACTAGACAAACATTTGGAGCGAGTGGATGGATGAAATGAGAGGAGCGTTTTTTTTTTTTTTGGCTGATGATGTATAAGCTTGCTTTCTTGCATCATATGCCTTTACTAATGCTAACTTATCACAGATGTCCAATAAAACATTTCTTGAGTCACTACATGTAAACAACAAACACACCCACAGTGAGCTAATAAACATATATCAGATCACATAAGAGTAGTCCAATAAAATTAGATGAAATGTGAAAAAAAGAAAAAGAAAAATCAAATCATTTTATGATTCAATAAACTTTTACATGTTGCAATGTATAAAGGGTTCGGTTTTTCAAGTTTTGATTCAATAAAGTGGATGATTCAATAAACCAGTGATTCCTATAAGTGAACCTCACTGTACTAACCACATTTTATTGAATTCTTTTCTGCAGCTAAAACCACTATGATAAAGTAAAATTAAAAATTCTGCCATATATCCTTTAAAACCCTTTTGTATACCATACTCTGGGAAATACTCTTAATACTCTGGGAAATACATACTCTTTTGTATACCCTCTGCATACCATACTCTGGGAAACACTACTACTGTAGATATAAACTATTCTGCAATCAAGATAAAAAGGTTAAGCAAGCTAAGACAGATGAGAAGTCCTTGGCAAAGGATGCAAAAAAACTAGACTCCTTTACTTATGTAAACACTAGAAGGAAGGTGCTGAATCACATTGGTCCATGCGATATCAATGGTTTAACTGTTGAAGGTCCTGCTCAGGTTACTGATAAAACAAATATGTATTTTTTATCTGCAGCCACACAAGGAATTTTTTAGAGAAGAAGATGGCAGCAGTTTATAAAACTGATTTTGTGTTAACTGAGAGGAGCGTGGGGGAGAAATTGTTAAAGCCAAACAAAGGCTCCAAGGGTAGAATGGGATATGTCCAATTATCTTAAGGGAGACAGCAGAGGAGGTAAGCAAATCCATAGCCATAATTATGAGAGCATCTTTGGATTCAGGAAGAGTCCCTGTGGACTGGAGATGTGCAACTGTATTCCCAATTCATAAAAGGGATCAAAAGATGATGTGAATACATAGATTTGTTAGCTTGACTTCTGTTCCAGAGAAAATAATGGACTAACTGGTTAAAGAAGTAATGCAGGACAATCTAGTCAGGAATCCATTTATACTACTGTCACAACATGTATTTGTTAAGATGCAATCTTGTTTGACAAATGACTGGTTACTATGACACAGTAACAAAGGAAATGGACAAAAAAAAAAAAAATTGACATCATATACTTGGATCAAGAAAAGCTTTTTATAATGTTGCATATAAAACACTGATATACGAATTGTAGCAGTGTGCATTAAAGGAAAATTGCTACTATAGTTAGAAGTATAGTTGAGTGAGAGAAGATGGACAGTGGTTATCAATAGGCACTGATCTTTTTGGACTAACATTATTTGTGGAGTCACTCAGGACTACACATTAGGGGCATAAATTCAAATTGATGAAGGTTATGTTGTGGGGCAGATGTGCAAAAATTTGCCTTCCAGCAGGTAATTGATTGTTGGAAGAACTTTTATACTGGTGTCATTGAGGTGGATAGTTTGAATAAATTGAATAAATTCAAAGAAGAACTAGATAAACTATTACACGGGATGGACAGGTGATATGGTTAGCATCAGTTTTTTTTTTTATTTTTTATATACTGTATAAGCTAGCTTCTTTGCAACATTTGCCACTGTTAATACTAATAATAAATCATCAGCTGTTCAAGACCTGGCACCAACTGTTTCACATGCTTATCCAAACAGGAATACAACAAAGTCTTGAAACTGTTCCTGCTAACTTGGGAGAGTGCTCTGGATAATTCTACATTTTCCAAAATCATTTAACAATTCATCCATATCAGAAGTTCCTTCCAGGCAAAGCAGTAGGTCAGTAACATCTAAAATAAAATTATGTAATTATGTACCAGATACATAATGATTTGCTGCCACTCTACTCTGAGACTGATAGTGTCACTGATAATGTCACAGCGTCAGGCATTAAAAATGTCTTTACTGCAGGAACTCATTATGAAACTAAAATTATGTGTAAAGTTACCATTTCGTGTATATGTTCATGAAGACATGTATTATAATTTCAATACCGAATTATTTTAGGAAATTGTCTTTTCACCCATCTCCTTTTTTGATAATGAGCAGTAAATTGTGCAAGAGTTATCTTTTAATGTTTTGCCCGATTATTCATATTTATCAAAAATACTATCTTTCTATATATCCAAAGATTCACTATCAACTTATTGTTCATCCAATTCAGCTTTTGATTTATGTAATTTTTGAGATGCTCATGTGGCCATACCGTTGGCACACATTTAATCGCTCTTGAAGATACGGATATTGGGTATCGTAATAAATACCAAGCTGCCTCTTGTGAATTCATCTCCACAGAATTCAATACATCTACACTTAATGCTCATGTTAGATCAATTATATCCATAAAGATATTCTTCTTGTAGTTCTATAATTTTCCTTTGCAGGTTACTTATTCCTCTGTTAGTTTTATTCACATATTCAACTATATATGCTGCACATGAATATTCTTCTATGATAAATTGTAAATTCAAATTAGACTGGAGCACTCCTAAAATCCAAGGGTTGTAATTATTCATAAATTTCTCTTCTACCTTGAATTTACGCTTGGTCGTTTAATACCAGGCCTCAAAATATTTAGATATCCTTCTGATTGACATTAATTTGATTTAAGGAATTCTTCAAAGTTAACATGATTATCCAATTCTAATGAGTAGTGCATTTTACAATATTTTTTGCATTCTCTCTGTTCTCTCTTCCAAAGCAGTCCAACCACATGCCACAACCAGTCAACATCCTTTTACTGTCCAGCTTGAAACTCACAGAACCAACTTTTCTTCTTCCTCATTTATTCCCTCAACTTCCATTTTCTGGAAAAACCTTCCTTTATATGTATTTCCTGAAAATTACAATTCATTGAAGTTCAAGTCTAATGTCAACAAGTATCTTCTTTCATCTTCTCAACCTCTAACCCATGCACGGTACTAAGTACTTTTGGTTTTAACACCTCTCATGTTTGAAAAAAAAAAAAAAAAAAAGGTTGTTCATCACAAACTGAAGTAGAGAAAACCAAACACAAAGTGTTTGTATAATAACTTTGTCAAATAGGTTATAACAACACTATAGTTTAGTAGTTGTATTGTGGAGAATTGAGTGTTTATAAGCCATAAGTTATTAACATATTAATTAATGTTAATTCGATCATTTTCAGAAAAACTACATTATACATTGAATCTTTCCTTTCGATTTTAATCAAATTTCTATCTATTATAGTAATTTGCATTTAAAATTGTAATGTTCTTGCTAACCAAGCATTTAACTAACCTTGAAACCTTCTCAGAGCCCTGATTTATATAATTATATAAATGAAACCAATATTTAACAAGCATTAAGATAAACCATCCTTAGCTTGCATCATCAGAGAATTCTATTTTAAACTAAACATTAGTTAATTACTTAATTTAAGTCAATGACCGATATTGATTTCCGATAATATAACATTATTGAAATTAATAATTTAATGTAGTATTTGATCAAATGAGCACATTTATTTGATACCATAGTGTTCAGCTCCTTTAATGAATTACAAACTTCTTTATCCTTGAGGATAAAAAAATAATTGGCACACTGTAGGTTTTAGATTGCAATTCGATATGTCATTAGTAATATTTAATAGTGAACAAAAATTTACTTCAGACCAAAGAGCTCTAACTGTGAGCTGAAGTAAACTGCTACACATCTGTTTGGATTAAAATTTATCTAGTATTCAGAATGGACAGCATCACCATATTCAAAAGTTATTCACGAGAACACATTCATTGATAACTAATGGTCTATTCCCTGCTTCCACAAAAAATTTAATGATAGCCTGAGGCTACAATTTTGTAACATCCATATTTTCCTTTAAATCTCTTCTGTTCTCCACTAAACATCTGTGCAAAATAAGATAGACATTTGACCTTGTGTGTCATGTTTCATCTTGGGATAATCACATTTTCTACACCTAGCACACAATTCACCATCCTTCAATTACATAGCCTAACAGCTATGACTGTAACTAGGAAATGCTCAACAGCAACATGACAAGTCAATAGGCTCACATCCATTTCTCTCTTCTGGCAGCCTGTGCCCTTCTTAACAGTCCCAATTCTAGCTATACAGTTAGACAAACTTTAAATGTGTAACTTTTTCTATACACTGTTTAACTATAGAATTTACATAGTAGTAACTGGTATCAGATACTACTTAAATCCAAATCTGTAAGTAACCTGTTCTTTCTATACTACAGAACAATTCTTACACTAATTATATATTTTCAGAATCAAAATGCACAGAAAAACCTCAGGCACTCACTATTTTAATTTTTTTCAAAGTGAAAGAAGAATGACAATCAAAGTTAATGATATAAAAATTAATATAGAAATACAAATGAAGAGGAACAGATTTGAATAATAAAAATGAGCAACAAATTTAAAAAGCTAAAAAATAAAATGTATAGCTCAAAAATAAGTTATGAAAAGTTGACCATAACTACAAATGTAAGAAAAAATAAATTTTTGAATTTCATGTGTTTGGCAATTATACTTTAGCAATATACCTTAAGAATTTGAACAGACCTTTTGAATTGCAAAAATGAAGTATTACTTACTTTATCTACAACTCCTAAAAAATTAAATGGTCGTTTAGGCCCTGGATCCATACATGCATCAATGCCAATAAAAGTATATAGGTCTGATTTATGGTGAAACTGGAAGCTATATGACCGTCGATGTTGTCCTCCTTGGACAGAATATAACCTAATAAGCAAATATCACAGATACACAATTATATGCTATGTCATCTCATTTGCATATTTAAAATAAGTCTTTTCTGATTGTGTAATTAAATGAGTAACTGATATCTATATAAAAGAGCAAGGAAAAATATTTTTAGCACATTGGACTTTGGATAAATTTTTGACCCATTAAAATCTGAAATATTACACATTCACTGATTGTAACCACAATTACTCTTCAAGTAATTTTCATTTTTTGTCTGCTTTTCCAATCTTCTGAATTTGCACTGCACTGGGTTGTCAGCAGATTTTGTATACACATAATAAGCAACTGCAAAATGAAGTTTAACATCTTTCAATTAGCAGAAACTGAATAACAACACAGCAAGTGTTACAAGAATAAGTTTCCCCACATTATTTGCTCAAATTACAGAAGTCTGAGTTGACAGACTCATCTGCTACAGCAATGTATTGTTTATAAGACATTACACAGGAACTAAATACTTATAACAGTTACTTCAAGGTTAAAAATTACTAACCCATTAACTCTGTATAAAAAAGAGTGATTCCAGATGGCATAGAAATCATGCTCATTTGCATTTCAACAAAGTGCTGTTTCCTTTCTCTGGGATAAGAAGCTAATCCTATATTACTCTATACTGCTATATCCTAGAGACAGACAACAGCATGTTGTCAAAATGCTGAATAAATCCGTGACTTTTATACTATTTGGAATCATAAGTTTTTATTAAGCTTCAATAGTAAACTACTCCTTATTCATTTTTTTTTTTTTTTTGGCAGATCATCTCATCAGGAATGTTTTCTTAAAAAATGTACATATGCCAGAAAAGGACTTGTTTGGCTCACATCACTTCATTCAGATTATCCTTTTCACACTGTATGATTCTGTTTGAAGGAACTGTTGAAATTTCCATATGTGATTTCATCTGGATCAACCAAGATAGTTTTTTCTTTGTTAGTAAGTAATTGTTTATAGCATGTGTAACTCTTCAGTAACTGTTGTAAAGAAGTGTAGTGTAAAGCATTTCTTTACAGCAGTTACTTCTGTTTATTGTGGCAATCATGTGCAGATATTTATTATTCTGGTTAATACATTTGACATATCTTAGGCTTATTGTGAAAAAAACTTGACTTATTCTAATGCCATAAAAACTAAGTTATCACACTAATAATTATCTGACTGGCAAATTGATTCTTCCACCAACAAAGCATTTGCATTGTTTAACATAATGTGAGCAAATAAGTTAACATATTACACTTCTCAATGTTTTGTAAATATTTACAAAACATTGAGAAGAGCATACATAAATTCAGTCTGTCAACAGCCTAATCTAAACACAAGTGGTACAGGATGAGGATTCAAGCATTATTTTAGGAAGCAGTTTGCTCTTTCCCTGCAGAATCACTGTGCTTCTTTGGATAAGTGTAGTCCCTTGCTTGTTTATCTATTTATCACTTCTACTTTTATTTTGCAGTTTTCTTAATTTATTTAATTGCTTGGTGGCAGTCAGCACCTCAATTATTTCTTCTTGTTGAATTAGCAACAATTTTTATATGTGGTATAAGTGTCTTTAATTTAAACATTAGTTCATGCAATATTTAATATGCACTTTGAGTAAATAATTTTATATACTATGTGAAATTCACAAAATTTTAAAAATCTGACATTTGACTCCACATTTTTTATGTTGTTTTAAATGGCTTGTTCAATCAATCCCAAGAGTAAAAACCTATTTCCTACCAGTAAGCATGTATATAAAACATTAAAAAAGAATGCAGTTAAAACTACAAAACTAGAAGAATACTAATGCAATAGTTAAGAGCTATACTTGATAAGGTGATTCTGCTACCTGAGTAACAAGATACACTAACATTTGAAATAAAATAAAATCATAAAATTAAAAAACAAACTAGAGTTACACTCACTTCTAGAAGAGCAAATGCATGACTCCTTGTCCAAAGAGATGCAACCAAACATGAATCGTTGAGGAGGCTTCCATCCTGCAGTGGGTTGATAATGGCTACAGTTTACTCACTAAAGTAAGAGTACCATATCCACAATAAAATAAAGACGTGGAACACAAAGGACAGCTTCAGAGGATACAGAAAATGTTAAATTCCAAAAGGATCATATTTCAGTTAGTGATTGCCATCCATCAAAACTTCAACAAATGTCTCTACAATCCAGATGAAGAACAAAAAGTAATGAATAAAATGACTTGTAACATACTGAAAAATGTAACATATGCCATGGCTAGCACCCACTACAGTTTAAATGAAGCATAATGAAAAAATGATAATTTCTATGTTGACTCCACCAACTGACAAGTGTAAACACAAAATTATGAATTAACTTTAAACTAAATCATATACACAGAATTAACCTAAATTATTTTATGCATCCAACTCATAAGTAAACTGTAAACAGTTTATCAAGTTACTTAAATATAATTTTCCTTTTAAAAAAAACTGTGCTGTCTTTCCTTTAAAATAACCTATTTAGATGACTCTGTACTGCATTTTTAATCACTGTTCTCATAATTTTTCTCACCAGTGAAGTCAGGCTGGAAAGTTTTACTTACAACTAGCAGTAATGAAATGGTAATACACTTCTCAAATCCAAGGGAATCATTTGTTCCAATGAAACATTCATAATTAACCTCAAAAGTTAGTTGCACTGCCTCACCACCACCCTGAAAATAATTAGGTACACGTTGTTATATGGTTTTTAGGAGCATTAGCAACTAAGGCCATATTGCTCCAGGGATATGCGGTGGTCATTCCCTGACCTTTCCCGCATCCTCCATATTTGGTGGTCGCAGGCTCGAACCTCAGTCTAATCAAGAAGTGTGTGCTACGCACTGCTGCTCCTGCCCGCCTGGCTACAGAGGCGCCATAATTAGGTACATGCCATCTACCCAAAAGTAAATAATCCTATGTAATTTCGATACATTAAGACCCTCATATTCACAAGGGATACGTTCCAAGACCTACCGTGGATGGCTGAAATTGTAGATATAAGTAACCACCTGCTGATCCCATACTTAATGATTTTCTTGTACATTTAGCATTACAGGCATATTAAGCAAGAAAGCGAGCTTATGCAGCATGAGCCAAAGGGGGAAAAAAAAAAAAAAAAAAAACGCTCCCATTTCACCCCTCCATTCGTTCCAAATACCTGTCCAGCTCAGCCTTAAATTTATTTAGGCTATCAACTTCCACAACAAAGAATGGAAGTCTGTTCCACCAACCAACTACCCGCTGGCTAAAGGCAAACTTCTACACATCTATCCTACATCTGTCTTTCCTCGATTTGATTTTAAGCCCTCTCAGATGATTATTCTGAGCAAGAGAATACCATCAGCATTGAGCATGATCAAACCATTCAAGGCTTAATACACCTCAATCAGATCACCTTGCAGGTGCCTAGTCTCCAGACACTGTAATTTGCAAAATTTAAGCCTTTCTTTGTAAGAGCAACCCTTTGTTCCATTCACTAATCTTGTTGCCCTTCTCTGTACTCATTCCAACAGCTCTACATCCTTCTTAAAATGAGGTCTCCAGACCTGTATACAGTACTCAAGGTACTTCCTGAACTCTGCCTTATACAAGGGGATAATCACCTCCTTATCCCTGCTAGAAAAATTCCTCTATATCATTGACAAGACACTATGAGCTACTCTTGCAGACCATCTACACTGCTTTGAAAACTTCATATCTGCCTGCACAATTACCCCCAGGTCCTTTTCATTCTCTACCACTGTAAGTGTAGTACCACAGAGTTGATGTCACTCTGGGGTTACTGCTTCCCATATGTAGTACTTTACATTTGTCGGCGCCTCCATAGCCAGGTGGGAAGGAGCATCAGTGCGTAGCACACGGTTCTTGATTGGATCAGGGTTCGAGCCCGTCACCACCAAATACGGAGGATGCGGAAAGGTCAGGGAATGACCACCGCATATCCCGGAGCAATATGGCCTTAGTTGCTAATGCTCCTAAAAAAAAAAAAAAAAAAAAACACTTTACATTTGTCAAAGTTAAACTTCATTTGCCACCTCTCAGCCCATCTGCTCAACTCTTCTAGATGCTGTTGAAGCAGCGTACTGTCATTAGTGTCCTTAATAACCCTGACAACCTTCGTATCATCTGCAAACTTGGCATTAAGCTTGATATACCATCATCAATATCATTAATAAATACAGAAAACAACAATGGACCCAACAGTGAACCCTGAGGGACTTCACTAATAACATTAGTCCACAATGAGCAGTGTCCATTGATTACCACTGTCTTCTCCCACTCAACCATCCCTTTATCCTTAGCAGCAATTTGCCTCCAATGCCACGCTGCTCCAATTTGTTTAGCAGTCTTCCATGTGCAACAGTATAAAAGCCTTTCTAAGATCCAAATATATGATATCAAAGTTATTCCCTGCATCCAGTTCCTTTGTGACCACATCATAGTATCCAATCAAATTGGTCAGGCAAGACTTTCCCTTAACAAAACCATGCTGTGTCCGAGCTATAACTGAAGTCTTGTCTAGATGATCCTGCAGTGCTTCTTTAACCAGTGCCTCCATTAATTTTCCTGGAACAGAAGTTAAACTAAAAGGTCAATAATTACTTGTGTCGCCCTTTGATCCTCCTTTGTAAATTGGGGTCACACATGCAGATCTTCAGTCTATGGGTACCTTCCCTGAGTCCAAAGAAGCTCTCATAATTATGGCTAACGGTTTGCTTACTTCCTTTGCTGCCTTCTTTAATATAACTGGATAGATCCCATCCACCACAGGTGCCTTTTTATGTTTATCTACAATAATTTCACCTCCACTTTCCTGTGTTATTACAAAATCATCTAGCTCACTGCCAGAATTTAACTTACCTCTGACATTCCCCTCCGTGAATAACTGCTCATCGGTGAATGTAGATGCAAAATACTCATTTAGTTTGTTAGCCACCTGAGCAGGATCATCAACAGTTAAACCATCAATATCCAGTGGACCAATCTGATCCATCCCTTCCTTCTAGAGTTTACATAAGTAAAGAATACTTTGTTGCTTTTCTTTGCATCCTTTGCCAAGGAGTTTCATAATTTGCCTTTGCCTGCCTAATCTCCTCTGTGACTTGGTTACAAACCTGCTTATATCTATCATAAGCTTCCATGTCACCCATTAATTTATATGTATCTCATGCATTTTTCTTCTCTGCCATATGTCTCATTAGTTCATCTGACATCCATTTAGGCCTAAACCTTGAACAATATTTCTTAGTTTGGTATGTAAAGCCTAGTATATTCCGAGATTAATTCTTTAAATGCTTCCCATTTTGCATTTGCTGTTGGTAACATGATCAGTTGGTTCCACCGTATAGAATTTAAATACTGTCTCAGACCACCGTAGTTTCCTTTACGAAAGCAAAAACCCTTCCCTTTACCCCTGATGGTAGTTACCTTTTTGAATAAATCCAACTTCAGCACACTGTGATTACTGCCACCTAGTGGTTCCTTTACCTGCAGATTCTTAATGTATGAAGAATCACTACTGATAATCAGATCAAGAGTATTACTCCCTCTAGTTGCCTGCCAAACATGATGAAGAAAACAATCATCCAATAAATCCACAAAAGCCTTGCTACTGTGTGAATGACCAACCCACAAATTCCAGTCAATATCTGAGAAATTAAAATCCCCCATTACAAGACTTTGATTTACTGGCCCACTCTATTTCCCTGTACAGTTTCTTATTATATTCATCAGAGTCATTAGGCCTATAACACACTCCTACTCTCAGTTTTGATCTCCCAATGCTTATGTCACACCAAACTGACTCGACACTGCACTGTCCAGCGATGTCCACTGGCTTCACTTCCTTGGATTTTATGTGTTTCTTAACTAATAGCATAACCCTTCCTCCCTTCCTATCCTTCTTGTACACATTGTACTCCCCAAATTACAGTTTTGCATTCCTTATATCTGTGTGACACCACGTCTCTGATATCCCAACAATATCTGCCTTTGATGTTTTGAGCAATACCTCAAATTACATCAAATTTATTTACCAAACTCCTAGCATTGGTGCATGCACCTGTTCCTATTCTTAGCTACCCTACCACAACCCATGTGTTTACTTGTACCGCAATGACTCCCAGCAGTCTCTAAAATACCCTGCATCTTGTTTTCCAAGATGCTGCTCATTCCAATAGAAGCAGTGCAAGAATCATTTTCACCTCTGCCAGTGGCTACTGTTAATCTATTAGTCCTTGCATCCCCCGAAGCTAGCAGTTTTCCGATCCACCTAACACTGCCTCGATAGCATCAGTAAATATTCTTGTACCCTTTGTATTTAAGTGTATCCAATCCGTGTAGAAGAAGTTCTCCTGTTAACAAGTACAGACCAGGCTGAAAAAAATTCTACCCCTTGAGCCTTGCACAATCTTTCCAGGGCCGAATTGGTCAACAAGGTTCTCATCATATACTCCCTCCTATCATGTCTGGGCAGAATTGCAGACACTTTCAAATTCAACCCTAATTCATGGCTTTTTTTCAAAAGTGACCTGTACTTGTTAAGTAATTCTGCCGGTCTCCTACTCTTAATATCATTAGTGCCAACATGTACAACAATATCACCTTTTGTGCCCTTAAAAGATGATATCCTCTCTACAGCGTCATCAACCTTTTCCCCTGGCAGACATACCCTGGTTTGTTCCATCCATCCTTTTTACATAGCATGTTCTCCGTTTCCCCGACAATAGAGTCACTAACAACTAGTTCCTGTGGGACTAGCATATTCTGACGGGATTTGCCACTGTTGCGTGATGATCAAGTGCAAGCTCTAGCATTGATGTGGGCAGCTGAGAGCTTGATGGGCCCCCCTCAATTTAGATCCTTCGAGGGCATCCACCCTGTCCTTCAAGCTCTCATATAGGCCCATAATAATGCTGAGTTTTCGCCTCATTTCCTTACATTCCTTACATCCACACGTACAAAGACATCCCCCTTGGCAATATCATGTCCCGTACCTGATTGCTCCACATACATCAAGCAAGCAGTGCATTTTAAAAGGCTGTGATTCAGAGGGCAACTTCCCCCCTCAGTTCTCCCCTGAGCCACAGCACTCCATTTAGCTTGAGCCTTTTGTTTGCTGCTCTGGTCTGAGTCATGATTTCGATTCAATTTCAATAAAATTCCAATTTCAGTACAAAAATTATAACCCTAAACTTATATCCCAATGCAGTTGTAACACCATATATTTATATTTTTTCAGTATCAAGTATTATCTTCGAGTTTCTTTATATAACTTCTGTATCAGTTATGTATTAATTAATTATGTTACATTTGTAAAATCTAAGTCATATGTATTTAGTTAAAAAGTACAATTTAATTGACAATAAAGTTCAACAAGAATAATAAATTTTACTGATTAATTGATAATATTATATACTATACTAAGCTAACGCTATCTAGTTCAGGATATAACGTTGTATCGTATAACAATGGCGGCAAGTTACGAACGGTAAATCTACAGACACTTAAGTATTAATTAACTTCCAAAATCTCACTGTCTCAATTCAGAATAAACCAAGGATCTTATCTAGGTCTATAAGCTAGTTATAAAAAATAATTTAATATAGCAATTAGTCAATAAAAAACTTCCTGTTTGCCGGGTCTGCAAAATTTGTAAAACACCTGGATTGGATACCCTTGCCGATACTAAGTAATATCTTACAAAATCTATGTAAGTTAAAATTTAAACTAAGTATTGTATAACTAAGAATATAAAGTGATGTGGAGAGGGCATTTTTTTTTTTTTTTTTTTTGCATCATTTGTCACTATTAATACTACTGGATCTTGTGAATAAGAAAAGCGTTCCCATATTTGGAACTAGCATATGGCAGCACACTCTGCCGAAATTATACAGAAAAGATGGTCAACCCTATGATAATAACTGAATCAGAAATTTCACTTCCAAAAGCTTTATAGAAGCTTTTACATGATAAATCATTTCCTAAAATACACTCGATAAAATAAGTTTTATTTCACTGCTGGCTGCATTTTTAGGAAGTTCTAAGCGGCTCTAGAAATTTCTATTGATGTGTTATGCTAAGAGCTTTATTAATATTATCAGCTGATTCAGCTACTAGAGAAAACTTTTTAACTTTAAAAATCAGTTCTTCGGGTTTAAAATTATTATTCCATGTCAGATGTCATTAAAATAATGTAAACGTGATCAAAAGAAAAAGGAATTCGGTGAATTTTCTAGGCAGTTTTTCTTCCCAAAAACTTCTTGATAAGCATCAATAATATTTGGTTTGATCAACTCTTCTGTTGTAAAAAAATTTATAGCTTGCACAATACTTCAAGATTAGAAAACACAACCTGTGATGCAGGCAAATGAACTATGGCTAGCCATAAGCATATTTCCAAATATGCTGTATGGAAGTAAGGAAGGACAGGGATGGAAGAACTTGACACAGTGAGCAGATATCAGAAAAAGTATCTCCTCAGCGGAAAACAACCGAACTTTTCCCAACTTACAAAGCAAGTTCAGTTTCCTACAAATAATACAAATCTGTTTTAACAATTTACAACTTTAAAGTTGTGAAAAAATTCAGAAATTTCCTTACTATGTCATAAAACTAACAAATCAGATTTGGATAAATTCAGAGGATAGAAAAAATAAAATGAATAACAATAACTTGTTATTGTTATCCACTAACAAATATAATCCACTGAAATGTTGCACTGGCTTCCATCAAATGCTTAGTGTAGACTAAATAGTGTTCAAGCTAAACTGCAAAATAGGAGATGCAGGTATTTTATATATATATATAATTACTACAGTATGACAAGATTTTACCATGATGATTTAGAATAAAAGTATACAAAGTAAGCTACTAGGCCAAAAGAACCAATAAAGGCTAAGATACCCGAGTCAGTTTACTGTGTTATGCCCTCTAAATAAACAAATGAATAATAAAATAAAATAAAAAGTAAAATAATGATGATCAGGCTAATTATTGATAATAGGATACATTGATTGGTACTTTGATGAGGGGTAGCAACCATTCAATGTATCCAATCAATAATTAACAAGCTATCTGTTTCCATTTGTTATATGCTAGTTTTGTTAAGTACAAATGATCAAAATTATCAGCTATCTATATTAAAATTTAACAGCAAACTAGCAGAATAACAGTAGCCCAACAAACTGCAGTGAAACAAATAATACAGAAAGTGAGAGCCAATAACAAACTTCATGTGGGATGTGAAGTATTTGAGCTATATAACTGTTAAAGCTATATACCGACAAAACAAATGGCCCTCAGTCCCCAGCAGCTTTCGCTCTCCCTCTTACGTCAGCGAGAGGATCAGAGTGGAAGCAGAGGGTGCTAAGAATCTCTGGGTATGACCAGGCTGCCATGCACGCAAACTGAACTTGGCCTGTTATAACGTAAGATCACTCATCAGTAAAGACAGGATATTAGAGCTGGAAAAGGAATTAGAAAATGTGAATTGGAATATCATCGGTTTGGCTGAAACAAGAAGAAATGAATCACTTATAAGTTTATCAAGTGGAAATCTGCTGTACACCAATGGAAACAGTGAAAGGAGTGAAGGTGGAGTTGGGTTTCTGGTCCATAAAGATTTTAAAAACAACATTTTGGAATTCAAAAGTACATCACCAAGGGTGTCAAGACTAATACTCAAGATTTCTAAGAGGTACAAGCTAAAGATTACAATGATTTATGCACCAACATCAAGCCATGATGACGAAGAGGTTGAAGAAATGTACACCAAAATTGAGTCTTCTAGATGAGCAGAAAACCCACTACACTATTATTATGGGGACCTTCAATGCTAAGGTTGGAAAAAGACAAAACAGCACAGAAAGGGGAACTATAGGAAATTTTGGAATTGGTGAAAGACTTGTGGAATTTGCAGAATCTCAAGGACTGTCAGTAATGAACACTTTTTTCAAGAAAAGGGTGAACAGAAAGTGGACATTGAAGAGTCCAAATGGATTAACTACTAATGAAATTGACTACATCCTCACTAACAGAAGATATATTGTGAATGATGTTACTATCCTGAATAAGGTAAATGTTGGAAGTGATCACAGAATGGTAAGATGTACACTTGATATAGATGTAGGAAAGGAAAGGAAAAAACTGACTTGAGTAAATAATACAAAGGTCTTTGAGATAACAGAAGAGGAGAAAAAGCAGTATGTACTGGAACTTAAGAACAAGTTTGAGCTTCTGCAGACTGCTCAGGACCAAGATATTGACGAGGAATATTACAACTTTCTGAAAGTGATAAAGCCCAAGAAACCTATAGGGAAAAAGAAATCCAAAGAAGAAAAAATTAGTCAAGAAACACTTGTTATGATGAACTGAAGGCAAAAAAATGAAAAGCAAGATAAACACTGACAAGGAAAAAATTGAATATACTGAGTTATGCAAAGCCATTAGAAAGAGACTCAGAGAGGACATAAGAAGATTTAACACAAGAAAAGTAGAACAAGCATTAAGGGAAAACAAAGGATTTAAATTAGCAGCCATGAGCAGTAATACAGAAAGACAAATGATACTGAAACTGAAGAATAGCGATGGTGTACTTATAAACAGCAGAAAAGGCATAATTCAAATAGCAGAAGACTACTATAGAGAATTATACAAGGAGCAGAGGAATGATGCCAGCAGTGGGGAAGATGGATTGCAAAATAGCAATGCATATGACATACCCAATATTCTTCCTGATGAGGTAGAACATGCATTGAAGAAAATGAAGAATCAGGAAGCCCCAGAGGAAGATGAAGTTACTGTAGAGTTGTTAAAATTGGGAGGAAGAGACATAACACAAAACTGGCAAGGCTCTTCACAAAGTGCATTAGAAAAGGTGTGACGCCTAAGCAGTGGAATAATGCAATCATAGTTTTGCTGCATAAGAAATGAGATAAATCAGAAATTGGAAATTATACACCAATTAGTTTGTTATCCCACATCTACAAGTTGTTCACAAGGGTCATTACTAACAGATTAGAAAGAATACTTGATGAGAATCAACCGAAAGAGCAAGCTGGCTTTAGGGCAGGATTCTCAACTATGGATCATCTTCACGTAATATCACAGCTAATGGAGAAAGCAAATGAATATAAAACACAATTATGCCTGGCATTTGTGGATTATGAAAAGGCATTTGACTCCATACAGCATAAGGCAATCTTTCGGGCACTGGAAAGACAAGGTATAGATACCCCATATATTATGATTTTGAAGAAAATATATGAGAGTGCTACCTCCTTTACTGCTGTTTTACTGTTTACTGCTGCCCTTGAGGATGCTTTAAGAAGATTAGACTGGTCGCAGAAAGGAGTCAATGTGAACGGAGAGTACCTAAACCATTTACGATTTGCAGATGACATTGTGGTCATAAGCCACGATCCCAAAGAATTAGAGGACAATCTTAATCAGTTATGCACAGCTAGTAAGGATTTTGGATTAAAGATGAATATGGCTAAAACAAAAGTAATGATGAACAAGTATGCCACCACAGAAAGGGAAATAATGATTGAAGGAGCAGTAATTGAAAAGGTGGAGTCATATACTTATCTGGGACAAGTTATTAGCTGTAATAATGATAAATGGCTGGAAGTCAAAAGAATAAATTTTGGATGGATAGCATTCAGGAAATATAGTCACATACTGAGGAGCAATATCCCAATTTGTCTGAAACAAAAAATAATGAACCAACGTATACTACCCACCATGACTTATGGAAGTGAAACTTAGGCACTCATCAAAAGAATGGAAGTGAAGCTGAGGACGACACAGCGAAGAATGGAACAAATTATACTGGGAATCAGACTATTAGATAAGAAGAGAAACACATGGATTAGACAGCAAACTCAAGTAAAGGACATTATTATCAAAACTAAAGAACTAAAATGGTCTTGGGCAGGTAACATATCTTGAAGACATGATGACAGATGGACTAAGAGAATTACAGAATAGTACCTAAGAGGAGCTAGAAGGAAACCTGGAAGACAGCAACGAAGATGGACAGATGAAATTCATGAGTTTGTGGGTAGTAAATGGATGGCCAGTGCTCAAAACAGAAGGAATTGGAAAGTTGCTGGAGAGGCCTTCATCCTGCAGTGGATTGAAAATGGCTGATGATGATGATGATGACCTGTTAAAAAGAAAATTCTTATGCTGAAATAAGGCAAAAAGGAAGTAAGAGTAAGGAATGCAATAGCACCTCAATTTCCCTCAAATTACTCTAATAGATCTTGTGGTATAAAATTTAGAGTTAGCAAACAGAAAGAAAAGAAAAGTTTTTAATAAAGGTACATCAGATATACTGGGAGCGTAACTGCCTGTCAAATGCACTAAAGTAGTCTATAATTTTGGTGTTATCATTTAAACAGATTTTAGATTGTTTAAATGATAACACCAAAATTATAGACCACATTAGCACATTTGATTTTAAAAACTTATTTACCAGTATTTTTCATAATAATAATTAAAATCTGTCTTTAGCTATTCTGATACTCTTTATAATATAAAGAGTATCAAAACATATTACCTTGTAACCAGTATTAATGAGATAGCATCATTAATTTATGTTTATTTAATAGCACATATTTAGTGGAACTAATGTATATAAACAGCATATAGCAATGGGGGGACTACAGTTCGTGCATAGTTGCAAACCTTTATTTGGATTATTTTGAAAGAAACAAATAAAAACTTAATATTTTACTGCTACATTGATGATCTCATTGTCCTAAATGAACCCAACTTTCTGAAAGACAGCTATCCACCAGAGTTAGAATTAGAATGTACCAATAAATATAGTACTATAGCAGCAACTTATCTATAAATTATACACTAAAGTATATATAAAATATAAAGATTTTAGTTTTGAATCCATTAGCTTCACACGCTGGCATTCCAATATTTCAAAAAGTATTCACAGCAATATCATTATTTCGCAGAGCTTTAGATTGATAAAAATATGTAATAACATCAAAAATATTATAGAATCACTTAGACTTGATCTAAGCTATTAAGAATGACTTTCCATCTAAATTTATCTCTAAACATCTTAACAAAGCTATTATTATTGCAGTTAATAAATGGCACAGTAATATAAATCCAAGTTATAGCTAAAATATATACTAATTAAATATTTCAGTTCTTTTTGCTCTCACTGTTCTCTCTATTTCAATTCTACTGGTTCTCACTATTCTCTCAATTGTCATTCTGAGGACTTGTACATAAGCAAATATGCAGGCACTTCTCTTAGATCATGGTACATACAGCTTACACTGTTTGAAAGGTTGTACCTATATTTGTTCTAAAGGCAGTAATTCATTTTAGTTTACAGTCATTTCATTTTAATTTCTATTTTGATTATAGGCATTTCATTTTTAATTTGTATATTGATAATTCATCCTAATTTTGGGAACCAACTATTATCTTTCATTGGGTATTAATCTTAATATAGTTCAGAAATATAGAGGGTGCTATTTTCTATAATTTTCAATCATTTAAGTATTTATTTAATTTGTCTTGAAGTTACCTGAACTGAGGAGACACAACTTTCTCTTTGTTTTATAATGGATAATATTATGGATTTAAAAAAAATAATTATTACTTTGGCCTTGTTTCTACTGGGATAAGGTGTTAAGATTTACATCCTATTTATTTCTTTTGATTTTCTACTTCAGAAGTTGAATTATTATTTCAGAAAGGCTGAAATTTTTATTTTATTATCCTCATACTTGGTATTTTAGCAATAAGTATAATATTCTTACAACTGGTAATTCATTATTTCTTTAATATTCTATAACTGGTATTTCATTATTGCATTACTTTAATTTCCTACTGAAATACTAAAATCCCTATTAAAGGATGGGCAGTTACATTCCCAGTATATCCAATGTACCTTTATTAGAAACTGTTTTCTTTGCTTTTTGCTTGCTAACTCTACATTTTATACCCCAAGATCTATTAGAGTAATTAGAGGGAAACTGAGGTGCTATTTCTTTCTTTACTCTTACTTCCTTTTCACCTTAATTCAGCATAAGCTTTTTCTTTTTCACAGGTATAAAGCTCAAATACTTCACATCCCCATGAAATTTATTGTTATTGTTGGCTCTCACTTTCTGTATTATTTGTTTCACTGCTTTCTGTTGGGCTAGCTGTTATTCTGCTAGTTTGCTGTTAAATTTGAACATATGTTGATAATTTTGATCATTTGAACTAGTTAAACAAGAAGATAACAAACAGAAACAGATAGCTTGCTAATTATTGATTGGATATATTGAATGGTACATTGACAAAGGCTAGCATTCAATATACCCTGTTATCAATAATTAGTTTATTTATAGGGTATAACCCAATAAACCAACTGAGGATATCTTAGTCTTTATTGGTTCTTTTGGCCTGATGGCTCACTTTGTATACTTTATTCTAAATCATGTTAGTCTTATCACACATCTCTTTTGGCCTAAAGGCTCACTTTGAATACTTCTATTATACATTCTTACTGTAGTAATTATTTTACAGACTTATGTAATGTTTAATCAATAATATGATGGCATTAATCTGATCTGGGAGACTTTTCCTACCATTTCATAAAATGATTACACAAGCACGCACATGGTGTGGCAATAAAGTTCCCAGACATGTGCAATAAAAAGAAATTAAAGAGCTCAAAAAATGGTTTCATTTTTATTCAAAATAATCACCACCTGATTGAATGCATTTATCACACCGTTCTAAAAGTTTCTGAAAAGAGTCAGTGAAGGCATCCAAAGAGCTGATGTTCACAGTTTGGAGGATACATTTTTCTTTATATCCTTAACATCCTGAAAACCATTTCCTTTGAGGGCAGTTTTCACCTTGAGAAGGAGGAAGACGTCTGCTGGTGCTAGATTGGGAGAGTAGCACCAGTCTAGCACCAGCAGACTGGTGCTAGACTGGGAGAGTAGGATGGATGGTTGATCTGTACAATGCCAAATTTTGTCAGAAATATTTTCACAAGTGCCAAATGGGTGGGAGCATTATCGTGCAATAAGAACCAGCTGCCCTGCTCTCAAAATTGTGGTCTCACCCTGGACATGCACTTCAATAGCCTTAGAAGCACCTGTACATAGAATGCAGCATTGATTCACTCTCCTTTTCTTGACAGGGAGAGTGAATCAATGCTGCATTCTATGTACAGGTGCTTCTAAGGCTATTATATACTCTCCTCCTCTCTCCCAGGCATTGTCTTGACAAGTCTGGATGAAGTGTTTGCATGATGACACTCTTTGTTGTTGTGTCTGCTCAATGGTAAGACTGTGCAGCACAGACCTTCCCTAAATCTTCATGAAGAATTTGACAAATCATCTCGTTATTCAAATCCAACTCTTCAGCCATCATTCTGAAGATCAAACAATGATCTCTTGCCAAAATTTTCCTAAACTTTTGCAACTCTGTCCTCATTTTGAGAGGTTGAAGGACGTTCACTTTTTGGGTCATTGTGAACATCCTCATACCACTGAAACACTCTAGATTTCATCACCATACACAGTTTTTTACATTTTAAACATTTGTTGTAGATTTTTCCCAGTTTAAAGAAAAATTTGATTTTTGTTTGCTGCTCCGTTGCAAAATTATGACAGAAAACATCAACACTACTAAAGAAAGTGGTTCACGATATTACATTAATACACCAACCGTTGAGTTAAAATAATTTAATACTGTATATATAAATACAGATGACACTAACAATCTATTTACAATAACTGATTGTGAATAAAGCCTGAAAATAAAAAATATATAAGGTTAAAAGCGTTAAAACTGTACAAAAAGGCCACTCAGCCTAGTGGTCAGGCGTGTGGGTGCATAAGTACATGTGTCTCGAGTGACCAGGATTCAAGCCTGTGACTACTGAATACGCCGCTGTTTCTTGTATTCTATCTATCTTGTGAACTAGGCTAACCGTTTGGTCGTCCCGGAGTATAAACAGAAAATTTATTTATTTATTTAAATTTTTATTAGCATTAGTAGAGGCAATATGATGCAAGAAAGCAAGCTTATGCAGGCATCAGCCAAAAAAAAAAAAAAAAAAAAAACACTTCCACTTCACCCCTCCGTTCGTTCGAAATACCTGTCCAGCTGAGCCTTAAATTTATTTAGGCTATCAACTTCCACAACAAGGGATGGAACTCTGTTCCACCAGCCAACTACCCGCTGGCTAAAGGCAAATTTCTGCACATCTATCCTACACCTGTCTTTCCTCAATTTGAATTGAGGAAATTATCAAATACAATAAAATATATAAGGTTAAAAGCATAAAACTGTACAATTGTAGCTTTCGGGGGCATCCGCCTCCTTTCTTTACAGGGAGCCCTAGAAGCACCTGTACATAGAATGCAGCACTGATTCACTCTCCCTGTCAAGAAAAGAGGCGGACATCCCCGAAAGCTACAATTGTACAGTTTTAATAGTTTTAATGCTTTTTAACCTTATATATTTTATTGTATTTTATAATTGTACAGTTTTAACCTTACATATTTTATTTTATTTTCAGGCTTTATTCACAATCAGTTATTGTAAATAGATTATGTTACAGTATCCTCTGTATTTATATATACAGTATTAAATTATTTTAACTCAGCGGTTGGTGTATTAATGTAATATCGTGAATATGAACTTTCCCAACCTCAGAGGCCTTTTTGAAGGTAAAGAAAGTGGTTGTTAGGTTGAAACTTGCCAGCATACTGTAGACAATCTCTGTACCACCATCTGTTGAAAGAAGTTTGAACTACAACATATCACTTCCTTTTATTTTCAAACTTGTCAAACATGACCACAATGTGTGTGTGTGTGTGTGTGTGTGTGTGTGTGTGTGTGCGCGCGCGCGCGCGCGCGCATGCAAAAAAAAGGGAGTTTTATGGAACAAGAGCCACTGACAGACAAAGTATCCAGCAACCACAATGAATAAGTGAGATGAGTAATAGAATGAAGAAATATATAGAAAAGAGTAAAGGGTAAAAAGGACAAAGAAACAAAAGAAATTATGGTATGAGAAAAACAAAATATACATAAATACAAGCAGCTCTCGCTTTACGAGTTCCCAGGTTTAAGAGTTTTTTCCCCCAAGTATCAAGTATCAACAAAATCGAAAATATGAACATTAATTGCAAAAAATGAATGTTAAACATTCATAAATGTCATATTTCAAATCACACGCATAGCTATACAATACAGTGTACTCCACTTTACGATATTAATGTTCCAGAGACACCATCGTATTGTTAAAATATTGTAATGTGAATCCAATAACACGTTTTTTGGTAATTCGTTTCAAGATCTCGGAAGTTGAAATTTGCTGTATAACTAAGCTATTTATCTCTCTAAAATATCATTTTTAAGGTCATGAGCATGACCTTAAGGCCATATAAAAGGTCGTGAGCATGGTTTGTAAATTGTATTAGTTACCAATTCAAATCATTAAATTGCACTGCACTTTCATCGTTATCATATGTTCTGTTATAAGAACCAATTTTAAACACCTTTGTGATATTTTTCGAAAGCACATTTCTGGAGGTCACGATCATAAAACAAAAACAATTTGCACTTTCCAGTTTATTGGGCTTTTCTGTTACTGCAAGCAATTATAAACGGTTGTAAACTCTATCTTCTTGCATTTACAAAAATACCGATAGCTGGAATTGTGTGGTTTTTTTACATTATTACGGTGAAATGAGTTTTCCCCTTTACTGAAATCTTCGATTATATAAAAAACAAATTTTCAGAATCTTCTCTTCATTCCTTTTTTTTAAGCTTCGTAAACTTGCTATTCCACACGAATTGTGTTAGTTGCAATTTGTGTGTGCCGTTAAAAAAATTCTTATGCATGCAATCATAAAATTTATAATTAAAAGAGAAGATTATCTTTGAACCAAACGCCTCTTGAAACATTTCTGAAGAAGACTACTCCTTGTGCAACAAACCAATGAGTGCCGAGCCAATAATGAGTGATCAACGAGTGTGCATTTAGTCGATAATGATGAAGAATAAATATTCTTTAACATTTGTAAATTGTAAATAATTTCTCTATTATTATAACTTGCTTGATCTTACAGGCTATGTTTTCATTTCTTTCGATAAATCAATCATTGTTTAAACAAACTAATTAGCTAACTAATTTCATTGTTGAGAATGTAACCCCTATATTTAACCTTATGTCTATGGGAAATAAATTCCAGCTTTATGAGTTTGCTTTACGAGCGCGTGCTAGGAACGAATTAACTCGTAAAGTAGAGAACTACCTGTATACAAATAAAAATAGATAAATGTATTGCTGTACAATGTCCAACCTGGAGTCATTACCAAGTATCAACTTGATAATGCACAGAATTGCACAAAGAGACAACAATAGTGTTTCTAAAGCAAAGCACATGGCTTGAAATAAATAATTAAAAAATAATGAATTTTGTAAGAATTTAATAAAATTAATGAAAGTGAAATTTATGAGGTTAAGGCCAAAATGTGATAAATATGGTGATGAATACATGATGCAGACATGCGGTTCACAGTTGACTAAGAGGAACAAAAGGAAATTGTACAAACAAAATAGTAAAAGAACTCACCTAACCAATAAAACCAAAACAAAACTAAAAAGAAGATGTAATGAAAATATCTAGAACATAAAGACTACGACAATAGACACTTCAAGCAGTTAAAAAAAAAAAAAAAAAAAATTGAATGAAATGAAAATAAGAAGTTAATTTCATAATAAATACAATCCAGAAGAGAAAAAGTTCTCTTCTGAGTTGTATTTATCATGAACATATCTTTTTTTCCATATCAAGTTTAATGATAGACACTTCATTTACCATGGCATTTTATACTTAAAAAGGCAAAGGTAGCAATGTAAAATAACAATGGTAACTATAGTTTTGATTTGATCTTATTGACAGATGACCTCAGAATTAATACACATTATGTATGCTGAAAAAACATCTTTTGAAGTTTAAATAGTAGAAAAGAAAGGGACTTGACTTTTTTAAATCCAACTTCTATACCAAAACTTTGATACTAAAAAGTATCAGCTAATGCATTCCAAAGAACTAAACATAAACTAAACATTACATTTTTGCATAACAGACAATACCCATTTTCCCATTTTCCAAAAAAACATGAAAATTTTACAAAAAAATGGCAAATCAGAGCTTAATGAATTTTATATGAAGTTCAACGTTTAAAAAGGATATGTGTTATTAAAGAAAAGATCAGATTAAGTAAAACAAAGTATCAGAATGAAATTTAGATATAAACAAAATCTCATTACAGAAACTGTAAGGATGCCATAACAATTGAAGAATAATGTTACATGGTGAATTCTTATTTTTTATTCATACATTATTAAAAACTTACTTAAATGGATTATCTTTGCTATCAAGAGACAAAACATTGAAGTTATCTGAAAAAGATTAAATATTTGATACAATTTATGCTTTGTTGGGTGTATGGAATTCCAAATCAGAAAGAATAAACAAATAATATAATAAAAATGATTTCAAAAATTTAACTATCCAGCTATATTGTGACATCCTATATGTAACAATTTTTTTTTTTTTTTTAATTGATAAAAAAATAGAGTTCAGGTTCACATTGAAAAATGGTGCAATGATACTGTTATCTTGAAATGGTCAATAGTTTTAAAATTTCAAAAATTTTTTTTTTTCTTTTAGAATACAGCAACATCTTCTAATTTATGAACACCATGGTTTCTTGAAAAAATTCTATAAATCAGGAATGATTTTCCCATACTTGCAATACCAAGATCTAGGTCATTTTTTTCTGGTATTGATACAAAAAATACCGGTTTTTTGGTACTAATTAAAAAAAAATAATTGTTTATAATTTAATTACATAAAGGTTATAAAATCACCTTTGTGTGATTATGACGTCGTTATCTCTACTAGCAAATGTTCAATAAATCATCGATAGGATACCATGCAACATTACAACCTGTCCACAATTATCAGACAACTTCATGTCTGACCATATTGTAACTCCCAAGTCCCGTTCCGCCACTACTGACTTTAGTTCAACTTCACCAAGCGTATAAGTTATTTTGGGGTTGCTGTGGCCCAGGTATAAGACCTTGCATTTTGCTGCATTAAAGCATAGCTGCCACTTTTCTGACCATCCCAGAAGTCTATCTAGATCACTCTGAAGAAGCTCTGCTTGGTGGCAATCATTAACTATTCTACTGATCTTTACATCATCTGCAAATTTAGACCTCACGCCCTCCATCCCTTCATAGATGCCATTTAAGATAATCAAAAACAACAGTGGTCCCAATACTGATACTTGGGGAACCTCACTTCTTACATTAACCCAATCTGAGGAATAACCATTTATCACAACCCTCTGCCTGGTGCCCTCAAGCCATCATGCTATCGATCTAAGGATTTTCCCTATGCTTTCAGCCTACTCCAACTTATAAAGTAACCACTCGTGTGGGACTGAGTCAAATGCTTTGCTGAAATCCAAATAAACAATGTCGAAATTATTCCCTAAATCCAGCTTACGAGTGACCTGTCAAAATGGCTAACCAGATTTGTTAAACATGATTTTCCCTTTACAAAACCATGTGTGTATCCTACAGAATTCCATTTCCATCTAAATGATCCTGAATTCCACCCTTGATCATTGCCTCCATGATTTTCCCTACTACTGAAGTTAGACTGGCCGGTCGGTAATTTCCCGTTACACTCCTAGAACCGCCTTTATGTTCCAATTTACACCAATCCAACAGAATCTCTCCTGAGTCCAGTGATGCTCTCATAACTAGCCTTAATGGTTCAATGGATTCACTTGCTGCCTCCTTTAAAATTATAGGGTATATGCCATCAACCACAGGAGCCTTACTCGCCTCTAGGTACGAAAGTTTTCTCATTAAATAATCATTTGAAATTTCAACATTACATTTTTTTCAACTTCACTTCCATAACATCTCATTGACACAAAGGGTTTTTTTTATGTAAATATCAATGCAAAGTAACTGTTGAGTTCATCTGCAACTTCAGCTGGGGTATCTAATACTATCCCATTTCCATTACACAACGGTCCAATCTGATTTGTCCTTCTGTTCTTTGCATTTATATATGTGAAGAATTCCTTAACTGCACTCTTTGCTCTCCTCTTTATTCTTTATCACCACTCTTTGCTATGTCCCAGACTCAGTAAAGATACTATGTGAAAATTATAGTTCGCTTAATAAAATTCTTTCTCCTTCAGAAAATGATGAACGTAATTCAACCATGGAAGACACATGGAACAGAACATCAGTGTTCCACAAATTCTTTCCAAAATAAGAAATTGCCAACTTCAATGAGATTTTAAAAGATGAATTTGAGTCGAAAATTAATGAAATATTTAACTATTTTTACTAAAAAAGTTCAAAGCCTAGAAAATATGGACTGAGATCATCTATGATTACCCCAGTACAATAGCATCATCCAGTATAGAATCCAAAAGGGCGTTTTCTGCCACTAATCAAATATGTACCAAAATTAGATCCATTTTAAGTGATCATACTATTGATTGCTTATGTTTCTCAAGAGATCACTTTATTCAGAGAGGTAGTGTGAACGCTTAAACATAACTAAACTTTGCAGTAAAAATATGTATTTTTTTTTTAGAATAACTGAATTTTAATGATTTTTTTCAGAATATTTATTATTGCAAATAAAGTTTATTTAAAACATGAATTCAAGTAATTACAGTACTTGTTTTTTCCTTACTTTATTGCATCTAATTGTCATCAAAATTTATTGAGAAAAACGTTTTTGGAATACCAGTATCCCAGTTTCATAAATTAAAAATACCGGTATAAAGATTTTGACTGGTATTGTAAGCTCTAACATTATGGTACGATGTGTGCCAAAAATTTGAAAATTGTTTCTGGCATACACATTTGCACATTATGTGCCAACTGGTCACTCTCAAAACCAATCTGCAAATATAGCAACATGTTTTTAGGTGCTAGATGCATCAATGACTTAGACCATATTTTACAATTGTTTATTAGGTCTGTACAAGTGTGTTCAGGGGTACAAATGTGTATGTTGTGCAGGATGAAAAACCTGGAATAAGTCATGGTGGAAAATCCTATTCCCCTCTGCCTGAGATTGGCTAACTATAGGCTCAACGAAAAGGTCTTTAGAAATTCTTCCATTCTATGAGAGCAGGGCTGTAGTGGAGAATATATGTTGTATACCCTCTAGATTTTTTTTTTTTTTTTTTTTTAGGTGAACAGCATATACCTTCTGGTTTTTGAAAGACTTGAAAAAACAAATATTATGAAAATATTTAACATTATAATATACACTGATGAGGCAAAATATTATGACCAGCGAGTCGTTATGCAAATCGAAGCAACTGCAGGTGAACTACGGTGCGTGCACGGATCGGGACATGGTATAAAAAACACCTGATACTGAGCTCCGTTAATCAGTGTTAATACTTCAGATGGGAAAGGCAGCAGACTTAAGCGAGTTCAACAAACCCCAAATTGTAATGGCCAGACAACTGGGTCAGAGCACATCCAAAACGGCATGGCTGGTGGGATGCTCACGGTCAGCTGTGGTTAGTACCTACCGAAAGTGGTCTGAGAAGGGGAACCCACGAACCGCTGGCGAGCTGTTGGGCGACCATGGCTCATCGATGCTCGAGGTGAGCGAAGGCTCTACCAGTAACTGGGCTGATGACAGAAGTAATGTATCACAACACACAGTACGTCGAACCCTGCTGAAAATGGGGCTTCGTAGCCGCAGGCCGTTCCGAGTGCCCATGCTAACCACGGTTCACCGGCGACAGTGCCTACAATGGGCATGCGAGCATTAAAACTGGACCTTGAGTGATTGGAAGAAGGTTGTCTGGTCCGACGAATCATGTTTCCTGTTGCACCATGTGGATGGCTGGGTACGTGTACATCTTTTAACTGGAGAAGTGATCGCGCCTGGATGCACATAGGGATGAATACAAGCAAATGGCAGCAGTGTCGTGCTTTGGGCGATGTTCTGCTGGGATACCCTGGGTCCAGTCATCCATGTGCTGGGCACTCTGACATCTACCACCTACCTAGCGGCGCCTCCGTAGCCAGGTGGGAAGGAGCAGCAGTGCGTAGCACACGCTTCTTGATTAGACCGGGGTTCGAGCCCGTCACCACCAAATACGGAGGATGCGGAAAGGTCAGGGAATGACCACCGCATATCCCAGAGCAATATGGCCTTAGTTGCTAATGCTCCTAAAAACCAAATAACAAACAAACAAACCTACCTAACACCATTGCTGACCAGGTACACCCTTTCATGGCAACGGTCTTACCCTCTGGTGGTGCCATCTTTCAGCAGGATAATGTGTCATGCCACACCACCCGGATTGTTCGAGACTGGTTCGCGGAACATGAGGAAGACTTGCAGGTATTGCCCTGGCCTCCAAATTCCCCAGACATCAATCCCATCAAGCATCTGTGGTTTGTGTTGGAACAGCAACTCCGATCTGCAGCGTCTCAACCATCTCAACCTTACAGGAGTTAAAGGATCTGCTGGTTACGTGTTGGTACCAGATACCACAAGACACATTTAGAAATCTTGTAGCATCCATGCCTCACTGGGTTCAAGCTGATTTGGCTGCACGTGGAACCAACATCATATTAGGTAAGTGGTCAATGTTTTGGCTCATCGGTGTATATTAATAATATTCATCTATTACAGCATACCGTCTGCTAATTTTATGACTACAGCACTGTATGAGAGGACTCAAACCCAGAACTATTGAAACAAATGACAAGTGGCAAAACCACTATATTGTCATGGAGGATCAATACAGGGCAAATTGTCTTCAAGATTTTGTTGACTTGTATTTTGCAAGATCATGTACTTTTTGTCATCTGATGTTCACTTTTGGGATAATTTCTATCGTGCCATCTTCTGCAGTGATTAGCACGTTGACTGCCAAGGCTTAATTGCGGTATACCGGTCTCTGACACAAACTTGAGTTAGATATGTTAAATTATTCAAAACCCAAATTATAATATATATTCATCACCAAAACTCATAAAAAAGCTTATTGTTGTAAAAAAAGCCTCGGGAATTATCTCTTAGTTGGCATATGTAATAGAAAATTCTTCGTGGCAGCCAACTACGAGTTAACTCACCACGTTGTAATTTGCAGAATCCTCTCTATATTAATCTGTGCTGTGCATAAATCTGCTGCAGTGACACAGACTTTGTAGTATATGTTGTATTTAGTACTTTGTTAAGTGTTTTTTTTTTGTTTTTTTTTGCAAAAAAAGAACCTAAAACATGGATAAGAAGAGACTGACTGAAGAAGAGCTTGAGCTCTATGATAATATGAGTGACTCGGAATTAAGAGCTTTTTGACGAGTCGTACGGTTCTGGTTCATTGATCAATCGGATAAAATACTCGTGTATTATTTAGCGCTAAGAAAAACCATCAGATGTCTGAATAAAACTGCATTATATATTATAGAAATATATACATGCATAACGCATACATCCTTTTCTGTCAAGTTACGGGTTTCTCTGAATTTCGGACATTTTTTGGTGGAACTCATAACTTGACGGAAAAGTTGCATCGAATCTTTGATTGGGGAAAAAATTCTAAACGTTCCAAGAAAATTAGATCTGAACGTAAAATTCATCATTTAGAATTTCAGTTGGCTATACCACCACCAAATGAAAAAAAAAAAAAAAAAACCACGCCCGACTAAGCCGTGTTGATTATGTATGAGAAATAAAAAAACGCCGCAGAACACACTATTACTGTCCAGTGCACTAAGAGAAGCTAGCTCTTTGCGTGAATAAAATATTTTTTTTGTGAATAAATTCTGTTTTCTGATGCCATGGTTGATTTTTCAATCTTATCCCAGAAGCCAACTGTCCATCAGTTGCACATATTTGCTACGATTATACTTGTAGCTGCACCTGAAAGGCAAGTCATACCAGTTTGAGTTAACTCACAGTCAGCATCCTGGGGCAGATCGCCAAATACGAATTAATTTGTAGTCAGCATTCAACGTGTTAAAAGCTCTTTACAACCATTTGCCTTTTAAACATGTAGCTTTCCTTTACTATTAACAAATGAATAGGAATGCTAAAATTATAAATCTATCTGCCAGGATGAAAGTTACTAGCTTGCTGTGAGCAGGCAAGCTAATTTTAAGTTCTGCTTATGCTGGGATAGATGGGAAGGAAGAGGAAGGCATTCTTGGAATACATACAGCTTTATAGTAAAAATTATAGGTACATAAAGAGAATGGAGTAATATGCACTACTCACCGACACCTCATTTTCCTAAGAAAGGCAATTAGTAATAAAAATAAATATCGATATGGTAGCTTTCAAAAACAATATTCAGTCTTTATCAACCTGGTGACAGTCAAATAGTCAAAGCATCACCCTGGCCTGAGTATAGCAACATGTGATCCCACTGTACCAAAACCTGAAAAACCAGTATTTCGAGGCTGTCACCTGCAATGATGACGACATCCCCACCATAAAAACTTCAAGGGAAGGTGGATCTAACTCCCCACATTCTCTGATGTTGAGCCTCATATCATGGATAAGGAAGGATTTAAGACAGCTGCAAAACATCGGGTCACTTGAGAATCTGTTATGCTAACTTCATCAGGGTCAGTCTGATGACCCTCCTGCACAACTGTTGCCAAATCAGCTCTATGAATAGCACTTATGTGAATATAAATTCGCATAAGTGCTATTCATTCACTCTGAAATATCTGAACTTCCTCTTTCTCAAAATGAAACTAGCACTATCGACTGGATGTTCACTGTTTCAAGTCAATATTCTCAGTCAAATACTGGTTTGCCTGAACCTTCACTCATGACTGTCGTATGTGATAAAAAGTGGGAAACGAAGCATCATCTGATAGCACTGCCAATCATGTCATAAGCAGCACTATTCAGCCCAAATTCCCATTGGAAATTAATGATCAAAACTGTGCCTTGAACATTAACATGTTCTCCACCTCAAACCAGTCACAACAGGTACTTTCCAAGATGATTCTCCAATAATTAATTAATGCCGAAATTACAGTGTCGACCTCTCCTCTACACCCAGACAGTGCAGACTTCTTGATCCATCTAATTTACCAGCTGAGGTCACAAACTGAGGATCTTGAGGATGAGGTCTACTCACTAAGGAAATAAAATAAGCACATCACCCATATGTTCTCTGATCTCTGTTCTTTGATCAGTCAAAATGGCAAGCTGACATCTCAGCCACCAATCATGCCTACATAGACAAAAACTACTCATACTGTCAAACCTAGCCATATAAAAGCCTGGCTCCTACACTCAAATCCATTCAAGACAGTTGGTAGATAGATCTGCAGACAATCTTCCCCCAGTGAATAGTGACCAAAAACAGCTGCACTCTCTTGAAGCATCCGAACCTGAGAATCCACCAGGAAATAACAAAAACTCCCTACAAGCCCAAGAAACAAACAGTAATCCAACTAACACCCATCATGTTCTGCCCACCTCATATGCTGATTGCTTACCAACAGCCCTTCTGGTGATACCTACGTCCCATCTAGAGATGTGACCCCTAAGCCAGGCAAGACTAGTCTCAGAAAATAGACCTTTTTTGTCCAAGGAGAGAAAAATCACAACACAGTCATTGGCTCCAACTGTAACATATGGGGTATTCAAATCGTACAGCGTAGAGGAAGGAGGCCAAGGCCCTCCAGCATATTTATAAGCAGATTAAGCCTGGAAACAACAGTGGAACAAATAGCAGCCCTTCTCAAGCAACTCAACATATCTGGTATCCCCTCTCAAGGTACAAACCAGGCATCCATCCAATGCCTCTTTCCAGATCAAGATTGAAGGTTCCAAGATCGATGAGTATTTAAACACAGCTATCTGGCCTGCAGGTCCCCTAGTGATGCCATCTTTAGCATTAGCATTAGAAGAGGCATACAATGCAAGAAAGCAAGCTTATGCAGCATCAACCAAAAAAAAAAAAAAAAACACACGCCCTCCCATTTGTTCCAAAATGTCCAACTCAGCCTTAAATTAGGCTACAACTTCCAACAAAAGATGGCAGTCTGTTCCGCCATCAACTATCCACTGGCAAAAGGCAAATTTCCGTACATCTATTCTACAACTGTCTTTCTTCAATTTGAATCTGTGCCCCCTCAGGTCCTTAATCTGAGCAAGAGGAAGAATCCCATCAGCATTCAGCTTGCTCAACCCATTCAAGGCTTTATACACCTCAATCAGATGAGTTCACAGGTGCCTACTCTCCAGGCACTCCAGGCAAAAGCCGAGAATTAGGGTTGAATTTGAAAGTGTCTGCAATTCTGCCCAGACACGATAGGAGGGAGTATATGATGAGAGCCTTGTCAATCAATTCGGCCCTGGAAAGATTGTGCAAGGCTCAAGGGGTAGAATTTTTTTCAGCCTGGACTGTACTTGTTAACAGGAGAGATTGCTTCTACAGGGATGGGATACACTTAAATAGAAAGGGTGCAAGAATATTTGCTGATGCTATCGAGGCAGTGTTAGGTGGGTCGGAAAACTGCTAGCTTGGGGGGAGACAAAGACCAATAGATTGACAGTAGCCACTGGCAGAGGTGAAAGAGATTCTTGCACTGCTTCTATTAGAATGAGCAGAAGCCTGAAAAACAAGATGCATGGTATTTCAGAGACTGCTGGGAGCCATTGCGGTACAAGTAAACACATGGGTTGTGTTAGTGTAGCTAAGAATAGAAACAGGTGCAGGTATACTTGCGTGTACACCAATGCTAGGAGTTTAGTAAATAAATTTGATGAATTTGAGGTATTGCTCAAAACATCAAAGGCAGATATTGTTGGGATATCAGAGACGTGGTGTCACACAGATATAAGGGATGCAGAACTGCAATTTGGGGAGTACAATGTCTACAGAAAGGATAGACAGGATAGGAAGGGGGGAGGGGTTATGCTATTAGTTAAGAAACACATAAAAACCAAGGAAGTGAAGCCAGTCGACAACGCAGGACAGTGCAGTGTTGAGTCAGTTTGGTGTGACATAAGCATTGGGAGATCAAAATTGAGAGTAGGAGTGTGCTATAGGCCTAATGACTCTGATGAGTATAATAAGGAACTGTACAGGGAAATAGAGTGGGCCAGTAAATCAGAGAGTCTTATAATGGGAGATTTTAATTTTCCAGATATTGACTGGAATTTGGGGACTGGTTACTCACACACTAGCAGGGCTTTTGTGGATTTATTGGATGATTGTTTTCTACATCAGCATGTTCGGGAGGCAACTAGAGGGAGTAATACTCTTGATTTGATTATCAGCAGTGATTCTTCATGCATTAAGAATCTGCAGATAAATGAACCACTAGGTGGCAGTGATCACAGTGTGCTGAAGTGGGATTTACTGAAAGAGGTAACTACCATTAGGGGTAAAGGGAAGGGTTATTGCTTCCGTAAAGGCGACTACGATGGACTGAGACAGTATTTAAATTCTATACAGTGGGACCAACTGATGATGTTACCAACAGCAAATTCAAAATGGGAAGCATTCAAAGAACTTATCTTGGAAGCTACTAGGCTTTACATACCAACTAAGAAATATTGTTCAAGGTTTAGGCCAAAATGGATGTCAGATGAACTAATGAGGCATATGGCAGAGAAGAAAAATGCATGGGATACTTACAAATTAACACATGACACAGAAGCCTATGATAGATACAAGTTGATATGCAACCAAGTTACAAAGGAGGTTAGGCAGGCGAAGGCAGATTACGAGAAATCCTTGGCAAGGGATGCAAAGAAAAACAGCAAAGAGTTCTTTACTTATGTAAACTCTAGAAGGAAGGGGATGAATCAGATTGGTCCACTTGATATTGATGGATCAACTGTTGATGATCCTGCTCAGGTAGCTAACAAACTAAATGAATATTTTGCATCGACATTCACACATGAGGAGTTATTCAACAAGGGGAATGCCAGAGGTGTATTCAACTCTAGCAGTAAGCTACAGAATCTTGAAATAACTGGGAGTAAAGTGGAGGAGAAACTGTTGAAGATAAACACAAGAAAGGCACCTGGGGTGGATGGGATCTATCCAGTTATATTAAAGGAGGCAGCAAAGGAAGTAAGCAAACCCTTAGCCATAGTTATGAGAGCTTCCTTGGACTCAGGGGAGGTACCCATGGACTGGAAATGTGCAAATGTGACCCCAATTCACAAAGGAGGATCAAAGGCTGAAACAAGTAATTATAGACCTGTGAGCTTAACTTCTGTTCCAGGAAAATTAATGGAGGCACTGGTTAAAGAAGCACTGCAGGAGCATTTAGACAAGACTTCAGTTATAGCTCAGACACAGCATGGTTTTGTTAAGGGGAAGTCTTGCCTGACCAACTTGATTGGATACTATGAATGCAATCACAAAAGAGCTGGATGCAGGGAATAACTTTGATATTATATACTTGGATCTTAGAAAGGCTTTTGATACTGTTGCACATGGAAGACTGCTACACAAATTGGAGCAGTGTGACATTGGAGGCAAATTGCTGCTATGGATATAGAGGTGGTTGAGGGGGAGAAGACAGAGAGTGGTAATCAATGGACACTGCTCATCGTGGACTGATGTTATTAGTGGAGTCCCTCAGGGCTCAGTGTTGGGTCCATTGTTGTTTTCTGTATTTATAAATGATATTGATGATGGTATATCAAGCTTAATGTCCAAGTTTGCAGATGATACAAAGGTTGGCAGGGTTGTCAAGGACACTACTGACACTATGCTGCTGCAACAGGATCTGGAAAGGTTGAGCAGATGGGCTGAGAGGTGGCAAATGAAGTTTAACATTGACACATGTAAAGTACTACACATGGGAAACAGCAACCCCAGAGCAACGTATCAACTCTGTGGTACTACACTGACAGTGGTAGAGAATGAAAGGGACTTGGGGGTGATTGTGCAGGCAGATATGAAGTTCTCTGAGCAGTGCAGATGGGCTGCAAGAGTAGCTCATGGAGTATTGTCAATGATATACAGGAATTTTTCCAGCAGGGATAAGGAGGTGATTATTCCATTGTATAAGGCAATGGTCAGGCCACACCTAGAGTACTGTATACAGGTCTGGAGGCCTCATTTCAAGAAGAATGTAGAGCTGCTGGAACGAGTACAGAGAAGGGCAACAAGATTAGTGAATGGAACAATGGGGTGCTCTTACGAAGAAAGGCTTAAGTTTTGCAAATTACAGTGTCTGGGGACTAGGCACCAGCGAGGTGATCTGATAGAGGTGTATAAAGCCTTGAATGGTTTAAGCATGCTCAATGCTGATGGGATTCTTCCTCTAGCTCAGAAAAATCACCTGAGAGGGCATAAATTCAAATTGAGGAAAGACAGATGTAGGATAGACGTGCGGAAATTTGCCTTTAGCCAGCGGGTGGTTGGTTGGTGGAACAGACTGCCATCCCTTGTGGTGGAGGTTGATAGCCTAAATAAGTTTAAGGCTCAGCTGGACAGGTATTTTGAACGAACAGAGGGGTGAAGTGGAAGTGGGTTTTTTTTTTTTTTTTTTGGCTGATGCTGCATAAGCTTGCTTTCTTGCATCAAATGCCTCTACTAATGCTAATGCTAATTTGCAGAACTTAATCGTAAGAGCACATCGTAAGAGCACCCCTTTGTTCCCCTCACCTTTCATCGTAAGAGCACCCCTTTGTTCCCCTCACCAATCTTGTTGCCCTTCTTTGTACTCATTCTAGCAGCTCTACATCCTTCCTAAAATGAGGCCTCCAGACATGTACACAGTACTCTAAGTGTGGCCTGACCATTGCCTTGTATAATGGAATAATCACATCCCTGTCCCTACTAGCAAAATTCCTATATATCATTGACAATACTCCATGACCTGCCCTAGCAGCCCATCTGCACTGCTCAGTGAACTTCATATTTGACTGCACAATTACCCCCAGGTCTTTTTCACTTTCCACTTCCCTGAGTGCAGTACCACACAGTTGGTACATTTCTCTTCGGTTATTGCTACTCATATGCAGTACTTTGCATTTGTCAATGTTAAACTTCAGTTGCCACTTCTCAGCCCATTTGCCCAACTTAACTAGATTCAGTTTGAAGTATCATACTGTCTTTACTGTCATTAACAACCTTGCCAACCTTGGTATCATCTGCAAACTTGGACATTAAACCTGATATACAAAGGGTACTAGGAAAGTTTTGCAATATGACGCAACAATGAATCACAGGAAGCTGCTTGTTGCTGCATGTTGAGACATGTTCATACGTGTATAGTAGCCGCCGCGCCAAGTCGATGGGCTCAGTTATTCATTAGTAGTGAGAGTGTAAAGTGCTTGCGATGGCATCGTGGTCACGAAATGAGATAAGGACAGTTTTGCGGTATAATTTCGTGTGTGGTTTAACCATAGACCAGTGCTTAGAAGAAATGACTCTTGCACTAGATTATGATTGTCCACATCGTACAACGATATTCAGGTGGTATAGAGAATTCCAAAGGGGAAATTTCACTCTGGAGGATTCTGAGAGGCCGGGAAGGCCACGAACGTCAGTTACGGAGGAAAACGTTACTGCTGTGAGGAAAATGCTTGACGAAAACAGGCGAGTGACCTACCAACAGATAGAGGATACTTTGGGCCTAAATGCACCAGCAATTCGTTCGATTCTGCAAGATCATTTGCACGTGAAGAAACTTTGTTCTCTCTGGGTGCCGCATCAATTGACTGAAGAGCAGATGACACGACTTGTGACTTGGTGCCGGGAGATGTTAAAAAAGTTTGATAAGGGACAATCTCGGTATGTGAACAACATCGTGACAGGTGATGAGACTTGGCTGTACTATTACGATCTGCCGACCAAGGCTCAAAACAAAGTTTGGGTCTTTGATGATGACGACACACCCGTAATTGTCAGAAAATCCCGATCTGTAAAGAAGAAAATGATAGCTGTATTTTTCAAATCGAGTGGAATTGTGGAACGTGTCGTTTTGGACACGCAGAAGACAGTCACAGCTAAGTGCTATACTGAACAATGCCTGCCTAAAGTCATTGGATCTATGAAGAACCTGCGGCCAAAGTCAAGAATGGACACCTGGTACCTCCATCACGATAATGCTCCAGCTCACCGCGCAAAGCCTGCACCGAATATTTGACCACGACAGGACTGAAACTTCTCGAGCACCCTCCCTACAGTCCAGACCTTGCTCCCTGCGACTTTGCACTGTTCCCGCATGTGAAAATGAAGCTAAAAGGGAGGCGATTTTCTAGTGATGAGGACCTTCTACGGGCTTGGGACAACGAGTGTGCTTTACTCCCTAGTGAAACTTGGCAGAACTGGTTTAAAGATTGGTTTCGGAGGATGGAGAGGTGTATTGAATGTAGAGGAAATTACTTTGAAAAAATTAAATAAACAAAGCTGTATTGCAAAACTTCCCTAGTACCCTTTGTACCTTCATCAAAATCATTGATAAATATACAAAACTTGTTTGTTTGTTATTTGGTTTTTAGGAGCATTAGCAACTAAGGCCATATTGCTCTGGAGATATGCGGTGGTCATTCCCTGACCTTCCGCATCCTCCGTATTTGGTGGGCACGGGCTCGAACCCCAGTCTAATCAAAAAGCATGTGCTATGCACTGCTGCTCTTGCCCACCTGGCTACGGAGGCACCAATATATAAAACAACAATGGGTCCAACACCGAACCCAGGGGAACTCCACTAATAACATTTGTCCACGAATAGCAGTGTCCACTGATTATCATTCTGTCGTCTCCCACCCAATCATCCCTTTATCCATTGTAGCAACTTATCCTTAACGCCATACCTCTCTAATTTGTACAGGAGTCTTCCATGTGCAACAGTATCAAAAGCTTTCCTGAAATCCAAGTATTATATCAAATTTATATTTGGCATTCATTTTCTTTGTGACCACAGAGTATCCAATCAAATTGGTCAGACAAGACCTTCTAGACAGTCTTGTCTAGATGATCCTGCAATGCATCTTTAACCAATGATTCCATTATTTTCCCCAGAACACAAGTTAAACTAACAGGTCTACAGTTACTTGTGTTGCCTTTTGAACCCCCTTTATGAATTGGTGATATATTTGCACACGTCCAGTCCATGGGGACCTCCCCTGAATACAAGGAACTCTCATATTTATGGTTAAGGGTTTGCTTATTTCCTTTGCTGCCTCCTTTAATATAACTAGATAGATTCCATCCACCCCAGGTGCCTTTTTTATACAGGCATACCTCGAATAACGAATAGGATGCGTTCCACGAAATTACTTCGTTAAGCGAAACTTCGTTTTCAGAGGTAAAAATACTATGGCCAGAATAGGGATACGTTCCTACGTAAAGAAAATGAAAAGCTTTTTTTTTTCGAACAAAGAAACGTTTTATTAAATAAACAGTCAACTTACATACAAAGTGAAATCACATTTTAAAATATGAGTCTAAAGTTGATTGTTTATGCTTTTTTCCTCTTTCATTTAACAATTGCCTATACGGAGTTATTGCATTTAACACTGATCGCTTAACAATAACACTTCTTCCTAAATCAGGATCATTTTCACTAAAAAAATTTAAAACGTTTTCAATGTCATTTAAGCACCTTTTTAAATCTTTGGTTGTTAACACTTTTTCGGCAGGAACTTCTTTAACTTCGTCTTCATTATCTTTGTCTTCGTTGCTAACGAGGTTTTCTAAATCTTCCACTGAAAAACCATCATCTTCTGCATTCAATAAATTCCTAACATCCTCTTCATCGACATTTTCGAAACCTATTGATTGAGCCATCTGGATAACTTCATTTCTAATTTCTTGGATGTTATTTTCTTCTTCTAGTACAACTTCTGGCCATATTTTGCACCAAACTCCATTTAAGCATTTCTTAGTGACTTCTTTCCAAGAACTATCTATGTTTTCAATTGCGTTTTTAATGGTGTAGTTTTTCCAAAAAGTTTTAACTGTCATTTCCTCTTTATCCTCTAGTTCAGTTAAACTGCTTAATGTTCGAGGCAGATAATAAGCTTTAAATGATGCTATTACTCCCTGATCCAATGGTTGAATCAGGGAAGTTGTGTTTGCTGGAAGAAACACAACTTTGACAGGAATGCATGTGTCCAACGTGTTAAGATCAGTAGGATGTCCCGGAGCATTGTCTCACAACAAAAGAGCTTTTTCTTCAAAGTTGTTTTTTTTTTGACAATACCGTTTTACTTCAGGATCAAAAGTGGTTAACAAACCAATCAGTAAATAACTCCTTGGTAACCCACGCTTTTCTATTTGCTTTCCATATTACAAGTAAATTCATTTTTATGTTACCTTTTAACGCCCTCGGATTTTCTGAATGGTAAACTGATAACAATTTTAATTTATAATCGCCAGAGGCATTTGATCCAAAGAGTAACGCTAAACTGTCTTTGGCTGCTTTGAACCCAGCAGCTGATTTTTCTTCAATAGAAATGAAGCTTTTTGTTGGTAGCCGTTTCCAGAACAAACCACTTTCGTCAACATTGAACACCAAATTTGGAAAATTTTCACGTTCAATTATTTCCTTTAGTTTTTCTGGAAACTTATTTGCAGCTTCTCCTGTTAATTTTACACTATGAATCCTGGCCCGATTTTTAAATTTCTCGAACCAACCACGTGAAGCCCCAAAGGTTTCCGTAATTTCTTCAGTTTGTTTAGATTTCAGGTGATTAAACTGGAATATTTTTTTTTTTTGTTAAATGGGGCTTGAAATTGCCGACTTCGTTATATCGAAGCTTCGTTATCAGAGGTAACGTTAACCGAGGTATGCCTGTATTTAACTTAAAAAAAAAAAAAAAAAAAAAAAAAAAATTCTCCTCCACTTTGCTCTCAGTTATTATAAAATCACTTAGCTCCCTGTTAGATTTTGATACAGTTCTGGCACCCCCCCTCATTGAATAACTCCTCATGTGTGAATGTAGATGCAAAATGCTCATTCAGTTTATCAGCTATCCGAGTATGATCATCAACAGTCAACCCATCTATGTTAAGTGGTCCAATCTGATTCATCCCTTTCCTTCTAGAGTTTACATAAGTAAAGAACGTTTTGCTGTTTTTCTTTGCATTCTTTGCCAAGGATTTCTCGTAATCTGCCTTCGCCCTCCTAACCTCCTTTGTGACTTGATTACAGACTAGTTTATATCTGCCATGGGCTTCTGTGTCATCTGATACCTTATTTTCATCCCATACATTTTTTTTCTCTGCCATGAGCCTCATTAGTTCATCTGACATCCATTTAGGCCTAAACCTTGAACAGTATTTTAGGTGGAATGAAAAGTCTAGTAGCCTCGAATATTAAGTCCCTGAAGGCTTCCATTTAGAATTCAACGTTGGTAACATCATCAGTTGATCCCACTGTACAGAATTTAAAAACTGTCTTTTGGCGATTATAAGGAAGAACTGGAGTCAGAGGCCAAACCAGATGGGGGCAGTGTGCTTCTCTCGGAGCTAGGCAGCAAACCAGGCAGTCCCCTTCAACTTGCTGAAAGAAGAGCAGCTGCCATCCCAACTGAGCCCAGCAATTTAACCAATCCAGATAGCCAAATTCAAGTGCCCGTTAAGAGGAGATCAAGTGCTAGCTCCAGCCCTGTGCAAGGGGAATCTACCTCCCGCCATCTAACCTACTCAGGGAAAGGAACCCAAAAAAACCTAATCTGGATTCAGTTCTCCATCAATAAACAAGTGAAATGCTTCATGCAGAACATCCAAAGCCTAAAGAATAAGTTCAGCACTCTGATCAATATGCTTCTCGGTGCGGATTACAATTTTGTTGTCCTCATTAAAACCTGGCTTTGCGACGACATGGACATATCGTCCTTAACCACCAACCTCGGTTATCAGTCAATTCTGGTGAACAGGAAAGATAGGAAAGGATGCAGAGTCTTAATCTGCCAGAGATAACAGCTCCCTCTTATCAAATCTTGAGCATACCCTAGTTGTGATTTTGAGCAGTCCTTGGCTACTACCTAGTCTGTGGAATTCAGTTGCTAGTATGTGCAGTCTACTTACCGCCACCTGTTACAGATCTATTGATTAACTTCTCTGCCTGCAACCAGAGTGATAATTCTGGGAGACTTCAACCTGCCTTTACCATCTGCATCAAAGCTCCTTGATAGGTTAATTCCAGATCTGTCAAATCTCAATATTCATGGCGTTTCTGTACCACCTTCTCATGAAGAAACCATATTACAGAGAATTTTTTCCAGCAATGGCACTGTAGAAGCTGTACTCATCTCTAATTCGACATTTACCTCTGACCACAGCCAACTGAAGTATCTCTGATCCTTGTGGAAAAATAATGCTGTAATCAATCAATCCCAATTCAAAAGATCAAGAAGGCTATCTATGAACCAAAATACTTAAAAATTTAAATGTCAATTGACCTCTTTAGGCTCTACCCCTGGAAAGCTCTTAGTGAAATTATTATTGAGGGAGCAGTGTTTTGGTTTCAGAGATGGCTATCATTCATTGCAAGAATGACCGTGTCAAGAGTATGTGTCATCTGCCCACACTCAAAGCCATGGTGGTCCAATATCCTTGTGCACCAATTTAAGGAAAAGCAACAACTACATGCTCAATTCAAGAGGCTACCTTCAGAGAGATCATACTCAACTTATTCACTAGCCAGAAGCACCTTCCAGAAATCCAAGAAGCAGGTAATCAACAAGCTTATGGAGCAGAGGATAGCTTATGGACAGCAAGCCTGGTCAACCAATCAAATCGGATCACCAAAATCGTTAGACCTGGCCGAATGGAGGCAATCACGTAACTCGATTCTTCAAAACAGACAGTGAAGCAGCAGACTTCCCCTGGAACAGTACCCACTACAACTTAACTAACCTCACTAAAGTGTCGCTATGCGAAGAGGAGCTAATCAAGGCCATCAACACTCTGGTTGATAAGAAAACAATGGGAAGTGACTCTATTCCCACCTTCTCCCTAAAAATTGCCACCTACTTCATCAGCAAGGAGCTGACAGAGCTGTACAACAGAATCCTACAACAGGGAGTCATCCCAGTTTGTCCCTTGGCTGAATTAGAGTCGTTCCAGTTCCAAAAATGCAAAACCCCAACTCAACTACTGACTACAGGCCAATTTCTATGTTTTCACCTCTTCTCAAATGCCTAGAGAAGTGATTTTCAAAGCAGTCACCAATCAGATCCTCTCCCAGCAACCTCAAAATTCTCTCTCTCTCTCACCAATAACATGTCTACAGGCTGTAAACTTGAAACCCTTCAGCCATGGGAACAAGGCTCTGTTCTTCATGCTGTCTTCCTAAATCTGAAAGCTGCCTTTGACTTGTGTGCCTCCTGGAAAACTACTACAGTTTCACAGGTAATGTCACTAAGCTCCACAGAAGTCAACCCACCAAGAGATTTCTCACCTTTCAACAAGGGAATCACTGCAACAAGCACGTGGAAGTCGGCATAACTCAAGGTTGTTGTTCGTCAGCAGTGCTATTTTCAGCAATATTTCTACTGCTAATGAATGAGATACCTGCATTTATGGCCTACGCCGATGATATCATATGCTATCATCCCAGCAAAGACTTGTAGACCCAGCAAAGAATGTATCGAAGTCTGTTGCCCTCAACAAATATGTCCTCCTGTACTTATGCTGCTTTTTTGAGCTAAAATTAAACACAGAAAAATCAAAGTATTTCAACTTCTCACCGAGATCACAAGCAGACCTCAATCCAGCAGTCTCTCTGAAGCCCTCAATTGTGGGGTATCTTCTCATCACCACACATTCAGTTAAATTCTTAGAGGTGATAATGAATGAAAATCTGATTTATAAGGAACAAATCCAGAAACTGTGCTCAAAAGTGCAACTTGCCTTCTGGGGCATGAAACTCTACCTCTGTAGATCGCATAATAAAGAAACAGTCAGGAAATTTTTCTTATACTACTTCAGCTCAATCATTGGTTACAGTATTGAAGTCTGGTCTGCAGCTCCTTTGTCCGGCCTGAAGACACTTTGGGGGTCTAGAATTCTGGGTCCTCAAGTGGGCCAACAATTTGGCTCACCTTCAAAGATCATAGCTCTGTAAAAATCTAAGCTACACCCCAGCTCAGCACTTGGCATATGTGCGGAAACTCACAATGGCACTCAATCTGTGCTCCACAGTTCACGACTTCATCAATATCTGGGAATTTGTGGGCTGGAAAATCCCGGGTAGAGCTCTCAGAAACCCTCATCCTTCAAGCGGCACTTTCCCAACAGCATCATCAGCACACTGAGCTCCGCCAACACTGATTTTGATCTATGGTCCAGTGTTTTGACCTACAGGGAAAAAAAGAGAAAAGCCATATTTAGGTGCCATCATTCCTGTAACTGACATTAAAACTAAAACTGATTCCAAGCAAAAGATGTCCAGAATGGCTCAATCAGTCTATCAGGTTATACCTGAATCATACTCTACGGTACAACCCTATATCATCAGTATCTCTGAATATCTAGTTCAAATGCAATTATCGATAACTCAAAGCTATTTAGGTTAATCTTATGATGGAAATATGGAAATAATGGAAATATGGCTAGAAATATCCATAGAAATGTATTCTATGGATGTTATATGTATTAAATTGTTGTTCTATGTTTTAGAAGTTTGTATGTAAGTAAATATGATGTCTCCAATTAGATTGTTACATTCCTCTGGATGCTGTAATGGTAATCATATCCTTGTAAAATTTTGTGAACAAAGAATTTTATTATTATTATATATTAGCTTGTTGTTGCTGTTTCAGGGTGTTAGATATATCAGTACAAATGTATATTCACAGCCTGATTTGCATGTTGTGCAAGCTGAGAGCCCCAAAATAATTCACAAGTAAAACACTACTCCCTCCACATGAGATTAGCTAACTAGCCTCAACTGAAGAGGACTTTAGAAATTCTTCTAGCCATAGCTGGAAATTGAACCTTGACCTCTCCAAATGAGTGACAGATTGTAAAATCAGCACCGTCATGGAGGATATATATAGTTTGCATTATAGTCCCAACACTATCACATATCACCTTGCTCCTAGTGTCTGAAAGGGAAGGGAGCAAATTTGGTACAAATGAACCTCCTAAATTCAGTCTATTATCTGGCACTACCCATTATCTGGTTGTGTTTAGGAATATAAAAAATTATATTCCTAAACATTAGGAATATGGCAAAACACCTAACAATCAGCAAAATCAGTTTGTGTGGTAGCCATTCACCAAGCCAACACATTCAGTCCCTGATGCTTGTCACAGAAATTCTTTCAGGTATGACAAGTTAAGGATTGTTAGCTGGGTCTAAAACACTGATGGAGCGATATTTAGGTGACATACAAGTCAAGTGGACTGAGTTTTGGTGAAGTCTGATCATTTTGCAACAACCAAGTCCTCTGCTTGCACCTTCATGATGGTTGAACTGTTAGTAATCCTGGGTCTAAATCCTGTGTGCAAATCACAAAATATGGCATCTAGTATACTGGAGGTGACCACTCAAGTGTGAACTAACATAAGCAGGAGTCGAGGTATGGTGTTCACACTACACAGAGGAACACCACCTTTCTGCGTTAACGGGCAATACTAGGTGGCAAATGACTCTCGTCAACTAGTGCAATATAGCCACTTATCAGCTAATGTATAATCTCATTATCTCTGCCAAATAATGACTGCATTGAATCTGAGTAGTATGTATGCAGAGGGACACTGTCAATGCCACATTATGTCAAGGAGCTGGGTATATATTTGCTGTGTGTGTGTGTGCCATAATCCAATAATTTCATTACATCATACATGTCCTTTCCTCCATCTTTTCTTTACTACTGAATACATCACAAATAGTCAAACTAATAGAACAAACTTATCTGTAAAAAGATCTAAACCTCACAAACACCAACTTGTTCATTTCACAAATATGTCTGATCCCAGTTCCAATCTCAATGATGCCCATTTCCCCTTAGTCTGCCAATCCCAACTTACTTTTCCTGACAGCACAGCAATTATCAGTTGATTCAACCACTGCTCATTACACTTGTCATTATTTTCTGTATGAATCCTTTCACTTCAAAAGTGGTATTTGTGAACAAGTCCACTCTGCCATTCCCTGTCTGAGAATTAGTCATTTGGAATCTCCTCTTGCTAAAAATCTCTATACCTCCATTCTGTCAAATTCATTTGTTACCTCTTCTATCTCCAAATTCTACTTGAAATCACTTGGAGCACTGACTGCCTTTCTTTGAAGCTAGACTTTCTCCAGTCCAATGTTCCTCACAGTGAGGCAATTTCCTTGCTTGGTGATTTTAATGTTTGCAACTGCAGCTGGCTTCAATTTTCTAATCACACAGATCCAGTGTTCAGCTGCTAAAGCTTTTGCAATTACTAATGGCCCCGCAAAGATTTACCTACCAGAATACCAGACAATCCTAACCACACAACCAAAACTTCTGATATTTTTCTCATGAATAATCTTTCCAGGTACATTGTTAAGGTGAGTGGTCCTCTAAGCACCTCACAGATCACAATTTGGTGGTAGTCTATTTTCAAAGGAGCCTTCCTTTCATGGCCATTCTCAGCCTCTTTTTTTTTTTTTTTTTTTTCTGTTAGTTGTTGGCACACCACTTCTGTGGCCATAATGCACCTCCCAAAGTTTTTGCATTTTTACTCTGATCCAAGCCCGAAGCGGGATTCAAACCCACGACCTTTGGGTTGCCAGGTAGGCCCTTTACCCACCTGGCTAGCCTGGTCAGCAGCCTCTTGTTATTTGGCATCACAAGTATGCAAAATGGGATGACTTGAAAGACATCTATTTTTCTTTTCCTTGGTTGGATTACTGTTTTAAACCTTCTGAAGTAAATCTTTGCTCAGATCATGTCAGTGAAATTATTCTTATAGGCATGAATACCACCGTATTCATGCCTATAAGACATGAATAATTCGAGTAATACATGAATACTCAGTTCAGAAGTAAGGGATGGCCAGTCAAGGGAAGCTCAACACATAGATCCGAAGCTCTCATGAGTGGAGCATGAACTGATAGCTCAAGCACTGTGTGAGCATTTATTAAATAGTTTACAGGGTAGCAGAAAGGTAATACAGTGCAATGGCTTGTCAAACTCTAAGGTCTGCAGATTGGTTGAGATCATTTATGATGTATCCCCATCATGAGAAAATCATGGCTGGTGTGATATCAAGATAAATGTGGATGGGGACAGTATGTTAAGACATTACCATTACATGAAGGGTGTTACATAGTGAATCATCAAGTCCTGTTTAGAATGGTGGGGATGGGTTTTTCCTAAAAACAGTGACAAGTCCCTACCATCCAATTATCATCCCATTGCAATTACTTCTACTCTTTCTAAAGTAATGGAGAAATCAATTAACCGCCAACTCTTAAACTACCTAGAAACCTTCTGTCTGATCAACAATCGCCAGTATGGATTCATCAGTGTCGATCTGTGTAGTGTGCAGCCATTTAGGATGCATGATTGGGTGGCAAGGGAAGGGAGCTGCAAGTCTGAGGATGTGTTTTCTGTAAGTGCAGTTGGAAGAAATTTTATGAGATCAGGGGAATAATTTAGTCAAGTCACATGCACAGCAGAGAGAGAGAGAGAGAGAGAGAGAGAGAGAGAGAGAGAGAGAGGAGATTTAAGGGGTTGCTCTAAGCTGAGAAAGAGAATCCTCACAAAGATACTCAGAATGATGAAGATTAATAAACATCTTTATTGTAATCAGGAGTCTTCTTTTGTCTATAAGACAGAGTAGCCTAAATCCATTGCTACAATACGAAGCCAGGATGGGATTAGTTACCCTAAGGACAACAGAGTCTTATATTGCCTTGGGGTATGATTTCTTATTACCTCATTTATAATTATGGTCATGCCACTGCTTCCATCCAATAGTTCCATTTATATTTCTTAGAACTCATTTCTGACCATCCTAATTTTCAATAGAGAGAGAGAGAGAGCATGCCAGTTAAATTTACAATTCCTCATGTCGTCTTTTGGGTAAACTACAATAAGTTTTAAGATAACATTGCCTTATTGCATATTTAGGCAATATTAAACAATACTAATTTATATTGTGTCACATTGCATATTCATACCATATTGAAACTTTTCCCGATAATCATCTCCAGCCTCATTTCCCAAAGTATGCTGTGGGAAAGAGCATATTACATGCCTAGGCATGAAACAATATATTTTTCTATGCTCTCACACACTGTTTATAGCATTTACACTATTAAATCATCTCCAAAAAAGGTCATCCTTTGTTTATTACATAGATGCTTCACTGCATCTCACTTTCATAACTTACCATGATTTCCTCTGATATCTAACCATTTTGTAAATTTAGTCACCCCACTTTCACGAATAGCTTCTTGATACAATTGCCACTCTTCTATGTATTGACGAGACCCTAAGTGGTCCGGTGTTTTGGCATCTATCAAGTCACCTTTAGAGAGAAAAAAATGCATTAAATTAATGCATTTTAAAAAAACACTAGAATGATAATATTGTGCTTAGATTATATCATACCCTATACAATTAGAGATCAAGGCCAAAAAACAAAAAAAAAAACAGGTTTTTAGGGATGAGAAATAATTCAGTTAAAAGTCAAATACATTCAAGAAATAAACACCACTAATAGTGAAATATGATTTTTCATACACTTCAATAATAATAGAGATAATTTTTTATTATTTCCAACCTACCAAATACTGCCAGATGCTATCAAGGCAGTGTTAGATGAATCAGAAAACTGCTAGGTTTCTGATAAAATTCCTCATCTATTAGGAGGCTTAAATCCAGAATTCTCCAAACAAGTGACAACTAAGTTTTCCTTTGTGACCTTATACTGCCATAAAGTAACATAATAGTAACATGGTGTCATTCTTATATGCCATGTGCAGACTTTGAATGTGGCAAGTACAGTCTGCATAGGAAAGACACATAGGGCAGAAATAGAAGAGGTGGCATTACTTTTAATTGTGAAGCAAATAAATTTAAGATTAGCATATCCAATAAATGATAACTCTCAAGATACTCAACATAATAAGCCAGAATGGTACAACACAAATGATAGGAAACCAAATGGATGTATTATTTAGTATTGAAAAAATATGTAAGCTTATACAGAATAAAACAGATAAAAAAAAGCTTTTACACTTAATTTGCTCATCCCTTCTATTACTTTGTATAAGTCCATACATTATTCAGAATAGCCATTTCCATATTCAGTGGGATTTCATTCCAACAAGCAATTAATCTCTAGATGACACCAAACTTCAGAACATATTCCACAACCATCCTTTGCAAATTAATGCCCCCTTATGTGTGTTGCTTAATAAAGTAAATTTGGCATTGGCATTTAGATGAATGCCTTAAAAACTCTTTAGAGCTATAAACAATTGGGTCTCCATATAGATGACTAGTTTCAAAAAATACAGCAACTTCCCAACTTATGTAAAGGTTGCGTTCTGCGGAACTCTATGTAAGTCAGAATTTTCCCCATGCTTGTGCAGCAGTCACAACGTTGAATTGATTGAATCAAAAAAGAAACGTTTGACGAACATGTAAATAGAATTATTTATTGTATTTATTAAATTTTTTATTTCATGTGCAGGAAAAATTACAAAAGTGTGCAATTTAAAAAATTTCATTTTATAAAATTACAAAAAAAAGAGAGGAGACAGGCATAATATCAGTAAGTTTTACCTCTTTAAGATCGTTGCCAGAATCAGTCTTCAGATGGTAAATACCCCACTGCAGAGGTTGAGGGCTGTGGAGATTTAGAAGAGGTCAGCCGCTCAATCTTACGAAAGAACATATTAATGGATGACTGGACGGTGGCTTTTTTCTTTTCACCGTAGATTTCTTTGTAGCAAGCATATCATTCACCCCTCTTAACTTTTAAGGATTGTTTGCTGTCAGGATCCATCTTCTCAAACCTCACCAATGCTGATACAATTTCACGAAATGCCATTGCCATCTCTCTGGTGATGAAGCATCTCGGCTCCTCATTTGGTTCATCTTGAGCTTCATCAGCATTTTCTTCTTTCACTATTGCTGCCTGCAAGTCAATAAGTTCTTTGTTAGATAATTCCTTCTCTTCTTCCTCTAACTCCTCCACGTTTTTGGCATCAACCTCCAACTGAAGTAGCTCTGCAACCTTTACAATCTTATCTGTAACCTCTTCATATGATTCATCTTTTTCAAATCCTCCAAAGCCTTTTCGTGCTGTGAGCATATTTTCTTCCATGTGCCATTTAAACAACTTTTAGTAATTTCCACCCTGGCCTTATTAATGTGTAAGAAGGCAGGGTAAATATCGTAAGACTTCCAAAAGTCTCTTAAGGTAAAATTTTTCTCATCGTCTACTGCAGACAATGCCTGAGCAAATGTGCATAAATAGTATGCTTTTAAATTTGAAATAACACCCTGATCCATAGGTTGGATGAGTAAAGTCGTGCTTGGTGGTAGAAATATGACTCTCATGTTCGAATTGAAATAATCTAGATGGGTAGAATGTCAAGGAGCATTATCTAATAGAAGTAAAATCTTGAAAAGAATGTCGCTGTCTTTACAATATTTTTCAACCTTGGGGATGATTCCCTTAAATGCATGAGGATTTCCAGAATGGCACACAAGCAATTGGTTCAATATGTTATCTCCCGCTGAATTAGCCCCAAGCAAGAGTGTGGCCCTATCTTTTGAAGTCTTGAAATCCGACATTGTCTTTTCCTCTTTGGCAATGTATGGTCGATCTGGCATTCTTTCCAATACAGAGCAGTCTCGTCAATGTTAAAAATTTGCTGCATTGAATAGCCTTCATCAATAATTTTTTCCAACACATCACAAAATTTCTCTACAGCTAGAGAATTGACACTGGTGGCTTCACCACATACTTTAACATTGTAGAAACCAGTGCCAGGCTTGAACCTATTAAACCATCTGTTTCTTGCCATGAATTTGGGTTGGGGTACGCCACACTTATCCTTAATATCTTCATAAATACTTCTTGCTTTTACTTGAATGGCCATTGGACTCGGGAGCACTCTTTTTTTTTTTTTTTTTCTTGTTGTTGACACATTGGCTTCTGTGACCATAATGCACCTCCCAAAGATTTTGCATTTACTCTGATCCAAGCCTGAGGCGGGATTCGAACCCGCAACCTTTGAGTTGCCAGGCAGGCACTCGCTTCTGAATCTGATTTTCCATCCATATTATTAATAGCTGTTCCATCTTCAATATAGCACCTGAACACTGTTTTGTGATCACCATTGACCTTAAGTGCGTTGATCCTTTGACATGTCCTTTTATACACACACTGTCCTTTAAAATAGTATTCACTGTTGAAGCAGCGAGACCTAATTCTCTTGCAATAGATGACAAACTTTGTCCTGCTTTGAACTTCTTAATCATTTTCATCTCTAAATCAATTTTGTTTTGTTTCCTGCTACTACCACCACCACTTGCACTTTCTGTTGGTCCCTTTCCCTTCATCATTGTAATACGTAAATAGGAATGAAGAGAAGTTTCTGAAAATTTTTTTTTTTATATGATAGAAGATTTCAGTGAAGGGAAAACACATTTCAACATAATAACATAAAATCACACAGCATTCCAGCTATATTGGGATTATTGCAACTGCAGTAAGATCGAGTTTACTACCCATTTATAATTAGATGCACTAACAGAAAAGCCCAATAAACTGGAAAGTGCAAATTGTTTGTTTTTTGGTCGTGACCTCCAGAAACGTGCCTTAGAAAAATATCACAAAGGCATTCAAAACCGATTCTTATAATGGAACATATGATAACGATGAAAGTGTAGTGTAATTTCCATTATAAAAATGACCTTTCAGAGAGATAAACAGCTTAGTAATATAGCGAACGAATTACAAAAAGAAGTGTTATTGGGTTATTTATACACTGTGTTATTATTTATATAATGTGTTATTTATCCCTACAGATGCAAAATATGTTTCCGTATTTTTTTCAGTTTGCACCAGCTGGCAAAAACTTACGTAAAGTTGAATTTGCATAAGTTGAGTATTACTTAAGTCGGGGAGTTCTTGTACTGAAATTTACAGTAAAAGACTTGATAAGCACAACAAGATTAGTTGGGTTCACCTTTTTGGTAGAGGTATATCCATCTTAAAACAAAGGTTTCCAAATCTGTATGCATCATTCAAGATGTAACTTAATCAATGCTTTAGACAACTATATAATTTCCCTCTTTGTCCTTGTCTGACTGATACCTCTGTGTATCAGTCAGAGAATGCTGCAAGCTGTGCTAGTAGACTTTCTGCACCATAGAGAGAACCTCTTGTCAGACTGTAAAATTAATTACACTATCTTTTGTATTATAAAATACCTCAAATTTAGTACTAACCAAATTGTATGTCACTCTGGGATTAGTCTGTCCAATTTACAATGGTGTTTCCAAGGCCAGAATTGCTAATTTTGCATCTTGAAGTTTAATTTTGGTGGCAGGATAAATTTCAGTGATTAAGGATGTATTGTAGGTGCAGCTGGACACAAATAGAAATGCCCAATGTCACAGTTATATATTACTAGAAATATATATTATTGAAAATATGATAATGCAATGTTTAAGTTGTATTATGAAATGTAATAATTAGAGGGAATATAAAACAGTTTATAAAAAAGAGGGAACACATAACAAGGTGAAGAAGAACAAAAGAGACCCAGAGGTAATTGTACAGTCCAACACAAAGTTCTCTAAGTAATGCAGGCAGCCTGCTAAAACAGCTCATTCTTGTCAGGTTATGTCAATGATATGCAAAAACTTCCAGCAGGCAGTTTCTGCATATCATTCACATATTGACATAACTGCCAGCAGGAACAATGAGGCATTTATCCCATTGTATAAGGAGCAACCAGATTACTCAAGAGCATAAAGGAGTATCTCACCACAAAAGACTTGGGTTCTACAAACTGCAACATTTGGGAAGTAGTCACTTTCAAGGAGACTTGATTGACATGTTCAAGGGTTTAAATGGATTGAATAGATGTTTTATTACTTAAAAATTACTGGTTTTTCGTTGTATTTTTTATTTAAAACTAGTTGTGCAGTTATTTGTTGTAATTTGATAAAGTAAAAACTTTCTTACCTGGGATCCAAAATTGCTGATTAATGAGTGCTGGAGTAAGAGAGAATTTGCCACTAATGTCAGTGTTAAATGCATTGAAATTTCATATTTCTCTTCATATATCACTATATCATTCTCTTTTGTAGTTTCATAGGAGTGTAATTACTGTTAGAATTCTTTTTAGTAAAGTTATTAATAACATTAGGAGTACAACTGTACAGTATATATAATAATGTAAACTTGATAGCATAACATATATATAATAACATAACGTAAACTTGGTAGCACAATATATACATAATAGCATAAACTTGGTAGAGTAATACATATTATTGAATTTAAGTATCTCTTAGTTTAATATTCAAATTAAATTGCATTTAATATGAATATTAAATTCAAATACTTAAATGCAATACTACTTAAATACAGAAATACAGGAGTGCTGTGGGTCAGGGGAGAACCGAAGGCGATAGTTCTCCTATAAATCATGGCCTTAAAAAAAGGGGGGGGGGGTGGCACTTTTTTCAATGTTTGAAGACCAATCGGGAACAAGACTTGTTATATTGTTTTGTTATGTTATTTGGTTTTTAGGAGCATTAGCAACTAAGGCCATATTGCTCCGGGATATGTGGTGGTCATTCCCTGACCTTTCCGCATCCTCTGTATTTGGTGGTGATGGGCTCGAACCCCGGTATAATCAAGAAGTGTGTGCTATGCACTGCTGCTCCTTCCCACCTGGCTACGGAGGCACCAGACTTGTTATAGCCAAAGGGGGATATCTTTGTGCATGTTCAGTGCAAAGGGTACAAGGAAATTAAGCATGAAGTCAGAGTGCTGATGGGTTTATATAAGAGTTTAAAGATGGGTGCCCAACAAGGAATGAAAATGGCTCTCGGCCCATTTTAATTCCTCCTTAACAGATCACAAAATTTTGTGATGTGTTAAGAAAGCTCTTAGCTGCCCACCACAATGCCACAACTTACACTCATGCACCAAACAACATAGCAGCAATCCCCAAAGGTAGAATACCTTTGGGATTGCCGATATGTTGACTATAGTGTCAGCGACTATGGTCAGGGATATGGGAAATATATTGTGCAAAGAAAGACAGGTGGAATAGAAAGGCATGTCTGTCAGGGGCAAAAGATGACGCTGTAGAGCAGATATCATCTTTTAAGGGTACAAAGGACAAAAAACGATACTGTTGCACACATTAGCACTAATGATATTAAGAGTAACAGATCTGAGGATGTACTTAACAAATACAGAACAATTTTGAGAAAGTCTCAAGTCAGAATTAAATTTAGCATTACCATTGGTAGAGGCATACGATGCAAGAAAGCAAGCTTATACATCAGCCAAAAAACTCCTTCCCATTTCACCCAACCATTCAGTTCAAAAGTTTGTCTAGTTCTGCCTTGAATTTATTTAAACTATCAACTTCCACAACAACAGGTAGAAGTTTGTTCCAGCAATCAACCACCTGAAGGAAAAGCCAAATTCCCACACAGCAATTCTACAACTCTTTCCTCAATTTGAATTTTTATGTCTCCTCGGGTGTATGTTCTCTACAAAAAAAACGGGATACCGGTATCCGGGTTTCATTAATTAAAAATACTGAAATACCAGTATTAAGATTTTGACCAGTACTGTGAGCTCTAATAGTATCCAATAAAATTGGTAGAGTAGAGTAGAGTTGTGTTTTTAGGAGCATTAGCAACTAAGGCCATATTGCTCCAGGATATGCGGTGGTCATTCCTTAACCTTTCCGCATCCTCCGTATTTGGTGGTGACGGGCTCGAACCCCGGTCTAATCAAGAAGCGTGTGCTACGCACTGCTGCCCCTTCCCACCTGGCTACGGAGGCGCCTCCAATAAAATTGGTCAGACAAGACTTCCCGTTAACAAACTCATGCTGTGTTTGAATTATAACTGCAGTTTTGTCTAGATGATCCTCCAGTGCTTCTTTAACCAGTGACTACTCCATTATTTTCCCCAGAACAGAAGTTAAACTAACAGGTCTGTAATTACTCATGTCATCTCCTGATCCACCATTGTGAATTGGAGATACATCTGCACATCTCCAGTCCATGGGAACCTCTCCCCTGAGTCCAAGGATGCACTCAGGGCCGCTGCGACCCTGTGTGCTGCAGTAAGTGAAATCAAATTTTCCACCTCATAATATTTGGATTAAAAAATAAGGCATAAATAATTATTATTAATTTATTTAAAAAGAAAAGAATTACAACATATCTTACATATAATATGACGAAACAAGCAAAAATAACAGAATCATTCCGAAATTCTGGAAATAAACTTTAAATTCTAAATCACAGTAATAGGTGCCCACAATAAAATAAAAGGTTTCCTTGCTTTAAAATGTGCAAATTTATTAATTATTTAATTTATGTTTTTTTCCAAAAGATCATTTTCTATTTAAATTATTGCCAAATTAGAGAGTCACTGTTGAGACATTGTCGACCGTAAATAATTTGATTATTTTTAATTTTGAAAAACTCCATTCATCTGAGACAAATAAAACTGGTAAAGTTTGAAAATTTCTTAAAGCAATTGCTAAATTTGGAAAAGTATCTGTAAAATTATTTTTAAAAGTATATTGTAAAACTTCCAAAGGAATAATATTGTCTTTAATATAAATTTCAAGTACTCTAAGTTCTTCAGATAATGTTAAATCATCAATATCGGACTCATTACGATCAATGTCATTTAACTTAAATAGTAATTTTTGCAATGATCATCTGACCATTTTTTTTAATTCAGGAATATTATAAAACGTTTTAAACATTTCTCCATGTTCTTTCATTTTTGTAAACCTTTCAGTTAAGGAGAAAATCCTCATGTCATTTTAAAGAAAAAAATTAACATTGAAATTTTGTTGCAGTTCCTGAATAGCTTCATCTCTACTTTCATAACTGAAATGACGTTTTTTCAACCATTTCCTTATAGTGCTTACTTCTAGAAACAATGCTTCAATGCCAATGATAGTAGCCATATTTTTTGGGCTGCTTCCTATGTTCTATTTTCTTTAAAAATTGTGTGATATTTTGTAGACATTCAAGAGCTTCATATATAATAGAATCCTATTTTTTTTTTTTTTTGCAGCATTTTACTTACCAGATTAATTTTATTTAAAATATCGTGCCATATTATAATCGACCAAAGAAACTTATAAGATGTTATTTTTAAGACTATTGATTTAGCATGTTTCCTTGTATCCACATCTTTATTTTTGTCTTCAGTAATTATACCAAAATCATAAAAAAATATGTAGCTTCTCTAGTAATTTCTAGTATTTTATCTGTAAATTTTTTTGAAATTATTTCAATAATTTCATTTTGTATTTGATCACCCAAATAATGCTTTTTCTATTCAGATTTCTAAATACAGTGAATATTTTCTGCCATAATTGAATCAAATTTAGCAATTGTTATCATTTTCATATAAATCTTTTGAAGATCCCTTGAATGCTATACATTGCCTTGCTAAAAGTAGTATCGTATATATATTATTCTGGCTGAACTCCAGAACATGGGTATCTCTGATGCAGGTGTGGCCAAAGAACGGAGTGATTGTACGGTCGAGTTCTATGATTGGCTGATTATTGGGAATGCATAATTTACCTCATTTTGCATTTCTGATTGTTTGATTGGATTTCTGATTCGCTTCTGATTTTAGCAGGAAATACGAAATTATTGTACTGTTGTTCCGTTTGCAAAAGGATGGATAAGACTGTAACTGAATGGTGTACGAGTGTGAATTTTATAGCTTCAGAATACAAGTGTTTTCAGTGTGGATGTTTGATGAAGTGTGCCAGCAGGCATGCAAAGACTGATCAGGAGAGTTTTTTTTTTTCCCCCCAAGTTGTTTCTCGACAATTTAGTGTTTTTTGCAATAATTCTGTGAGTTGTTAGTATCAGGTTCAGGTGCTCTTTATACTAGCGAAGGTGTGGGGGCAGCTGGGTCCAGACAAAACCCCCATAATTAAAGTGGACCAAATTAAAGTGGACATAACTAAAGTAGGACAAAACCCCCTTGGACCAATAACACGAAATGTTCTTTAAGTGTTCATTCTTAAAGAACTACAAATACTGTAATAAGAATAAAAATTATGGTTTAAATATTTCATATTATTATTTGTACGAGGGGGTTTTTGTCCTACTTTGCACTTTGTTTGAGGGGGATTTGCCCCACACATGGGGACAGCAGTCCCCAGAAAGAAAAAAACATTTCTATTGATGCAGATGAAATCGCCTAATAATGTACAGGGAGGGAAAGAATCAGTGGTTGTATGTGGTAATTTTTCTTAGCACTTAAAAAAATTGCTGTTTTGCCATTTCTTTTTCATCTGTTTTCAGCTCTGACATATTGTGATGTCACATAACATCCCCCAGCCCGGAAAAGCAGTGAGTGGGAGGTGCTGTCTTCCTCTCTTTCTTGCCGAAGTACGGGGTTTCACAGGGTACGGGGTTATACCCATAACCCCGTACCCTGTGAAATAACTCTGAAATATAAATATGAAACACAGATTCAGATAAGAAGCAAATTAACATAAGTCTGCAATTTCATGTATTGTATTTATTTCAAATGAATTATTTTCCTACCACATTGAATACTGGTAAACGTTAACCAATCAGATGACCAGCACGACTTCTGGGTACGTGGGACAGGCAGTTGAATAGGTTTTACGATAGCACTAAGTTGCAGACTGGTAACCCCTTTAAAAGGAAAAAACTGATTCGAGTAAATAATATGACGGTCTTTGAGATAACAGAAGAGGAGAAAAAGCAATATGTACTGGAACTTAAGAACAAGTTTTAGCTTCTGCAGACTGCTCAGGACAAAGATATCGATGAGGAATATTAACTTTCTGAAAATGATAAACCCCAAGAAAACTATAGGTAAAAAGAAATCCAAAGAAGAAAAAATTTAGTCAAGAAACACTTGTCATGATGAACCCAAGATGACAAATTAGACCAGTTAGTTTAACTTCTGTTCCGGGTAAAATAATGGAGTCACTGGTTAAAGATGCATTGCAGGATCATCTAGACAAGACTGCAGCAATAATTCAAACACAGCATGGGTTTGTTAAGGGAAAGTCTTGTCTGACAAATTTGATTGGTTATTATGATGTGGTCACAAAGAACTGATGCAAAAAATAATTTTGATATCATATACTTGGATTTCAGGAAAGCTTTTGACACTGTTGCGCATGGAAGACTACTGTACAAATTGGAGCAGAATGGTATTAAGGGTAAGTTGCTACAATGGATAAAAGGATGGTTAAGTGGGAGAAGACAGAGGGTGGTAATCAATGGGTGCTGCTCTTCGTGGACTAATGTTATTAGTGGAGTCCCACAGGGTTCGGTGTTGGGTCCACTGTTGTTTTGTGTATTTATCAATGATATTGATGAAGGTATATCAGGCTTAATGTCGAAGTTTGCAGATGACACAAAGGTTGGCAGGGTTGTTAATGACAGTAATGGCAGTGTGCTACTGCAACAGGATCTAGATAATTTGGGCAGATGGGCTAAGAAGTGGCAACTGAAGTTCAACCTTGACAAATGCAAAGTACTGCATATGGGTAGAAGTAACCCCAGAGAAACGTACCAACTGTGTGGTACTACACTTAAGGTGGTAGAAAATGAAAGAGACCTGGGAGTAATTGTGCAGTCAGATATGAAGTTTTCTGAGCAATGCAGACAGGCTGCTAGGGCGGGTCATGGGGTTTTGTCAATGATATATAGGAATTTTGCTAGCAGGGAAAAGGAGGTGATTGTCCCTCTGTATAAGGCAATGGTCAGGCCACGCCTTGAGTACTGCGTACAGGTCTGGAGGCCTCATTTTAGGAAGGATGTAGATTTGCTTGAGCGTGTACAGAGAAGAGCAACACGATTGGTGAGGGGAATGAAGGGATTCTCTTACCAAGAGAGGCTTAAGTTCTGCAAATTGCAGTGGCTGGAGACTAGGCACCTGCGCGGTGATCTGATTGAGGTCTATAAGGCCTTGAATGGGTTGAGCACGCTGAATTCTGATGGGATCCTTCCACTTGTTCAGATTACCAACCTACGGGGACATAAGTTCAAATTAAGAAAGGACAGATGTAGAATAGATGTGCGGAAATTTGCCTTTAGCCAGCGGGTGGTTAATTGCTGGAACAAACTTCCATCTGTCGTTGTGGAAGTTGATAGGTTAAATAAATTTAAGGAGGAACTGGACAGGCATTTGGAGGGAATGGTGTGATTTTTTTTTTTTTTTTTGGCTGATGCTGCATAAGCTCCTACACTTGCTTTCTTGCATCATGTGCCACTACTACTACTACTACTACTACTACTACTACAAATGAAGAGCAAGTTAAACACTGACAAGGAGAAAATTGAGTATACTGAGTTATGCAAAGCCATTAGAAAGAGACTCAGAGAGGACATAAGATTTAACACAAGAAAAGTAGAACAAGCATTAAGGGAAAACAAAGGATTTAAATCAGCAGCCATGAGCAGTAATACAGAAAGATAATGATGATACTGAAACTGAAGAATAGTGATGGTGTACTTATAAATAGCAGAGAAGGCATAATTCAAATAGCAGAATACTACTATAGAGAATTATACAAGGAGCGAGGGAATGATGCCAGCAGTGGGAAAGATGGATGGCAAATTAGTAACACATACGACATACCTAATATCCTTCCCGATGAGGTAGAACGTGCGTTGAAGAAAATGAAGTATCAGAAAGCCCCGGGAGATGATGAAGTTACTGTAGAGTTGTTAAAATTGGGAGGAAGAGACATGACACAAAAACTGGCAAGACTCTTCACAAAATGCATTAGAAAAGGTGTGACACCTAAGGAGTGGAATAATGCAATCATAATTTTTCTGCATAGGGAGATAAATCAGAAATTGGAAATTATAGACCAATTAGCTTGTTATCCCACATCTACAAATTGTTCACAAGGATCATTACTAACAGATTAGAAAGGATACTTGATGAGAATCAACCGAAAGAGCAAGCTGGCTTTAGGACATGATTCTCAACTATGGATCACTTTCACGTAATATCACAGCTAATCGAGAAAGCAAATGAATATAAAACACCATTATGCCTGACTTTTGTGGTTTATGAAAAGGCATTTGACTCCATACAGCATAAGGCAATCTTTCGGGCACTGGAAAGACGAGGCATAGCCATCCCATACATTATGATTTTGAAGAAAATATATGAGAACACTACCTCCTTTATCAGACTAGACAAAGACAGTAGCAAATTTAAAATTGAGAAAGGAGTTCGACAAGGAGACACAATGTTGCCAAAATTGTTTACTGCTGCCCTTGAGGATGCGTTCAGAAGGTTAGACTGGTCGCAGAAAGGGGTCAATGTGAATGGAGAGCACCTAAACCATTTACGATTTGCAGATGACATTTGGATCATAAACCATGATCCCAAAGAATTAGGAGAAAATCTTAATCAGTTATGCAGAGTTAGTAAGGATTTTGGACTAAAGATGAATATGGCTAAAACTAAAATGAATATAATGATTGAAGGAGCAGTAATTGAAAAGGTGGAGTCATATACGTATCTGGGACAAGTCATTAACTGTAATAATGATAAATGGCTAGAAGTCAAGAGAAGAATAAATTTTGGATGGATAGCATTCAGGAAATATAGTCACATACAGAGGAGTAATATCAGTTTGTCTGAAATTGTAAAATAATGAACCAATGTATACTTCCCACCATGACTTATGGAAGTGAAACTTAGGCACTCACCAAAAGAATGGAAGAGAAGCTAAGAACTACATAATGAAGAATGGAACGAATGAATTATATTGGGAATCAGACTGTTAGATAAGAAGAGAAACACATGGACTAGGCAGCAAATTCAAGTAAAGGACATTCTTATAAAAACTAAAATGGTCTTGGGCAGGACACATAGCTCGAAGACATGATTACAGATAGACTAAGAAAATAACAGAATGGTACCCAAGAGGAGCTAGAAGAAAACCTGGAAGACAACGGCAGAGATGGATAGATGAAATTCATTTTGTGGGTAGTAAATGGATCGCCATTGCACGAAACAGAAGGAACTGGAAAGTTGCTGGAGAGGCCTTCATCCTGCAGTGGATTGAAAATGGCTGATGATGATGAATTCCTTTGGCTCTTAATTCGTGCTTAATAACGGCAATAATTGCATGAAGGCCAGAGGTGTGAACAATGCATTTCCAGTTAAGTCTCTCGTAATCTATTTTAAATGTAAAATTTAAAAATTTAAAAACGAAAACTATTTTAAATGTAATTACCAAGGGGAATTAAAAAATATATATTTTTTTGGCACCTCCTGAACTGCTGTCCGTAAGCGATGCTTATCTCACCTACCCACTTGCAGCGGCCCTGGATGTGCTCATAATCATGACTAAGGGTTTGCTTACTTGCTTTGCTGCCTCCCTTAATATAACTTGATAGATCCCATCCACCACAGGTGCCTTTCTTATGTTAACTTCAACAATTTCTCTTCCACTTTGCTTTCAGTTATTATAAAATTGTTTATCCCTCTGTTGTTTGATAAGCTTCTGGCCTCCACTTCCCTACAGAACTCCTCATGACTGAATGTAGAAGCAAAATACACATTCAGTTTGTAAGCTACCTGAGCAGAATCATCAACAATCGAACCATCAATATCAAGTGGACCAATCTGATTCATCCAATCCTTCTAGAATTTACATAAATAAAGTCTTTTCTTTGCATCCTTTGCCAATTATTTCTCGTAATCTGCGGTGGCTTGCCTAACCTCCTTTGTGACTTTATTACAGACTGACTGTAATCTACCATAGGTTTCTGTGTCTCCTTATAATTTATATGCATCCCATGTATTTTTCTTCTCTGCCATTTGATATGCATTTAGGCCTAAATCTTGAACAGTATTTCTTAGTTGAAACAAAAAGCCTAGTAGCTTTCAAGATTATTTCCTTGAATGTTTCCCATTTAGAATTTGCTGTTGGTAACATCATCAGTTGGTCCCACTGTATAGAATTTAAAAACTGTCTGATACCACTGTGGTCACCTTTATCAAAGAAAAAACCCTTTCCATTACCCCGGATGGTAATTACATCTTTGAATAAATCACACATCAGTAGATTCTGTTTACTGCCACCTAGTGGTTCCTTTACCTGCAGATTCTTAATGCATGAATAATCACTGCTGATAATCAGATCAAGAGTACAGGAATCCCTCGATTAGCACGAGTAATTGGTTCTGTGAAAATGGTGCGCTATGCGAAATCGCACTAATCTAAGTTAATAATCGATACAAAATAGCCTAATTCATTCCAAGACCTACAATATACCAATCAATATTTTTAAAAATACGTTTTTTTATGGCAGTTTAATGTACAGTAGTATAAAAGCAAAGGATAATTATAAATATTTGCAGTACAGTAATCAAAAGTTTATTGAAATTAAAAAATTACAATATATAACTCACTTTATTTCTTTGTAAAATATTTCAAAAGGCCAGTTTGCGCAGACTTTTCTTTCTTCCTTTCTTCATAAATTTTCTTGTATGTATACACAACTTTTTCAATGTTCCTGCGAATTTGCATACTGCACTCAATTATCTGGGTCTGCATCCATGATTTTCAGATTCAAGTTTTCATCTGCACGAAATATTTCTTCAAGTTCTTTTAACGTCAACTTCTTTTCTTGAACATTTTCTTCCTCGCAAATTTCCACCTCATCATATATTAAGTTCATCAACATTAAGGAGGTCAGAATCACTTAATTGTTCTGAATGTGATTCCAGCAATTTGCGAACATCACTGTTGTCAATTTCATCAAAGCCTAGATTTCTTCCAATATTTGCTATTTCATTAATAACAGCGTTGACATGAGTAAAACTACAGAAATCATTTGTGCAATGTGGCAAAATATGCTTCCAAACTGCTCTCATATTGCTGGATGTTACTTCAGACCATGACTCAAGAATATTGTCTATTGCTTTCTTGATGTTGTAATTTCTCCAAAATTCAACTAAAGAAACTGCACCATCTCCAGTTGTTGCTTCAATTGCTTGCGCAAATGTTCTGCATAAATAATAGGCCTTGAAAGTAGCGATTATGCCTTGATCCATAGGCTGTAAAAGACTTGTATTTGGAGGTAAAAAAATAACTTTCACGTTTTAACACAAATCAGAAAGTGCTGGTGGGTGGCCCGGGGAATTGTCTAAATATTTGTTGATCTACATGGTTGCAGTCATCAACAATTTTTCTTAAAATCTGGGGATATTTCATGGCTGCATCTTTATTTGCACTTGCTGCTTCTCCAGTCAATGCAACGTTATGCAGTCCTGTTCTTTTCTTAAAACGTTTCTTCCATTTCTGCTTCAATCACTTTTACTTTTGAAGAACTTGCTTGAAAATTTTCTTTAGTTACCGCTCTACCCAAGTTTTCTATTGTTGACTTTTCCTTTAACATTGCAAAAATACTCAAGGCTTTTGTTTTTATGGTCATTGTGAAGATTGGAATTTTTTTGATTGCAGTCTTCTATCCAAATGGCCAAAAGACATCCCATCTCAATCATTGTAAAACTTCTATTTCTTGTGGTTTGTGTGTGTGCTGACGATGGAGCAAGCTTTCCTTTTTCCTTATATGCATTGGCTTTACTTAAAATCGTCCAAACCATTGATTCAGGCATTTCAAGGTGTAGAGAAATTTGCATTTTACTATCACCATCTTCAAATCTTTTTATGACTTCAATTTTTTCATCGAACGTTATCACTTTTCTTTTCTTTTTACCAGAGGCACTATCAGATACTTTTCCTTTTATCCATAGTTAATTACGTAATATATAAAAAATTTAATAGAAATTAATGTAATTAATTAGTATGCACAGTAATTACTGTAAACAACAAGTAATGGCGGGAGATAAGTCTGCACGTTAACACGCAATGCAAGAACAACTGAAAGCAACTGATCTGCATGTACGTAATAAATGTGTTGCGGCTGGTGTTGTCCTTCAGAGTGCACAACGTTAGAAAATATTTCAGTTGTTGTAATAATACGTTTGAAATAATCCGTTTCTTTTTATTTTCTTATGGTAGAAAACAAACTAGCTTCCCACACTATCTTGCGTTTGTTTTTGTTTATTTCTCGATAATGCTTCTCGATGGAAAAGGCATGATGCGGTGCGAAATAAACAGTACCTTCCTTTTTGTGAACAGAGCCGCACGTTCACTAAGAAAACAAGCGATGTGTTTCTATAATGTTCTCTAATGTTATGCATACTTTAGCAGTGTATTTACATTCGTAGCTTAGTACCGACTTTCGTAGCATCACCAGCTTCAGTTTCTTTAGGTCAAGCCAAAATACCGTGCCAATCAAAAATTGGTAGCTAAATATAAGCTGCGCTAATTCGAGTCTCGCGCTAATCGAGGGATTCCTGTATTACTCCCTCTGGTTGCCTCTTGAACATGTTGCTCTCGAAAACAATCATCCGATAAATCCACAAAAGTTAAAATGGTCTAATAGTGGGGGATTTTAACTTCTGGGAAGTTAAAATCCCCCTTTATTAGAAAATCTGATTTACTGGTCCACTCTACTTCCCTGTACAGTTATTCATTGTACTCATCAAAGTCATTTGGCCTATAACACACTCCCACTCTCAATTTTTCTTTCCCAGTGCTTATGTCACACCAAACTGACTCAATATTGCACTGTTCACCCATGTCAACTGGATAAACTTCCCTAGATTTTGTTTCTTAACTAACAGCATAACCCCACTACCTTCCTATCTTTTCTGTACACATTGTACTCCCCATATTCTAATTCTGCCCTGCTTATACCTGTGTGTAACCATGTCTCTGATATTCCAACAACATCTGCCTTTTATGCCTTGATTAGCACTTCAAATTCATTAAATCCTTTTACTATACTCCTATAACTGGTGTAGTGCAAGTATACATGCACTTGTTCTTACTCTTGGTTATCCTAACACAGCCTATATATTTACTTGTTCCATGATGACTCCCACCAATCCCTAATATCCCCAGCACCTTACTGGTGTTGGGGATTTTAGGCTGCTGCTCATTCTAATGGAAGCAGTGCAAGAATTGCTTTCACCTCTGCTTGCTTGTGGCTACTATTAATCCATTAGTCTGTGAATCCCCCCAAGCCAGCAGTTTTCCAGCCCACCTAACACTGCCTCAATAGCATCAGCAAATATTCTTGCATCCTTTCTATTTAAGTGTATCCCATTCCTGTAGAAACAATCTCTCTTGTTAACAAGCACAGACCACGCTGAGAAAAATTCACCCCATTTGCATTGCTCAATCTCTCCAGCACAAAATTGAATGACAAGGCTCTCATCATATACTCCCTCCTATGGTCTGCAATTCTCCTGGGCAGAATTGCAGACAATTTCAAATTTAACCCTAACTCATGACTTGTTTTGCACATTGGCCTGTGCTTGTTAAGTCCGCAGATCTCCTACTCTTAATGTCATTAGTGCCAACGTGTACAATAATATCACCCTTTGTGCCCTCAAAAGATATCTACTCTATAACATCATCAACTTTTACCCTTCACAAACATACCCTGGTCCTATTACATCTATCCTTTTTTCACAAAATATTTCCTGTCTCGCTGACAAGAGTCACCGACAAAAAAAATAGCTCCAGTGGGACCAGCGCATTCTGCCTTGAAGATTGTCGCTATGTTGCCTGATGCACAAGATTGAGCTCTGGCGTTGAGTTGTGCAGCTGAGGGCTTGATGGGTCCCCTCATTTTAATTCCTTCAAGGGCATTTACCCTACTCTTCAAACTCTCATAGATTCCCATCAGAACGCTAAGTTGGTGCCTAATTTCTTGACACTCTCTGCACCTACACGCAAAGTCCTTGGCTCGATCATGTCCTGTTACAGAAAAGTCCATGAACATTTCACAAGTTGCACATTTTTTTAAGCTGTGATGCATTGGAGAATCGTCCCCTTTGGTTCTCTTCCGAGCCACAGCACTCCCACTGCTTTGTGCAAGTTGCTTTACTGCTCTAGTCTGGGGCATGATTTCATTCAAATACAATTTAATTAATTAACAAATAAATTACTAAGGTTAACAAATTTAATTGATTAATTGACAATACGACACTAAGTTAATGCCATTATATGCATTATGCTATCTATTCTTACATTATACCTTATGCTATCAAGTTCAAAATACATGCTATCAAGTTATGCTATACCATAACAATCACAATGCTAAATTAGTTAAATACTTATATGCCCAAAATATGATTAAAACCTTTTATCTACTTATTTATTACAATTAAAACCTACTATTCTCCTACTCTACTGGTGACGTGCTATGATATTCATACCAAAACACCAATACAATAGTGGTATGAGTAGAGAGTCTTAACTAACAAAATCACTAGCTAAATTTAAAAAATAAGATAATGAACTACTAAGTCTATCAAATCTATTTTAAAACACAATTTAATATGTTAATTAATAAATACATGATAAAAATTTCCAAAAACCTATCAGTTTGCAGAAGTTCAAAAAAGGCTACACCTTCAAACTTATCTAAATTTGAGTGTTGCAATTCTTCTCAGCCATGATAGCAGGAAGTACATGATAAGAGCTTTCTCAATCAATTCAGCTCTGGAGAGACTGTGCAGGCTCATGCTAAGACTGCTTTTACATGGATAGAGCACTTTTAAACAAAAGGGTTGCAAGAATATTTGTTGACACTATCGAGTGTTATGGGTCAGAAAACTGCTAGCTTGGAGGGATACACAGACAAATTAACTACATGTATCAAAATACACAGCAACTTGAAAAGCAAGTTGTTGGAGATTGCAAAGCTTTCTGGCATCATCTGGAACAAACAAATACATGGGCTGTGTTAGGGTAACTAAGAGTGAAAACGTGCATATATACTTGCATGTACACTAATTATAGGAGCAAAGTACAACAGGCCCCCCGTTATAACGCGGTTCGCTTACGCTGATTCGCTATAATGCTGTTCTTATATTATAATCAGTATCTGACTATAACGCTGTCACAGATCACTATAATGCTCTTTTACAGATTGCATTTTTGGCATATTTAACGAAATCGTTTTATTTGATGGAGCGGATAGCTTGAAAATGAGTAGCAAAACAGCATTAAAACGTTTCCCACACCGACTTGAGAAATTTTCCCACACTCACTGAAATTTTCTCACACGCTAATTTAATTGCAGTACAGTGACTTGTTACGTAGTTTCGAGATCAACATTTTAAAAAATGATCAAGTATATTGCTTGTAATATTTGCGTTATATGCATTTATCCGAAGTCTAGTCATCACTCAGTACCGTATTAGACATCGTGCGAAACGGACAGTTTACTTGAACATTGTATCATAATTAATGCAACCAACGCAGTTACATTTTCAAAGAGTTAATAATGGCCGATAAGAATGAAAAAGCAACAACGTCTGAGGGCAGTACGAAGACTATAAATGTAAGAAAAAGACTGAATTTGAAAATTAAATTAGATGTTTTGAAGCGAATCGATTCCGGTCAAAGACAAGCGGATGTGTGCCATAATTTAGAACTTGCAAATTTAACTGTAAGAACAATTATAAAAAAAATAAAGAATTAATTTTAGCAGCGGGAAAGATAGCTATTCCACTGCAAGAAACTAGGGCTAGGCCAGCTATTAGGATTGAAATGAAATACTTTTTAAAACTAATTTTATTGAAAATAATATCCAATGCAGAATTCAGTTAAGTTAAATATTATTAAAAAAAAAAAAAAGAGAGAAAGAGATTAGCCAATATGATGATCTGAAGAAAACTCACCTAAAAAAAAAAAAAAAAAAAAAAAGTGGAACCATTTAAAACTAGTAAGGGCTGGTTGAATAGATTTAAAATCCAGGGAGAAGCCACAAGTGCAGAAGGAGCCGAAACTTTCAAAAAAGAACTTGTTAAAATTATTGAAGAGGGATATATATGTTATACTGTACTTCTCAAGTTTTTAACATAGATGAAGCAGGACTTTTGTGGAAATGAATGCCTAAAAGAAGTTTCATATTGAAAGAAGAAAAAACCATGCCAGGTTTCAAAGCGGCGAAGGATCGGTTGACTTTATTGTTGGGTGGTAATTAAACTGCGGGGGATTTAAAATTAACACCCCCTTTTAGTTTATTTGGAAGAGGGCCAAAGTTCAACCCAAAATCGACACATTTTTCATGATTAAATTCATCAATTAAATTAAATCAATTTAGATCAATTAAATTCATGATTTTAATTGGAATTTTAAGTTTAATTTTGATACGTAAGTAGTTACCACATAATTATATAAGTATGTAATGCAGAATATTTTATATGTACAAATATTTGAATATTAAATATTTTGACCGACATTTGTGCATCTTTTCACTACCATTTATTATTCATTAGGAAATATCCTATGGCACCTACGACAACTCACAAATACATATGTTAACTTATGGAATGTGGCGCTCGCTTAGCGCGGATTCACTTAGCACTCTGTTTTTATGGAACGAATTATCAGCGTTAAGCGGGGGTCACCTGTAAATAAAATTAATGAATTTGAAGTACTAATCAAGTCACTGAGACATACAGGATGCAGAATTTCTGTATGGGGAGTAATGAAATTCTGAAATACAAAAAGGACAGAGGGAGAAGGGGGAATGCGCTTAATTGAGAATCTCAAAATCAAAGGAAATGCACCCAGTTAATATGGGTGGCCAGTATACTACTGAGTCACTCCTGTGTGACATAAGTGCAATGTTGAGTCAGTTTGGTGTGACATAAGCACTAGGAAAGCAAAAATTATCATAGGAGTGTGTTTTGGCCTAATGACGCCGATGTTTTTTTTTTTTTTTGTAGTTGTTGGCGCATCAGCTTCTGTGGCCATAATGCATCTCCCAAGGTACTCTGATCCAAGCCTGAGGCGGGATTCGAACCCGCGACCTTTGGGTTGCCAGGCAGGCACTTTACCCACGTGGCTAGCCCGGTCAGCTGACGCCAATGAGTACAATGAACAACTATACAGAGAAACAGAGTCGGCCAGTAAATCAGAATGTCATATAATAGGAGATTTTAACTTCCCAGATATTGACTGGAACTTGGATTGGTCACTCGCACACTAGCAAGACTTGTGGATTTATTGGATGATTGTTTTCTACAACAGCATGTTCAAGAGGCAACCAGAGGGAGTAAAATTCTTGATTTGATTATCAGCAGTGATTATTCATCCATTAAGAATATGCAGATAAAGGAACCACTAGATGGCAGTGATCACAGCGTACTGATGTGGGATTTACATAAAGACATAACTACAATCGGGGCAAAGGGAAGGGTTTTTGCTTTCATAAAGGTGACTGCAATGGTTTCAGACAGTTTTTATTCTATACAGTGGGACCAACTGATGTGTTACCAACAGCAAATTCTAAATGGAAAGCATTCAAGGAATTATTAATGTTGGAAGCTAATAGGCTTTTCATACTAACCAAGAAATGCTGTTCAAGGTTTAGGCCTAAATGGATGTCACATGAACTAATAAGACTCGTGGCATAAAAGAAAAATGCATGGGATGCATATAAATTATCAGGCAACACAGAAGCCTATGGTAGATATAAGCTAGTCCAGTGGTTCCCAAACTGTGAGCAGCACCTCAGGATGCAGCAGCGAATTCACAGGATATTTTAAATTTGAGGGCAACACAGCATTACTTGACAACTGTCAGACAATCCACAAACTATTGGCTTGAGGTAGTTCACAGTTTCGACATTACTTATTAAATTGTTTGGACTGAACTAATTAATAAACAGAACTGTTAGGTATTTCTTTTGGCCTAGATGCACTGTTAAATTACCAAGGCATTAAGAGCCCTGTGAAAAAATTACTGAGACACTAAGGTCACCGTGAACTGAGAAAGTTTGGGAACCTTTGAGCTAGTCTATAATCAAGTCACAACGGAGGTTAGGCAAGCAAAGGCAGATTACAAGAAATCTTGGTGGATGCAAAAAAAACCAACTTTTTTACCTATGTAAACTTTAGAAGGAAGGGGATTAATCAGATTGGTCCACTTGATAGATGGTTTGATTGTTGACGATCCTGTTCAGATAGCTGACAAACAATGATTTTGCATCTACATTCACACATGAAGAATACTGTAGGAAAGTGAAGGATAGAAGCTTATTAAACTCTAACAGGGGGATAAATGAAAAATGCATTTTTCATTTAGCCCCTGTTAGGTTTGTAATAACTGAGAGCAATGTGAAGGAGAAATTGAAGTTAAACATATGAAAGGCACCTAGAGTGGATGGGATCCATCCAGTTATATTAAAGGATGTGGCAAAGGAAGTAAGCAAACCCTTAGCCACAATTATGAGAGCATCCTTGGACATACAACCATTGTATCCCCCCACTTCAAATAAAATTGGTTCAGTCTTTTCGTAAACACCACAATGCAGCGGTGTAACTATGGCCTTTTACAACCAGGGCAGATCCCTCTGGTGTAAGCACCTAAATAGTTACCAATTTGAAAAAAAGTTTTAAAACTTAATTGATTTTAAGAAATCATAAACTAACAAACATTTTGCAAGGAACATTAAAAATTCAGTGAATGAAGTATAGTGCATTTACATAGTATTTAACATAACAAAAAGAGGGGAAAAAAAGAGATACAAAATGTAAAAATCAATAACAGAAGAGATTTCTAATTTCTATTTTCATGTCTTCATTTTGGCAAAATCAGATCATAATCAGATCAAGTGTATTACTTCCTGTTGTTGCATCTCTAACATGCTGCTGTATTCAACAGTCATCCAATAAATCCACAAAATTCTTGCTAGTGTGAGTGACCAATCCACAAGTTCATCATTATTTAGAAAATTTAAATCCCCTATTATAAAACATTCTGATTTACTGGTGCACTCTTATTTCTCTGTTATATATTTGTTTGTTATACTCATCCGAGTCATTAGGCCTATAATACACTCCTACTCGCATTTTTGTTTTATCAGTGCTTATGTCACACCAAATTGACTCAACATTGTACAGGCTACCCATGTTGACTGGATGCACCACTTTAGATTTAACATGCTTATTAACTAGGAGCCTAATCTCCCCCCCCCCACGCCATCCCATGTCCTTTCTGTACACATTGTACTCTATATTCAGCATCGCTTATGTCTCAACAACATGTCTCCGATATCTACACAATATATGCATTTGATGACTTAATCAGTACTTCAAATTCAAGATTTATTATGCTCCTAGCTTTAGTGCACATGAAATACATGCACCTGTTCTTACTTTTAGTTACCTTAATACAGCCCATGTATTTACTTCTCCATGTTGATCCACAGCAAGGCTTGAAATCCCTGACACCTTGGCTTTCCAGGCTGCTGCTGGTTCCAACAGAAGTAGTGCAAGAATCACTTTCACCCTTATCTGCAGTTCTAGTATCCCACCAAGCTGTCAGTTCTCCAACCCACCTCAACACTACCGTAACAGAATAACCAAATATTCTTGTACCCTTCTATTTAAACATATCTCATTCTTGTAAAAACAGTCTTTTCTATTATCTACTTTTGTTATGACAATTTGTTACAAAATAAGGCAATAGGCAGTAATAAGGCAATTACCATACACACACACACAGCAGTAATTGCTTTATTTCATAACCAATAGTCAAATATGCAGAATTGAAACCATTAATAGTTGATATTTAAACTTGGAACATTGAGAAAGAAGTATTACATATATATATTTTTTTCATTTTCCAAAAACATTTCTTTATATCGGTTCTAGAAAGAAAATCTAAATGATTTGACAGTATTCCCAGTCTCCGCCACGTCATATGACATCACTTGCCCTGTTTGTCCACCAATGATTTCGAGCCAAAGTCAATCAGAATTCATACGTATAGCCTACGAATGCAATTAATATTGTGAAGAACTAAGCTTTTTATTTTATTGAGAACTTTTATGATGATTTTGAATGTTTTTATCATCAACATTTGTTTATAATGGCACAGAAGAAATTGTTTGACTTTTTTCATAAAAGTGATTCAAGAAACACTTGAATCACTTTTATGAAATCACATTGAATCACATTTCTAACAGGTATCTGTTAGAAATGAAAACTGAAAAAATGGTGGTGTAATGATAACTCTAGATTATGTTTGTATAATGATTCCACAGCTTCAAAGCTAGTTAAAGTGAATATACTGAATAGTGGAAAAAGGAAATTTCTTTTAAAATGGAATTTCCAGGGCTTCAGTATGAAAGTGGTATGGCAAGGTGCAGAAGCAGCCCCAGGTTTATCGGTACCCTGTGCAAGATTTTTGGTGCGCCCTCTCAGACTTGAAATTTACAGCAAATCAGTGAATTTTCGGGGCATTTTGTGTCCGCTAAATTTTGCTTCCCTGTTCGGCTTGTCCACAACTCTTTTAGACATGAAACTTCCAAGTTGCACAATTTTTCAGGCCTACATATTCTGTTATTATTAAGTGCATGGAAGCATTAAACACTCAAGAGCATCCAGCTCTTGTGGGTAGCACAGTTGGTAGAATTGCCATCCTCCCAACACCAAGTGAAAAAGACCTGAGTTAGAGTCCTGTCAATGCTGCGAGGAGTTTTTATGGGCCATTTTCACAACATGGCTGAGTTAGTTGGTCTCAGGCAAGGGTAGCATAGTTCCCCCCACCCACCCCCAGAAACTCAGGTTTTCATCCAGCAAATTGACCACGGAACACTCAATTTACAGACAGTATATAGAGGGCAATATGGCCTTAGTTGCCGAAAACTCTACAACAACAAGACCATCCAGAAAATAGTGCAATTGCAAAGTGTGTTAAAAAGATGAACAAGAAAATATTTGCTCATTTGGAAATATGTTTCCATTGATATGTTACAATGTATATCACAATACATTTTGTATTGTGTATCACAAAGCATATCACAATACTTTGCCAAAAACAACAAGCCTTTCAGTGACATGAAGTCTTTTCCAATTAGCAAGCAAACTCAATGTTGAGGTTTTGGATGAATACACAAATAACGATCAGTGTAAAGAATTCATACACTACATAGCCCATTGTGTAAAGGAAAGTATTGCTGCCGACATCAGAGCACCAGAATTCATTTCTATCATGTTAGATGGCCCAACTGATAGGGCAGAAACAGAAGCATGTATAATTTATGTAAGATACATAAATGATGGATAGTGACCTCCAAAGCAGAGTGGTCAGGAGTGGGAGTGCAATAGCACATGTTCTTTGAGTAGACGTTGGCTCAAGCCCCTGGCTGCTAAATATGGTCAATCTGCCAACTGCCACTGGACCAGCGTGCAGTGGATCGATAATGGCTGTAGATTTATTTATTAATTATTTTACATAAATTAAGGCAATATCAAAGACGTTCTTGGCTATTGCTCCCTTGGAAAATAGTAGTGCTTCAGGCTACCTAGATGGCATTGACAAAGAACCAACAAAGGTATACTTAGACTAGAGAAAAGAAAAATGTCTTGTTGGACTAGCAACAGATGGAGCACCTTCTATGATTGGTGTTAGTGGTTTGGTAAGGAAAATCACAGATTGTGTAGAACATATCACAGCTATACATTACTTAGCACATAAGTTGCGATTAAGTGTTTCAAATCACTTAAAGTAGTACCATACAATGAGGAAATTTATCACTGCCTTATTGTAATTTTCAATTTCTATAACAGATCCAGTAAAACACAAAAACAGTCAGCAGAAACTGCAGAAATGCTATAAACAAAACTGTTGAAGTTAAAATGGGAACCATTAAAGCTGTCAGTCAAGACTGGAGACCTCTAGTAAGACATCTAACCAGAGAAACGTACCAACTGTGTGGTACTACACTTAAGGAGGTAGAAAATGAAAGACTTGGGAATAATTGTGCAGTCAGATATGAAGTTTTCTGAGCAATGCAGACAGGCTGCCAGGGCAGGTCATGGGCTGTTGTCAATGATATACAGGAATTTTGTTAGCAGGGAAAAGGAGGTGATTGTCCCTCTGTATAAGGCAATGGTCAGGCCATGACTTGAGTACTGCGTGCAGGTCTGGAGGCCTCATTTTAGGAAGGATGTAGATTTGATTGAGTGTGTACAGAAGGGCAACAAGATTGGTGAGGGGAATGAAGAGATCCTCTTACCAGGAGAGGCTTAAGTTCTGCAAATTGTAGCAGCTGGAGACTAGGCACCTGTGAGGTGATCTGATTGAGGTGTATAAGGCCTTGAATGGGTTGAGCACGCTGAATTCTGATGGGATTCTTTCACTTGTTCAGATTACGAACCTAAGGGGGCATAAATTGAAATTGAGGAAGGATAGATGTAGAATAGATGTGCGAAATTTGCCTTTAGCCAGCGGGTGGTTAATTGCTGGAACAAACTTCCATCTGTCATTGTGGAAGTTGATAGGTTAAATAGATTTAAGGAGGAAATGAACAAATACAAAGGGTACTAGGAAAGTTTTGCAATACAGCTTTGTTTATCTAATTTTTTCAAAGTAATTTCCTCTACATTCAATACACCTCTCCATCCTCCGAAACCAATCTTTAAACCAGTTCTGCCAAGTTTCACTAGGGAGTAAAGCACACTCGTTGTCCCAAGCCCATAGAAGGTCCTCATCACTGGAAAACCGCCTCCCTTTTAGCTTCATTTTCACATGCGGGAACAGTGCAAAGTCGCAGGGAGCAAGGTCTGGACTGTAGAGAGGGTGCTCGAGAAGTTTCAGTCCTGTCGTGGTCAAATATTCGGTGCAGGCTTTGGCGCGGTGAGCTGCAGCATTATCGTGATGGAGGTACCAGGTGTCCATTCTTGACTTTGGCCGCAGGTTCTTCATAGATCCAATGACTTTAGGCAGGCATTGTTCAGTATACCACTCAGCTGTGACTGTCTTCTGCGTGTCCAAAACGACACGTTCCACAATTCCACTCGATTTGAAAAATACAGCTATCATTTTCTTCTTTACAGATCGGGATTTTCTGACAATTACGGGTGTGTCGTCATCATCAAAGACCCAAACTTTGTTTTGAGCCTTGGTCGGCAGATCGTAATAGTACAGCCAAGTCTCGTCACCTGTCACGATGTTGTTCACATACCGAGATTGTCCCTTATCAAACTTTTTTAACATCTCCCGGCACCAAGTCACAAGTCGTGTCATCTGCTCTTCAGTCAGTTGATGCGGCACCCAGAGAGAACAAAGTTTCTTCACGTGCAAATGATCTTGCAGAATCGAACGAATTGCTGGTGCATTTAGGCCCAAAGTATCCTCTATCTGTTGGTAGGTCACTCGCCTGTTTTCGTCAAGCATTTTCCTCACAGCAGTAACGTTTTCCTCCGTAACTGACGTTCGTGGCCTTCCCGGCCTCTCAGAATCCTCCAGAGTGAAATTTCCCCTTTGGAATTCTCTATACCACCTGAATATCGTTGTACGATGTGGACAATCATCATCTAGTGCAAGAGTCATTTCTTCTAAGCACTGGTCTATGGTTAAACCACGCACGAAATTATACCGCAAAACTGTCCTTATCTCATTTCGTGACCACGATGCCATCGCAAGCACTTTACACTCTCACTACTAATGAATAACTGAGCCCATCGACTTGGCGCGGCGGCTACTATGCACGTATGAACATGTCTCAACATGCAGCAACAAGCAGCTTCCTGTGATTCATTGTTGCATCATATTGCAAAACTTTCCTAGTACCCTTTGTATTTAGAGGGAATTGTTTTGTAATTTTTTTTTTTTTTGGCTGATGCTGCATAAGCTCATACGCTTGCTTTCATGCATCACATGCCACTACTATCTCAAAAACTTGAATTATGGCAAGGAAAATGACAGCAAAAAAACAAAAGGCATATTGAAGACATTAAAAAATTGCCGATTCTTCAGAACCCTGCATTTTCTGCATGACTTTTTTTGCCATTAAAGAAGCCCTCTTTGGTTTTTCAGAAGACTGAGTTACTAAGAAGACATTGGCTAGTCTTTAAGAAGTTTTTTTTTTTTTTTTTTTTTTTGTAGTTGTTGGCGCATCGGCTTCTGTGGCCATAATGCACCTCCCAAGGTTTTTGCAGTACTTTGATCCAAGCCCGAGGCGGGATTCGAACCCGCGACCTTTGGGTTGCTAGGTAGGCACTTTACCCACCCGGCTAGCCCGGTCGGCCTTTAAGAAGTGAAAAACAAGATAGGGCCTATGGAGGATCAATTTGTAAATTTAACATCTGTGAATGGATTGCATAATGCTGTGCAGCTGACAAATTGTAAAAGGACATGATAAATTTAAAATAGATAGAAATAAAATAGAGAAAGGAATAGAGCTATAAATGAATGATTTACGAACACATTTACAGATGAGATATTGATATCTATGTCAATATTTGATACATTCACTTAGCCAAAAACTTCCTTAAGTTTTAGGAATCCCGAAATCAACTCTTGTTATTTGTTTGTTTTTTTTAGGAGCATTAGCAACTAAGGCCATATTGTTCCGGGAATATGCGGTGGTCATTCCCTGACCTTTCCGCATCCTTCGTATTTGGTGGTGATGGGCTCAAACCCCGGTCTAATCAAGGAAGCGTGTGCTATGCACTGATGCTTCTTCCCACCTGGCTACGGAGGTGCCTTCAACTCTTGTACCTCACTGTAAGTCCCTTCTGCAAGTCAACACCAAAGAAGAGATGGACATAATTGAGAAAGTGTTCGATGAGTGGTACGAGTTTGAAGTGTGTTTTAAAGGTTTGTCTTCGAAGGATTTACTGTAAAAGGTAGTGTGATCATTTTCCTGTTCTCTCGAAACTCCTGAAAATTTACTCAGTGTTATCCAAGATTAGAGTTAGCAAAAGCTTAAAATGCTGAAGTTCGTGACAAGGAATATGTACTTAGTCAAAGCTTAATAAAAAGATGGCACTCACCTCAATAATCCGTTATGGTTATATGAATTATGAAACAGTGGTGTGGGAAATCTTTGATTGAAACTAAAATCGGAAGCTAAGAATCTTCTTTTTATTAAGCTTTGACTAAGTACATATTTCCCTGTGTTCCCATATCTACAACTCCATGCGAACGAGAATTCAGCCAGATGAACCTGATAAAAAAATAAATCCAGATAGTCTCTAGAAAGTGGAAGTTTGGATGATTTGATAATGATCAATCGAAACGGACCTCACCTGTCACAATTTAAACCTAAGAAAGCTATAGACAAGTGGTATTTCAGTGCAAAAACCATTAGACATGTTCAAGGGCATAAATGTCATGCCTCTGTAAGTGGTGTGATTATATCTAAGAGGAAACAAAAAATACATTTAAGTGTACATATTTATTTGTGTATTTTTTCTTTCTTTATAATGAGTGCTGTACACACCATTATATTTTATATTATTATGGATTAATTTGCTTGAATATAGATGTACACTCTTGTGGTCTTATGTCACTGAAAATAAAACAGCATCTATTTTAAAAATCCTAATGACATGTATCATTGATAAACTAATATATAAATAGTTACCATATTTGCTTCAGCGTTTGTAGTTGCACAGGGTAAAAATTAACGATAGCAATAAGAAATAAATTAACTGACCAGGTCTGGGATTGAACAAATGACTATGATATATCAGGCAACTATGGTACTCTACCCAGGCTGACAACTGGCAGATTGATGAGCCAGTACAAAATTTTTCAAGCTCTGACTAAATGGTTAATACTAATAACTTGTACAAGTTTTTTTTTTACATTTCTTGTTCAATAAGAAACTAGAAGAATGTTTACCTTTTGCTTGACTCCAAATCCTTTTTATAAATCAATCTGAAAATCCTGTTGCTACACTATCACACCTTGATGTTACTTGATTGGTATACTCACAGTTTATCCCTTAGTGCTACTTTATCAAAATGTTCAATAATGCTGAATGAAATTTTTTTGGATAAGTACATATTTTCCTCTTTGACACAGATGTCAGTTCATCCATTTGTACATATATTTTTATAATGCTGATCACTTATATTTAACTACGTGCATGCATAAGGCTAAGTTTAAATTTCACATGCTATGATGTGACTCCTCAGATAAATGGAATATTTGTATTGTTGCCAGCAATGTGGTTAAATAAAGTGGGTACACATCTTAAATAAGATAATGAAAAAATAAGTTTTTTGGTCTTGGCTGTTTCAAGAATAAACAAATTTATTTTATTATTCTTTATTTAGATCCGTTGAGTCCAATATCAGGAATTAAGAAAAAGGAAATGCAATCTAGGGTGAAAAATTGCTTTTCAGAACTAGACGCTTGCTCTTTTTCTGATTAAGCTATCCACCTGGCCATCTACTGTTATTTACACTGTTTACAATTAGTTTCGGAGACATTTGCACTTGTGACATTTCTTAATGTACCAGTGTGTGTGTGAAAGGCTATAAATGAGGGTGGGGTTGTACATCAATACCGTCCCCTATTTTGAGCTGTTGGAAAAGACAGTACTAATAGTACTAGGAGTTGGGCCTAACTTCCTAGTAATCTTGGATTCAATTTTCAAAAAAAATTTAGCACATTAAGTTCAACTTAATTATAAATAAAGAGGAAAATAAAAAACTAAATAACACATCTTAAATAAAATTAAATAATATTCTTATCTTCTCACATTAAAGGTAATTAGCTAAATAAAACAGAATATATGCTTGCTTTATACATTTCTTCCTATCTTTTTACCAGACCATTGAATGGGCAGGCTCTAGCTCTCAAAGTCTCTCTCTCTCTCTCTCTCTCTCTCTCTCTCTCTCTAAATTCATTAAAGTAATTTGTAATTTATATAGCATTTGCATCACCTCCAACAATTCTGTTGATGCTCATGATTACACTATTACTAGTAAGTCATAAAACTGAAGATTTAGTTCAAGTTTTTTTTTTCCCCCCCCTGGTTTCAAGTACACCTTTCATTCATATAACAAATAAATTTCCGAATTCAATTTAAAAAAATAAGTGAAAGAAACTTTTGAATACCTGTGGCAAGAACAACAGCAGGTTTCACTGCAGAAACTGTTTCTGAGCAAAAATGTTTGAAATCAGGGCCACGGCTTGGATCTTGGAATAAACTAAGATGCAAATCTGATATCTGTAACAGATATAAATAATATTTTGGGTAAAAAATAAAAATTAAATAAATATAATAATTTTCTAAATTCGTTTTAAATAAGATAAATTTTAGAATAGACAATTAACAATCATGAAAACTGGAACAAAAAAAAAAAGTTGCTATTAATTATCATACATTCAATTTTAAATACTTCAATAAAAATAAAACTCAGAGAAAAAATTCTTATACTCCCATACAGCCCAAAGTAGCTAAAGGAGTTTACATCTTATAGTGTGTGATATCATCAAAATGATATCTCATATTGTGAATACCTTCACAACGAGTTGCCATGATATTGCACTACTTCGAATAAGTAACGCTTCACCTAAGGAGAAGACTAATGTTACTTATTCTCAGATGGATACCACCACCACCCATTCACACCGTTTCAGGGCTATTTGGCCCTTCTTCGGTGGGTGAGTAGGTACCCAAGTGATGCAATGATGGCAAAACAATTATGAAGTATAACTCCACAATATGAGATGCCTGATGGTGTATCATGTATTTAGACTCTAAAGCGTTTAGGGCATAAGCCTCAAGCTTTGAGAGAGTCTAGACTATGTATAAATATAGTGCAAGTGCATCAGAAATACATAATAGCCCTGAAACGGTGCCATCTGGGTGGTGGTATCCATCTGAGAATAAGTAACATTAGTCTTCTCCTTAGGTGAAGCGTTACTTATTCGAAGTAGTACAATATCATGGCAACTCGTTGTGAAGGTATTAACAATATGAGATATAACTTAAAATGATGCCGTTTTACTAATATTCTGATTTATTCAGATATAGCTATGTATTTCTGATGCACTTGCACTATATTTATACATAGTCTAGCCTCTCCCATAGCTTGAGGCTTATGCCCTAAACGGTTTAGAGTCTAAATATATGATACACTATCAGGCATCTCTCATATCGTGGAGTTTTACTTAACTGTTTTGCCATCATTGCATCACTTGGGTACCTGCCCACCCACCGAAGAAGGGCCAAATAGCCCTGAAACTTGGGTACCTACCCACTCACTGAAGAAGGGTCAAATAGCCCCTGAAACGGTGCTGCCAGGGGGAGCCTGATGATGTCCGGAGTTTCCGAGAATAGGTAACAACAGCCTTCTCCACTGGGGAAGCGTTGCCTATTCGAGGAGTTTGAGTTTTTGAGTGGTGTGAGTTGAAGGAGTTATTGTCCCTTTTATTCTTCTACACCGTTTCTTTTCCTCTTCCACTCCTACTATAACTTTCCTTCTACTTTTTGCTTTTCTAAGTCTAATAGGGACAAGTGGATATTCGAGTAGATATTCACATACATACATAAATAGCCCTGAAACTGCACCTGAAACAAACAATGTCTGCTTCCATGCAAAGGTTTTTACAGTTGGAAAAAATGGCGTTTAGGCTCTGATAAGTTTCTGAAAAGGTGGGGAGAGCCATCTCTTCTGTGCAGTTTGGTTGGAGATGAGGTTCATCTTAAGTACTGGTTTTAATTATTTGGAAAAAAAAAAAAAAAAAACCTGTTTTTTTTCGTTTATTACAAAATTCAGTTTTCTTGATAAAAATGTAGATCTCTTAGGCTCTCATCAAAACAGTTCCATGATATAGGTTTAAATTTTATAACTCATTTGTTTGGTTTAATAGACCTGGTCCAATGAGTTATTTTTCATATTAAATTCACAAATAGCTTTGAAATGATCGCCTGAATTAAGATTTTTCATGATTTAGGTTTGGATTTTATAATTCATTTGTTTGATTTAATAGATCGGGTCCAATGGGTTTTTTTTCACATTAAATTCAAAATAGCCCTGAAACGGCACCAGGGGAGCCTGATGATGTCCGGAGTTTCCAAGAATAAATAACAACAGTCTTCTCCACTGGGGAAGCGTTGGCTATTCAAGGAGTTTTGAGTTTTTGAGTGGTGTGAGTTGAAGGAGTTACTGTCCCTTTCATTCTTCTACACTGTTTCTTTTCCTCTTCCACTCCTACTATTACTTTCCCTCTACCTTTTTGCTTTTCTAAATCTAATAGGGACAAGTGGATAGTCGAGTTATTATCCCACGCATATACAAACAGCCCTGAAACAGTGCAGTCTGGGTTGTGGTATCCATCTGAGAATAAGTAACATTAGTCTTCTCCTTAGGTGAAGCGTTACTTATTCGAAGTAGTGCAATATCATGGCAACTCATTGTGAAGGTATTCACAATATGAGATATAACTTAAAATGATGCCGTTTTACTAATATTTTGATTTATTGAGATATAGCTATGTATTTCTGATGTGCTTGCACTATATTTATACATTGCTAAAGGGAATTTAAACAATTGGTGTATATTTCCAAAAAACGACAGGGAAGGCACATGCCCCAGCCCGTACCTTGAATCCACCAATGGTTCTTAGTCCCGTATAACATGGTTTCACACTACATGAGATTTTATAGGAACCTAACTACAGTGTTATATGAGGATTACCTGTGTGTGTGTGTGTGTGTGTGTGTGTGTGTGTGTGTGTGTGTGTGTGTGTGTGTGTGTGTGTGTGTGTGTGTGTGTGCACACAGTCTTTCTGTGCAGCAGTAGTATGGTAGAAGGCAGTAGGAGTTGTGGATTGAAAATTAGACTTTTATGGTGGGATGATGGTCAGATAATCACGTCAGTAACATTTTTGTGCATGCAACTGCAAATAATCCCCTAAAATCTGTTGGTGGATGTTATTCAAAGATGGCAAACTATAGGTGATACCTCAATAGAGTAAAAAAAAAAGATTTTGACAGCCTCGCAAATCTTAAATTAAAAGTCCTTCTTGCAATTATGTGTGCGTCCAAACATTTATGGTCACATAGTTTATACTAGCAGATAATGTGCATGTTTTTTATAGTAGCATAGTGAGTAAATTTTGCTGGGTGCATAATGATGGTACCCCAAGACCACAACTCACAATAACTAATCCTTTAACAGATACTGACAAAACAAAGATGGGTAGAAAAACAGAATCAGTAATTTAGACAAAATATAACTACACAAGTAAGCCTAAATAACTAATTTTTAAAGTTAGCAATGCACTTAGCTGGAAAAAATCTGGATCTCATTTCTTATGTAACATCAACAAAAAAGTATAATAGTTTTACATGGTACTTATATTACTAAAACATTTAACATCTAAAGCAGGTTTGTTGTATTTTCCCACAAAGCAAACATCATTAACATTTTACCAGAAGAAACAATTTGCTCTGTAACATATGAAAATTAGCCTGCCTCCTCCAACACACACACACACACACACACACACACACACACACACACACACACACACAAGTTCAATCCTGAAAGATCAAAATGCTAATACAGTACATAAAGCATTTTAAATCATTAAAACATTTAAGTAAGAATATATATATACATGGGGGTAAATAACAGAAACCATTCCTCTTTTCTCAACATCAAGCAAATATAAATGTAAATGTTATACAAGTATGACAACTGAAAGCAGTGATGGGTCATTCACTTTGTTACAACTTCCGAAACTTCACAAATTTAAATAAACAATAATGCAAACCTTCGACTATGAATTTTTTTTTCTACCCAACTATGTTACAAAGCCTTTATAGTACCACAGCTAGGATTGCAAGAAAGTAGTAAACATTAAGGTATGTGTTCTTCAGGTTAGTAAAATCAAAATACAATTTTTTTTTTTTTCCTTTATTAAAATTTTTTTTCTTTATTATAGTAAAAAGTCTAATAAAGAAAATTTATTCAAAATCCAGCCAATTCCTAGATAACAAATTCCTCCCTTCAATTATCATCCTACTGCACTTTCCAAAGTAATGGAGAATTCATCAATTTCCAACTCTTGCACCATCTAAAAATCTTCCATTTGATTACCAGTTCTCAAATATGGATTCCTTAAGTACAAATTCACTGGTGATATTTTGTCTTATGTTAACCATCTCACAACATATTTCTTAACATTTTTTAGAAACTGTAGTAACTGCTCTAAGCTTGTGGATCAAGTATAAGGGCCTTCACAAATGTCTCTCACAAGCTACATTTAGATTTTTGCTATTCTTACATTTCCATCCACTCTGACCACGCACTACATGTTGTGATAGGTTTGCATGACATGCCCTCGCTCTCTCTCCAATTTATCTTCACCAGCTAGTAGTGGAGTTTCTAAAGGCTCTCTTTTTTCACTTTTATGTATATTAGTCTTCCCTGAATAATATTTATAAAAGTTTTTTTATAAATATTTTATTTTTTTCGTACCTATAAATATTATTTAAATCATTAAAATGTTAAGAATATACACATGAGGTCCTCCTTGACAGTACAATAAGTTCACCACCTATCACTCAATTTGGAAAAGTCTAAGTAAAAATCCCGCTGAGGAGTGGAGAAATTCTTAAAAGCATCTACAAATGGAACCATAGTTAATTGATCCCAGGTGGGAAGAGAGTTGGGTTTTCACATTAGTTTGAGTTTTTCATCCTGCATAGCATGAAACTCCACCTGTGAACATGTGTACAGTCTGACAAACCCTCTCTGCACAGTTTCTTAAATTACCACCACCACACCAGTTCCTTAAATACTGATTGGCATCTAATTTCCCCAGTGAGGGGGGGAGGTAAACTTCAATACTCCAAAAATTCAGCACTGTTTTATTTCTTGAGGAGAAGGGGAGGGAATTTGCTAGACCTGCTGACTTCAATAAAAATTCAAATTTATAAACAAAATCTCTTCACTCAGAATAACCTTAACTTTAATCATTCTGGTATAAAATCACATCACTTCCTCTATATGGAAAAACAAAAAACTAGAGTATTGATCTTTAAAAAATAAAGAGCAATACTACTCCTCGAAAATGCTTTTGATTTTATGTGCATGTTAAAAGTGGTTAATGCGAGAGAGCAGAAACAGATGCATGTCAGTTAGTTGACTGTGATTGAAGCCCACATGACTATTAAATATGGTTAATGATGGTAATCTTGTCAAAATTATTATAATAACCAACTCCTCTGACCAATGTGATTGTGCCAGAGCATAAAGACTTTTGTTTTTTCTTCTTAAAATTTGCAGACTAAGTTCATATGAAAACTAGAGTTTTTGGTAGATGCTGCCTTCCCCCATCCCCAAAGCAAATATTTTGTCTATAAACAATATGCATTCTTCAGTTGGTTTGCCTATTCTGCTGGATGGAAAACTGGAATTTAGTGAGTGGGATAACACCCAAGACTACTGACTAGATCAAGCAGAATGTACAAAAAAAAAAAAAAAAACCAGCATGAGTTAACTAAACCTTTTCAATGCCACAAAAAGTTTTTCATGAAATTAACACAACTGATCAGTTAGTTAATAATAAAACAAATACCTTGGACAAGAATTAAAGAAGTTGTACAACACCCACATCCTACAAAGGTGGGTGTTGCTTTAATCGTTCTCTTTTCTCTTATTTATATTTTTATAATTTTATTTTTGTTTTTAAATAGTAAGGTAAAGTAAAAGTAAAGTGCAGCCATTATCAACCCACTGCAGGATGGAAGCCTCCTCAACAATTCATGCTGAGGGAAATGGACCATAATCTGCCATGCTGGTCCAGTGCGGGTTGGCAGATCGACCGTATTCAGCAGTCAGGGGTTTGAACCCCGATCTACTCAAAGAGCGTGTGCTACTGCACTCCCGCTCCTGCCCACTCGGCTACGGAGGCCTTTGTTTTTAAATAGGGGTGATCAACAGTTTAAAGGAGCAAAATGGCACCTTGTCTTATCTATAAAACCTTTTAACCCTGTAACTATAACCCTGTTAATTTGCTGCAAATTATTTTGTGGTTTAAATGCTTACCAATTTCATTTGCCTAAAATTAGTTGAAAAGAAAAATTCAAAAAACTTTTGTAAAGTTTGAGCTGCCTATTCAAGGTAACCTAACATTATTTATTAAGGATTGCCACATTTTAAAATACAAAAAGGAAGGCACCAAAGTTAGCATCCACCTTTGATAATCCAAAAAGAAGGGCATCAACTTCTTTAGGATGAAATATGGACTTTGGATATATAACAAAATAATTGCTAAAAAAAATTAAATACTGTATTTAAAAAACAAGTCTCTGCTAAGCAAACAAAGCATTTTTATGATTCAGTTTGTTTTACAGTGTGTTTGACAATCACCTTTTCCTTTATTTGATACTTCATTATCATAGCTGCACAATAAAGAGTGCACATAACATTCACCTTTACTACTCTTTTTTTTATGCAAGGATATTCTTTTACTCCACCATCATTTTGGCATTTTTAATAAGAGAAAATACACAATAAATAATAAAACACTTATTTATTGAAAGAGCAACATTTTAACTAACTAGTACCATAAAGTTTAAAACTATTAGTGCCCTTCACATGTAACAGTACATGCCGTTGCTCCCACAGAAAAATGAAAAATACACTGCATTCACATGCATCAACTTGTAGTTGATATACAATCAAAAAGAAATTGGATGAGGATAAGCTTTTGAATAAATACATTTTGAATTACCGTAATTTAGAAATCTGACAAAGTTCCAACAAACATGATCTAGTGAATTTGTTTATTCAATATTAACTTGGAAAGTTGGACAAGTGACATCTGAGGAAGGACACCTATTCAGAAAGAAATTTGGCTTAAAGTCAGATATATGGCAATCCTAGTAATCAGGTGGGTTAAGTTACTAGTTAAATTATCAGTTAAGTTATATGTGCACAGCATGACTGCACAAGCTATCAACCAATGATCACAACACAAGAAACTTTCCAGTAGCTTTAAAAGGACCAATGAGTTTCAATGACATTTTGACATTACAAGAATGCAAAATGGGATGACATGCGAAATTTCTTTCCTTCTTTTCCTTGGTCGGATTACTGTTTCAAAACTACTGATGTCAACGGTTGCTCAGATTGTATCAGTGAAATTATTCTTGTAGGAATGGAATCCTTTATTCCACACGCCAATTTAAAATCTTGTCCTTTATCTAAATCTTGGTTTTCCAATAAATGTGCTAAGGCTGTCCAAGAGAAGAACGTTGCATATCATAATTGGCTTCTTTCCAAATCTTCAGTTTCACTTTCTGCCTACACCAAAGCTTGCAATAATTGTAAAGAAGTTATTACTCAGTCCAAACTAAATTTTGAAAAGGGTAAGAGTAAAAAAACTTGCTTCTTGCCCTAATGGTAGCCGAGCATTCTGTTCTCTTGCCAAAGCTATTGGCCACAACTTTTGCCCATCTCTGCTCCCAACTCTGTCAATATCAAATAGTTCTGTTGTCACTTCAGCCAAGGATAAAGCTGACCTGCTAGCATCCCATTTTTCTTCCAACTCATGTATTAATGATCTTGGTAAAACACCTCCCACCATTCCCAACACTCTCCATTCAATGCCTCCTGTGGTCTTCCGTCAAATGGATGTCAGAATGATTTTGACGAATCTAGATGCTAAGAAAGCTCCAGATCCTGATGGTATTTCTCCACTTGTTCTCAAAACCTGTGCTCCTGAACTTACCCCTGTTCTTTAACGCTTTTTTTCACTTTCTTATCCCAAAGGTGTTTTTTCTTCTGCTTGAAAATTTACTCATATCCAGCCAGTTCCTAAAATGAGTGACAAATCCCTCCCATCCAATTATCATCCCATTGCAATTACTTCTACTCTTTCTAAAGTAATGGAGAAATAAATTAACCGCCAACTCTTAAACTACATAGAAACCTTCCGTCTGATCAATGATCACCAGTATGGATTCCATCAGTGTCGATACACTGGTGATATTCTGGCTTATTTTACACATTTATGGACAAATTCAATGGAAAAATTTGGTGAAACACAAGCAGTTTCTCTTGACATCTCAAAGGCTTTCCATCGTGTTTGGCATAAAGGTCTTCTCTAAACAGGCTTCCATCTTATGGTTTGCCAACTATTTTTTGTAATTGGTTATCCAGTTTTCTCTCTGATCACTCACTGAGGGTGATGATAGATGGCTCTCTGTCTTTAACTTCTCCACTAATGCCGGGTGTCCCCTAAGGTTCAGTTCTTTCCCCCACTCATTTCCACTTGTATATTAATGACCTTCTTCCATTGATTGGAAATTCTATCCATAGTTTTGCCGATGATAGCACATTGCATTCCACTTGAATGAGTACAATGAACAATTGTACAGAGAAATAGAGTGGGCCAGTAAATCAGAATGTCTTATAATGGGGGATTTTAACTTCCCAGATATTGACTGGAACTTGTGGGTTGGTCACTCACACACTAGTCAGACTTTTGTGGATTTATTGGATGATTGTTTTCTGCAGCAGCATGTTCGAGAGGCAACCAGAGAAAGTAACACTCTTGATCTGGTTATCAGCAGTGATCATTCGTGTATTAAGAATTTGCAGATAAAGGAACCACTAGGTGGCAGTGATCACAGTGTGCTGAAGTGGGATTTACTCAAAGAGGTAACTACCGTCAGGGGTAAAGGAAAGGGTTTTTGCTTCCGTAAAGGGGAGTACAGTGGTCTCAGACAGTTTTTAAATTCTGTACAGTGGGATCAACTGACGATGTTACAAACAGTAAATTCTAAGTGGGAAGCATTCAAAGAATTAATCGTGGAAGCTACTAGACTTTATATACCGATTAAGAAATATCGTTCAAGGTTTAGGCCTAAATGGTTATCAAATGAACTAATAAGACTCGTGACAGAGAAGAAAAATGCATGGGATGCATATAAATTATCAGGTGACGCAGAAGCCTGTGGCAGATATAAGCTAGTCTGTAATCAGGTCACAAAGGAGGTCCGGCAGGCGAAGGCGGATTACGAGAAATCTTTGGCAAAAGATGCTAAGAAAAACAGCAAGGATTTCTTTACTTATATAAACTCTAAAAGGAAGGGGATGAATATGATTGGTCCACTTGACATCGATGGTTCGACTGTTGATGATCCTGCTCAGATAGCAAACAAACTGAATGAGTATTTTGCATCTACATTCACACGTGAGGAATTATTACAATTTGAAAATGGAAGAAGGTTATCAAATTGTAGCAGTGTGCTTAATGATTTTGTAATAACTGAGAGCAAAGTGGAGGAGAAATTGTTGAAGTTAAACATAAGAAAGGCACCTGGGGTGGATGGGATCTATCCAGTTATTTTAAATGAGACGGCAAAGCAACTAAGCAAACCCTTAGCCATAATTATGAGAGCATCCTTGGACTCAGGGGAGGTTCCCACGGACTGGAGATGTGCAAATGTGTCCCCAATTCACAAAGGTGGATCGAAGGGTGACACGAGTAATTACAGACCAGTTAGTTTAACTTCTGTTCCGGGTAAAATAATGGAGTCGCTGGTTAAAGATACATTGCAGGATCATCTAGACAAGACTGCAGCAATAATTCAAACACAGCATGGGTTTGTTAAGGGAAAGTCTTGTCTGACAAATTTGATTGGTTATTATGATGTGGTCACAAAGGAACTGGATGCAAAAAATAATTCTGATATCATATACTTGGATTTCAGGAAAGCTTTTGACACTGTTGCGCATGGAAGACTACTGTACAAATTGGAGCAGAATGGTATTAAGGGTAAGTTGCTACAATGGATAAAAGGATGGTTAAGTGGGAGAAGACAGAGGGTGGTAATCAATGGGCGCTGCTCTTCGTGGACTAATGTTATTAGTGGAGTCCCACAGGGTTCGGTGTTGGGTCCACTGTTGTTTTGTGTATTTATCATTGATATTGATGAAGGTATATCAGGCTTAATGTCGAAGTTTGCAGATGACACAAAGGTTGGCAGGGTTGTTAATGACAGTAATGGCAGTGTGCTACTGCAACAGGATCTGGATAATTTGGGCAGATGGGCTAAGAAGTGGCAACTGAAGTTCAACCTTGACAAATGCAAAGTACTGCATATGGGTAGAAGTAACCCGAGAGAAACATACCAACTGTGTGGTACTACACTTAAGGTGGTAGAAAATGAAAAAGACCTGGGAGTAATTGTGCAGTCAGATATGAAGTTTTCTGAGCAGTGCAGACAGGCAGCTAGGGCGGGTCATGGGGTTTTGTCAATGATATATAGGAATTTTGCTAGCAGGGAAAAGGAGGTGATTATCCCTCTGTATAAGGCAATGGTCAGGCCACGCCTTGAGTACTGCGTACAGGTCTGGAGGCTTCATTTTAAGAAGGATGTAGATTTGCTTGAGCGTGTACAGAGAAGAGCAACACGATTGGTGAGGGGAATGAAGGGATTCTCTTACCAAGAGAGGCTTAAGTTCTGCAAATTGCAGTGGCTGGAGACTAGGCACCTGCGCGGTGATCTGATTGAGGTCTATAAGGCCTTGAATGGGTTGAGCACGCTGAATTCTGATGGGATACTTCCACTTGTTCAGATTACCAACCTACGGGGACATAAGTTCAAATTAAGAAAGGACAGATGTAGAATAGATGTGCGGAAATTTGCCTTTAGCCAGCGGGTGGTTAATTGCTGGAACAAACTTCCATCTGTCGTTGTGGAAGTTGATAGGTTAAATAAATTTAAGGAGGAACTGGACAGGCATTTGGAGGGAATGGTGTGATTTTTTTTTTTTTGGCTGATGCTGCATAAGCTCCTACACTTGCTTTCTTGCATCATGTGCCACTACTACTACTACTACTTTCAATTTTGAGAAACCTTGCCTTGCTCAATCAGCTTCAACTTCTCGAATATTCAGGTAATTAACTTATCCACTAATGGCGATCTCCAGGTAATTCTCCACTGTTCTTCTATATATTAATGACCTTCCATTGACTGGAAATCCTATCCATAGTTTTGCCGATAGTAGCACATTGCATTCCACTTTCCATTTTGAGAAACCTTGTCCTGCTCAATCAGCTTCAACTTCTCGAATATTCAGGTAATTAACTTCTCCACTAATGCCGATCTCCAGGTAATTCTCCAGTGGGGCAAAGACAACTTAGTTGATTTCAATCCGTCTAAAACTTAGTTTTGCCTTATATCTCGCAAAAAGGATTCTTCTGTTCCTATGCTTATCTTTGGTAACACTCCGATTTCTAGGCAAAATGATATATCTATCTCTTTTGGGGATTACCCTGACTTCTAATCTCTCTTGGCACAAGCACATTACAAATATTGCTTTCTCTGCATCTAAAAAACTTGGTTTTCTCTTTTGATCTCTGTGTTACTTTTCTTCCAAACAGCTGTTCACTTTGTACAAATCGCAAATCTGCCCTACCATGGAATATTCTTCCCACACCTGGGGCGGTGCCCCCAAAACCACTCTCAGGCTTCTAGATTCCATTCAGAAGAGGGCAGTTAGGTTAATTAATGACTCATCTCTAACAGAGTCTCTCCACTCTGTCTCATAGACGTACTGTTTCTGCTAAATGCCTTTTCTACAGATACTTCCATCGGCACTGTTCTCTGAATTGGCTTCTATAATTCCCACTGTCTCTTTCAAAACAGTCCAAACACGTGCCGCCGCCAGCGAACATCCATTTACTGCCTAACTTCAAACTCACAGAACCAACTTTTCATCTTTCTCGTTTATTCATTCAACTACCATTTTCAGGAACACCCTTGCTTCATACGTATTTCCTGAAAGTCTACAGAAGATCAAGTCTAATGTCAACAAATATCTTCTTTTGTCTTCTCAACCTCCAACCCAAGCATGGTACTAAGTATTATAAGTTCTAATTTCTTATTTTATTCCAAAGAAGGCTTTAAACATTCACTGATTTTATCATAAATAAACATGAATAACAGAAAGCATACCCAGAAAAGTTGAAGAACATCACATATACACAACATCAAATTTCATGCATATACAGGGCGGCTCAAAAATACACAGCATAACTTCAGGAATGAGATCCTCATATATAGACAATAAAAATATTTTATATCAACATAGTCCTGGAAAAGCTTGGTTCCCGAGTTATTAACCGGAATGTCTTATCTCCCGTAGGTGATTTTCTTCATCACCAGGTACTGACAGAATATGGTGGTTTTCCATTCCGACCATGTACTCAAATCGGGAGCTAGCGGATATGCACTTTATGTACAGTTTGGCAGACGGCAATGCTCTGGAGGCTCATCGTTTATACCACAAAAGGTTCCCAGAACAAAGATGTCCAGACAGGAAAACGTTTGAAGGTATTCATCGCTGCCTTTGTGAACATGGGACCTCTACACCTCGTGTTGCCGACAGAGGATGACCAAGATCTATGACTCCTGAAGTAGAGGAGGAGATTTTGGATGTTGTGCATGCCACTCCTGGAATCAGCACACACAGAATAGCAATGCAACTGGCTGTTCAACGTTCGACTATTTGGAGAGTGTTGCGAGAACATCAACTGTATCCTTATCATCTGCAATGGGTACAGGCCGTGTCACCAGCAGATTACACTGCGCAAGTAATGTTCTGCCAGTGGTTCTTGCAGCAGTGTGGTACAACTCCTCACTTTCCTGCCTTAGTGATATTCACAGATGAAGCACAGATCACATGAGACAGAATCCAAAACTTTCACAATCGGCATGTATGGGCTAAGGAAAACCCACATGCAATTCTTCCATCACATCACCAACAGCGGTTCAGCCGCAACATCTGGGCAGGTGTTTTTGGTGATAAGTTATTTGGGCCCCATGTACTTCCAAACAAACTCACAGGGCAGACGTACAGAAACTTTCTGGGAAACAACATGCCTGATTTCTTGGACGACACGCAACTGATCATTCGTCAACAAGCACACTTCATGCACAATGGTGCTCCTGCACGTTTCAGCCACCTAGCCCGCAATTACCTGAATTGAAGTTGGTCCACCTCTACCTATCCACCTTGTCGGTGGATAGGTAGAGGTGGACCAACTGCCTGGCTTCCACACTCACTGATTTAAACCCACTAGATTTCTTCTTGTGGGGCCACTTAAAGCCATTGGTGTATTCGACTCCGGCAGCTGGTGTGGAAACTCTCCGCAATCGAATTGTGAGACAATATAAAACGTGCCATGAATTTGGCATAGTTTTCGCAAGTCGATGTGAGCCCTGTATTCAGGTAGAAGGTGGACATTTTGAACAATTACTATAAAGGTGATGTGAACAGTTAAGTGTCACAGACAGACCTTCAAAACTTGGAAACCAAGCATTTCCAGAACTATGTTGATATAAAATATTTTTATTGTCTACATATGAGGAACTCATTCCTGAAGTTATGCCATGTATTTTTGAGACACCCTGTATAAGCATCAGCAAAAAACCATGAGGGCTAAAAAGAGACAAACATCATGGAGCTGGATTGTCAACTAATTAATCAATCAATTTCATGGGAAAGATTTCAATAGTGTTAAAAAGGTCTAGCAGGATTTGATTCCAGGTCTTTTCCACTTGGTGTAGAAGGATAGCAATTGTAACCATTTAAAAACTTAATATGAATCTAAGAGCAACTATGGCTCAATATATCCTATATTTTATAAATACTTAAAAATTACAAAAGAGCTACCTCAGTACTTCTTCATAGGATGACTTCAATCCTTTACTCTCCAGGTCGATTTAAAAATAATTTAGAATGCATAAAAACTTTAAAAATTATTAAACATGTTCAACGCTCTTAGTACATGAACAATCCAGTGCCCCAGGATCACTGTCGAAAGCCCCAACCCAGACCCTCCAAGAGTGACTGAAGACATGAAAAATATAAAAATAGATGCTGATAAAAATATATCACAAAATAAAGTTTTTATGCATTTTAAATTGAACCTGGTCAGTAAAGGATAGAAGTCATCCTATGAAGAAGTACTGAGGTAACTCTTTTGCAATTTTTAAAACTTAAATATCTAATGGTAAGGGTTGGATATTTGAATACGATGAAGGAATTATAGACTATACAACTCTGATACGGAGCAATATGGCCTTAGTTGGTAATGCTCCTAAAAACCAAATAACAAACAAACAACTCTGATGTGACTTTAGACTGATCATCATATATACTTGTCTCTAAGTTTGTTTGTTTTTTTTAATTGGGCAAAGCAATGGCATCTATGCAATAGATGCCATTTATGCACAACTATCCAATTACTTCAAATCACCTCCCAATTTCCATTGCATTTAGAGTTCAGATCCAAATACCCAAATAAATTATTCCCCGTCATGGCATACTTCAAAAAACGACTACTTGACTGTGCAGTTATATCTGCTTGGCTTTATTTCTGAAATATATGACTATGCTAGTTTAGAGACATTGCAGCATTAGTCAAAAGCACAAAATAATATATATAAAATTACATAAATAAGCATCTCCACTTTACCATTGTCCTTTGCACCTTAGATCAAGAGATTTAAGATTCAAAGGCCAACACTAAAAGACTTGGCATCATATATCTATACGTTTCTAATTTCAGGTAAATTACTGCCAACCATATCCCTAGTTAACTTGGTACTGGATGCAAAAGAAGCATCCAGATATTGCATTTGACATAGCTAGTCTTGATCCTAACCAGCACTACATGCAATGCTAAAGACAATGGGACTATTTAAAATGTTTTGCACTCCATAATTCTTATATGTGAGCTGAGCAGATATTGGTTTAAAATGGTTGCTGGAGCAGTGGAGATGAAAATATGATCTGTTGAATGTTTACCACTGACAGATATAGGCAACCCCTGTATAACACAGTACATCTACAACACTGTTTCGCTCTAACACGGTTTGAGAATTGTGGGAAATCTCACATAATATGGTATTTTTGAGCTTTTGTGCTGGGAAGACTCTGCTATTAAGTTAGATGTAATTTTCAATGTTTCCATTCCTTTTTGTGAATCCCTGCTGTTGCCTTGCTAGTTGTTATTGCCTTCATGGTATTTTAATAAAGCATATTTTTGGAGGGCACTAACATAAAACAATTCAGTTTCAGTTTATTGGTCTTTTCTGTTAGTGTAATCAATTATAAACAGGTAGTAAACTCAATCTTCTTGCATTTGCTATGTACCGATAGCTGGAATTCTGTGGGTTTTCACGTTATTATGGTGAAATGTGTTTCCCCCTTCCATGAAATATTCAATCATATAAAAAACATAAATAAATGCTCAGAAACTCATTACTCTGTATCTCACTTGCACATATTGTGTTTGTTGTGACTTGTGCGTGTCATGTTCTTTAATTAAATGAACGTACATTATCTGACATAAGTATCACAGTTTGTAAGGCAAGACGTTTGTTCAGTTATTACTATTTAAGTTACTACTATTATAAAAATAAAGTTAAAATATTAAGTTATTACTACTATAAAAATTAAATTTCCGATAGTTACAAAAATAAAAAAAGGTGCATTTTTGTTAGCTTTGGGAACATAAACCCCCCTTTTTGTACTGGTTCTTAGTCCTGTATAACAGTTTCACATTACACGAGATTTTGTAGGAACCTAACTACCATGTTATACGAGGGTTACCTGTATATACATGTGGAGAGGAAGCCACAAAGTATTGAATCAGCATGTACCATGTCCTTTTCTAGGCCACAGGCAATCTTCACAGGCCAATTTGTTCTTGTATGAGCAATGCTTTCATAGAACAGTAATGATCCATTCATAACTCTTGAGAAAGTGCACCCTTAAACACTGTGGTAGAGTTCTAAAGTTTCAGCACACTCAGAGTTTGGGCACTATTAAAGTCCCTTCCATTCAGCATTGAAGGGCCTGTAATTTTGAAAGTGTTGAACTAATGTATTTTTTTTTTTTTTCATATGTTATGGGAAATGTGTGTCCAGAACATTTTTACGTTAAGAGACTTTTGGAAATCTTACAATATTTACCACGCCATTTTAAACATTAATAAGGCCTGGGTGGAAATTACTAAAAGTTGTTGAAATGCCGCATGGAAGAAAATATGCCCACAGCACGTAAAAGTCTTTGAAGGATTTGAAAAAGAAATCATATGAAGAGGTTACAGATAAGGTTGTAAAGGTTGCAGAGCTACTTCAGTTGGAGGTTGATGCCAAAGACGTGGAGGAGTTAACAGAGGAAGAAGAGAAGGAATTATCTAACGAAGAACTTATTAACTTGCAGGCAGCAATAGTGAAAGAAGAAGAAAATACTGATGAAGCTCAAGATGAACCAAATGAGGAGCCAAGACACTTCATCACAAAAGAGATGGCAATGGCAAGTTTTGAGAAGATGGATCTTGACAGCAAACTATTCTTAAAAGCTAAGAGGGGGGTGAATGATATGCTTGCTTGCTACAAAGAAATCTATGGTGAAAATAAAAAACCACCATCCAGTCATCCACTAATATGTTCTTTCATAAGGTTGAGCAGCCGACCCCTTCTAAATCTCAACAACCTTCAACCTCCGCAGCGGTATACTTATCAGCTGAAGACGTCGATTCTGGCAACGATGCTCGAGAGGTAAAATTTACTGACGTTATGCCTGTCTCCTCTCTCTTTTTGTAATTTTATAATTTTGAAATTTTTTTAAATTGCACGCTTGTAATTTTTCCTGCAAATGAGATTAAAAAAATTGAATAACTACAATAAATAACATTTCATCGAACATTTCTTTTTTGATTCAATCAATTCAGCGAGCACAGTTGAGAGCGCTGCACAAGCATGGGGGAAATTCCGACTTATGTAGCATTCCATGGAATGCAACCCTTACGTAAGTCGAGGAGTTCCTGTATAATAAAAAGTGTACTGTGAATGAAAGACAATGAAAGCTGATGTTTATTTTGAGGTGGTGTAAAAGGACACAAAGAAAATGAGGAACCTATCCGAATTCCAAAGAGTTGATGCAAATGATGAATTCCAAAAATATCGATGCGCATTTAGTAAGTTAGTACATTTGGGCATGGGTGGCTAAAAATGCTGATTTGTTTAATGTATCCATTGCAATTGTATTGAAAGTGACATCTGCATTTAAGTATGGAAAAATCTGATAGAATGAATTGTGGGAGAAAACTGAATATGCCTAAAAGAGACTGCAAGACAAAAAATTATTTTAACCCAAAAACATAAAACTACCGACTCAAAAATAACTGCAGGACTTAATGTCAGTCCCAGCAAGCCAGCTTATAGAAAAACAGTTCAGAAAGAACTTCACAAAGCTGAAATTTATGGCAGAGCTGCAATTGCCAAGCCACCTATTACTAATAGTAATGCTAGAACCTGTTACACACCAGTTAGCTTAACTTCTGTTCAGGGAGAAAAAAAATAACGAACACTACTATTTGTGGACTAATGTTATATGGAATCCTCCAGTGTTAAGTGCTGGGCCCATTGTTGTTTTCCATATTTATTAATGATATTGATGAAGGTATATCAGGCTTAATGTCTAAGTTTACAGATGATACAAAGGCTGGCAGGACAGATGGCAATAATCTGCTGCAAAAAAGATCTAAAAATATTATTCAAATGGGCTGAGATAAGGTGCAGTTTAACATTGACAAATGCAAGGCAGTGCATATGGGTAGCAGTAATCTAAGATTAATTATATAATATCGGTGTAGATACACCATAGTTAACTCATAAATTTGAACTAGGTATGTAGCGTAAGAAAGGCATTGTTTTAATAGTATCTCATGTGGGGACCTTCACAACGAGATAGCTGGTATTGCACTACTTCAAATAAATAACACTTCTCTAGGAGAGAAGACTACTGTTATTTATTTTCAGAGGATACCACCACCCAGACAATCATTTCGAAGCTAGCGGGCTTCATCATCAGTGGGCGGGCAGGTACTCTGGTAGTACAACATGCCATCACAGTTGCAAAGTTATATCCACAATATGAGAGATGCCAAAGGGCGTTGGTAATAATGTATTTGAAAACGAAATGCACAATCCTTATGGGTTTTGGTAATTAACTATATAATATAGTATAGATACACCATGATTAATCCATAAATTTGAACTACGTATGTAGCATAAAAGGCATCGTTTTAATAGTATCTCATATCGTGAGTGCCTTCACAACGAGATAGCTAGTATTGCACTACTTCAAATAAATAATGCTTCTCTAGTAGAGAAGACTACTGTCATTTATTTTCATTAGATACTATTAAAACGATGCCTTTTACACTACATACGTAGTTCAAATTTATGGGTCAACTATGGTATCTACACCGATATTATATAGTTAATTACCAAAACCCATAAGGATTATGCCTTGTGCATTTTGTTTTCAAATCTAAGATTAATGTACCAACTGTGTGGCACTACACTCAGGGTAGTGAAAATGAAAAACACCTGTGGGTAATTGTGAAGTCAGATATGAAATGCTCTAAGCAATGCAAGACAGGCTGCCAGGACAGCCCATATGGTTTTGTCAATGATATACAGGAACTTTACTAGCAGAGATAAGGAAGTGATTATCCTGTTGTATAAGGCAATGGTTAGGCCATATCTTGAGTGCTGCATACAGGTCTGGAGGCTTCATTTTAGGAAAGATGTAGATCTGCTGAAACGAGTGCAGAGAAGGGCAACAAGGGAATGAAAGGGTGGTCTTACCAAGACAGGCTTCAGTTCTGCAAATTGTAGAGTCTGGAGACTAGGCACCTAAAAGGTGATCTGATTGAGGTGTTTAAGGCTCTGAATGGATTGTGCAAGCTCAATTATGATGGCATTCATCCCTTTGCTCAGACTACACAAGAGGGGACATAAATTCAAAATGAAGAAAGATGGTTGCAGGACAGATGTGTGGAGGTTTGAGTATAGCCAGTGGGTGGTTAAACAAACTTCCATTTGGTGTTGTAGAAGTGGACAGTTTGAATAAATTCAAGAAAGAACAAGACAAATTACCAAAGGGGATAGACAGGTGATGTGAGAGGGGTTTTTTTTGGCTGAAACTTTATAAGCTTGCTTTCTTGTATCATATGCCACTACTACTACTAATAATAACAGAAATACAATGCAATGGTGTAAGGGGGTGTACAAAAACTGGACACCTGATGATTGGAAACATGCTATATTTTCAGACAAACCATTTTCACAACTTTTCTAAAACAGGGAGAGTTTACATTTGTTAGAAATTGCCAAAGGAAGCACATCAACCTAACTGTGTTGTGCCCACTGTGAAACCTGGAGGAGCATAAATAATGATTTTTCCAGCAATATCTTAATATTCTTTAGATTGAACAGGTTAGTGCATTGCATCATGTTAGTTCGCGGTAAATCACCGAAGTAGGTGAAATGGCATCATTTTTGTTATATCTCATATTGTGAATGTTCACAACAACTTGCCTTGATATTGTACTACCTGGAATAAGCAATGCTTCACCAGCGGAGAAGAATAAGATTACTTTTATTTGGTGGGTATCACGACCCAGATGGCACCGTTTCAAGGCTTTTTGGTCTCTCATCGGTGGGTGGGTAGGTACCTTGGTGTTCCTACACAAAAAGCCTTGAAACAGTGCGGCCTGGGTGGCGGTATCCAAAGAGAATAAGTAACATTAGTCTTTTCCACAGCTGAAGCAGTGTTTATTGGAGGTAGTACAATATCAGGGCAATCCATTGTGAAGGCATTCACAATATGAGATAAAAAAAAAGATTCCATTTTGTCTACTTCAGTGATTTATCTTGAACTAACATGATGCAAAATTATCATTCTTCTCTTTCTTGGTGATTCCTTTCTTCTCTCTCTCAGGGTAACAGGGAATTTTTTTTTTTTTTTGGCCAGTGTTGCATAAGCCTCAGGCTTTCTTGCACCATATGGCTATTAATAATAATAATAATGCACTAGCTTGTTCGATTAGTGACTTTTCCGTAGTCTGAGGCTTTTAACCCTAAAACCTTTTTAGTCTATTCTTTAGGTCTTATCACCCTGAGCAGGTAAATTACTATCATTGATTACCTTGATATTCCTAGTGACCAAGTCCATCTCGTGGTGCAAACATTGTTTGCCACAAACTATGCCATGTTTCAAGACAATAATACTAAAATACAAATAGACAGATGTGTCAAATCTTGGATTGGGGAGTATGAAACTGAGGTTAAACATTAACCCCAGGGGCTCACATGTGGTATGGGCTTGGCACACCCAGGGTACTGGGCTGGATATCATTCTTCTCTTTCTTGGTGATTTCCTTCTACTTTTGACTCTCTGTCTGTCTCTCTCTCAGGGTAACTTGGGATTTTTTTTTTTTTTTTTTTTTTTTTGACTGGTGCAGCATAAGCCTCAGGCTTCCTTGCATCATGTAGCTAATAATAATAATCTCCCACTGCCAGCACTATCACCAGACTTAAACATTAGTGAGCTATTGTGGGCACAATTGGAAACAAAAGTGAGAAGAAAGTTTCTTACACCTTTATTGGTATAACGATAGCCTTCCTTACATTGGGTGGAAAAGGCCCAAGTTCATATCCCATCAATTACAAGGAATTTTTATGAGTCTTCACAATGTGGCTGAGTTAGTTACAGTTAGGCAAGAGTAGCATTTTTTTTTTTTTTTTTTTTTTGCAGAAACTCAGGTTCTTCATCCAGCAAATACCAAATTGACTACAGAACACACAATTTAAAGACATGGTGCAATATAAGTTGCTGACACTCTTAAAACCCTACAACAACAACAATCACCACCACCACCTTCCTCATTCAAGGAGCTTGAAATGTTCCTCCATGAAGAGTGGTCTAATATCCCTCTGAAGACAGTTCAAGATTTGAAACTATTGCATCTCCCCCCCATAATTCTCCTTCAACCCATGCACAGTACTAAGTACTATAGGTTTTGATACCTTTCATGTTTGGGGTTTTCATAAAAAAAAAAAAATGTAGAATACAAACTGTTTTAAAAGCAAAGGGTTGCTCAACACCATATTAGTGTATACCTGTAACTCTTATCCATTATTTTGTCCACCCTCTATATCTCCCTCCATCTCAGGTAGTTTATATCCTTCCTGTGACAGGATTTGAATCCAAACATCTCCAATTAGGCAGGTGGGGGGCGAATTATATTGAAAAATAAAATATCAGCTGAAGGAGAACAATCTGGAGATTCATTCACTTTTAGGCCGCAGTAGCCAACTGGCCAGGCATGAGGATGCATGTGCTTTGAGTGACCAAGGTTCAAGTCCTTGACTGCTAAATATGTTGTGTCCTCTATTCTCTCTATCTTGTGAACTCCTCTGACCGTGTGATCATCCCACAGTAAGTTCACAATACTGTCATAGAACACGGTTATTTAAACTATTTTATAAAAAAAAAAAGGACTAAGGTTAGTAGTAGGCTTGTCATTTATGTAGCCTATGAACTAATTGACAATATGCAGGAGGTATAACAAAACTGTCCAGACAATTTTAATAAATCTTCTGTTTATACTCCGGGACGACCAAACGGTCAGAGGAGTTCACAAGATAGACAGAATACAAGAAACAGCACCGTATTCAGCAGTCACGGGCTTGAACCCCGGTCACTCAAGGCACGTGTACTTATGCACCCGCGCGCCTGACCACTAGGCTACGGCGGCACTACTAAATGTTATAAAATGTATAACCTTCAAGAAAATATTAATACAAAATGTACACTCATGTTCAGCTGATATTGGACTGATGATTTTCCTTGCAGCTTCTGTGGTAAATGTGTGGTTACCAGTATAACAACAAAGTTTTTACGTAACTTCTATGACACAGCTACTAAATTGCAGGAGGTATAAATTCTTCCCCCACCTCCCCCCAATATACAAATTACTGACATGATATATTAATGCCTCATGGCTTTGAGATAAATGCCTATGGCATATCTCAAACAAAACCTAATTGTTTCTCATCTCAAGATGTGAAAGGAACTGTCTTATCAAATTCAATCCCATATGATCACCTCAATTTCACCTGGTTACCAGAGATTAACTTAAAGGCAAAACAAAAGCAAAACAACAGATTTTTATTTTTATTTTTTTTTTTTTTATGTGAACCCCAAACACGAGAGGTATTAGAACCTATAGTACTTAGTATCGTGCTTGGGTTGGAGGTTGAGAAGACGAAAGAAGATATTTGTTGACATTGCACTTGAACTTCTGTAGATTGTAATGTTCAGGAAATAGGTATGAAGGAAGGTTGTTCCAGAAAAGGGCAGCTGAATGAATAAATGAGGAAGATGAAAAGTTGGATCTGTGGGTTTGAAGTTGGACAGTAAATGGATGTTGGCTGGTGGCGGCACGTGTTCGGACTGTTTTGAAAGAGAGAGCAGGAATTATAGAAGCCAATTCAGAAGAACAGTGCCCATGGAAGTATCTGTAGAAGAGGCATGCAGCAGAAACAGTGCGTCTATGAGAAAGCGAGTGGAGAGACTCTGTTAGAGATGAATCATTAATTAACCTACCTGCCCTCTTCTGAGTGGAATCAAGAAGCCTGAGAGAGGTTTTGGGGGCGCCAACCCAGATGTGGGAACAATATTCCATGGCAGGGCGGATTTGTGATTTCTACAGAGTGAGCAGCTGTTTGGAAGAAAAGTAACACCGAGAGCAAAAGAGAAAACCAAGTTTTTTAGATGCAGAGGAAGCAATATTTGTAATGTGCTTGTGCCAAGAGAGATTAGAAGTCAGGGTAATCCCCAAAAGAGATATATCATTTTGCCTAGAAATCGGAGTGTCACTAAAGTTAAGCATAGGAGCAGAAGAATCCTTTTTGCAAGATATAAGAGACTGAGTTTTAGAAGGGTTGAAATCAAACTAAGTTGTCTTTGCCCCACTGGAGAATTACCTGAAGATCGGCATTTAAGGAATTGGCAGCAGATTTTCGAGAAGTTGAAGCTGATTGAGCAGGACAAGGTTTCTTAAAATGGAAAGTTGAATGCAATGTGCTATCATCGGCAAAACTATGGATAGGATTTCCAGTCAATGGAAGAAGGTCATTGATATACAAGAGGAAAAGAGTGGGGGAAAGAACTGAACCTTGGGGGACACCGGCATTAGTGGAGAAGTTAGAAGACAGAGAGCCATCTACCATCACCCTCAGTGAGTGATCACAGAGAAAACCGGATAACCAATTACTAAAAACAGTTGGCAAACCATAAGATGGAAGATTGTTTAGAAGACCTTTATGCCACACACAATCAAAAGCCTTTGAGATGTCAAGAGCAACTACTTGTGTTTCACCGAACCCTTCCATTGAATTAGTCCATAAATGGGTAACATAAGCCAGAATATCACCAGTGGATCGACACTGACGGAATCCATACTGGCGACCGTTGATCAGACGGAAGGTTTCTAGGTAGTTTAAGAGTTGGCGGTTAATTGATTTCTCCATTACTTTAGAAAGAGTAGAAGTAATTGCAATGGGACGATAATTGGATGGGAGGGATTTGTCACCCTTTTTAGGAACTGGCTGGATATGAGCAAATTTCCAAGCAGAAGGAAAAACACCTTTGGAATAAGAAAGTGAAAAGAGGCGGCAAAGAATAGGAGTAAGTTCAGGAGCACAGGTTTTGAGAACAAGTGGAGAAATACCATCAGGATCAGGAGCTTTCTTAGCATCAAGATTCATCAAAATCATTCTGATATCCTTTTGACGGAAGACCACAGGAGGCATTGAATGGAGTGTGTTAGGAATGGTGGGAGGTGTTTTACCAAGATCATTAATACATGAGCTGGAAGAAAAATGGGATGCTAGCAGGTCAGCTTTATCCTTGGCTGAAGTGACAACAGAACCATCTGGTTTGGACAGAGGTGGGAGCAGAGTTGGGCAAAAGGTGCGGCCAAAAGCTTTGGCAAGAGACCAGAATGCTCGGCTACCATTACGCAAGAAGGAAGTTATCTACTCTTAGCCTGTTCAAACTCTAGTTTGGACTGATTAATAACTGCTTTACAATTGTTGCGAGCTTTGGTGTAGGCAGAAAATGAAACTGAAGAATTAGAAACAAGCCAATTACGATATGCAACATTCTTCTCTTGGACAGCCTTAGCACATTTATTGGAAAACCAAGGTTTAGATAAAGGACGAGATTTTAAAGTAGAGTGTGGGATAAAGGATTCCATTCCTGCAAGAATAATTTCACTGACACGATCTGAGCAAACGTTGACATCAGAAGTTTTGAAACAGTAATCCGACCAAGGAAAAGAAAAAAAGAAGTCTCGCAGGTCATCCCATTTTGCATTCTTGTAATGCCAAACAACACGAGGTTGGGAATAGCCATGAGATAAAGGTTCCATTGGAGAAGAGACAATCACCAAGTTGTGATCTGAAGTGCCTAAAGGACCTCTCACTTCAATCTTGTACTTAGAAGGGTTGTTTGTGAGAAAAAGATCAAGCGTATTGGCTGTATGATTATGATTGTCCGGTATTCTTGTAGGTAAATGAACAATCTGTGCTAGGTCATTAGTAATTGCAAAAGCCTCAGCATCTCGACCTGTTGGGTCGGTGTGACTAGAAAATGGAAGCCAGCTGGGAGTTGTGAACATTAAAATCACCAAGGAAAATCACCTCACTGTTAGGAAAGTTGAACTGGAGAAAGTCAAGTTGCAAAGAGAGGAAGTCAAAGAGCTCCAAGTGATTAGTGGAGTTGGGAGAACGGTAGAGACAACAGATGAATTTGACACAATGAGGTAGGGAGATTTTAAGCCAGAGAAGGTCAAAGAGAGGAGATTCCAAATTGCCAAGTCTCTGACAGGGAATATCAGAACGGCCATATGCACAAGTACCACCTTTGAGGTGAAAGGAATCATACAGAGAATAATTTGGACATCTGAGATGAGCAGTAGTTGAATCAACCGATAACTGAGATTCTGTCAGAAAAAGTACATGGGGTTTGGAAGACTGCAAGTGGAAATGGACATCGTTGAGATTAGAATTGAGATCACGTATATTTGTGAAATGAATTAGGAAGTCCTTGGGAGGTTTAGATTTTTTTGCAGATAAGCTTGCTCTATTAGTTTGACTATTCATGGTGTATTCAATAGTAATAAAATGTGGGTGGGACATGCTGTATGAAGTAATGAAATTTTTGGATATGGCGTACATGTGGTAAGAATATACCCAGATCCTTGACATAACGTGGCCTCGACAATGCTCCCCGCATACACACTACTCGGACTCCCTCCAGTCACTATCTGGCAGAGTAGAGGTAGCAAGATTATACACTAGCTGATCTGGAAGCCTCCTAGAGAGTTACCAATAGGTTTGGTCCGGTGTACTAACTAGCGGCCGGCCTGTGAAAATCGTTTTAGAGCTGTACCCTCGAAATGTAAGGAATATTGGATCTCGCCACGACATTTATCATAACCTCAAAAGTCATCAATCATACTGCATGATGGAAGAGATAGGGAAGGGTTGGCTGGACCTTAGCTCTAGAGACTAAACATGGGTTCCACCACTTCAAGCTTCCAATAAGCAAAGTGCTGGGATTTCACCGGTTGATGAGAGTCATCTACCACCTAGTATTGCCTGGTAACATAGAGGGGCGGTGTTCCTCCATGTAGTGTGGGCGCCACACCTCGACCCCTGCTTACTTTGGTTCACATCTGGGTGGTCACCCACCATGTACTAGTGCATGGAGGTTATACCCAGGATTACTAACAGTCCCACCATCGTGAAGGTGCAAGCAGAGGATTTGGCTGTCATAGACCGTCCGGACTTCGCCGAAATTGGGTCCACTTGACTTGAGTGTCACCCGAATATCAGTTCCATCAGCGTATTAAACTCCCAGGTAGCAAGTACAGCTTGTCTGGCATATCTGAGAGAATGTCTGTGACAACCTCAAGGACCATTTATAAAACGAATAATTTATTTATGATTTTTTTATATTTTTTTTTATTTGGTAGTTGTTCGCGCATCGGCTTCTGTGGCCATATTGCACCTCCCAAGGTTTTTGCAGTACTTTGATCTAAGCCCAAGGCGGGACTCGAACCCGCGACCTTTGGGTTGCCGGGTAGGTACTTTACCCACAATTTATTTATGAAATAAATAAATTATTGGTTTTATTCCAGCATTTATTATATGGTTTTATTTGCTGTATGATTCCTTTTGCCTCAAACGTGGTGCTTGTGCATATGTCTGTTCTGATATTCCCTGTCAGAGACTTGGCAATTTGGAATCTAATCTCTTTGATCTTCTCTGGCTTAAAATCTCTCTACCTCATTGTGTAAAATTCATCTGTTGTCTCTACTGTTCTCCCAACTCCACTAATCACTTGGAGCTTTTTGACTTCCTCTCTTTGCAACTTGACTTTCTCCAGTCCAACTTTCCTAACAGTGAGGTAATTTTCCTTGGTGATTTTAATGTTCACAACTCCAGCTGGCTTCCGTTTTCTAGTCACACCGACCCAGCTGATTGAGATGCTTAGTCTTTTACACTTACTAATGACCTTGCACAGATTGTTCATTTACCTACACGAATACTGGACAATCCTAATCATACAGCCAACATGCTTGATCTTTTTCTCACAAACAACCCTTCTAAGTACACGGTCGAAGTGAGAGGTCCTTTAGGCACTTCAGATCACAACTTGGTGATTGTCTCTTCTCCAATGGAGCCTTTATCTCATGGTTATTCCCAACCTCGTGTTGCTTGGCATTACAGGAATACAAAATGGGATGACCTGCGATATTTCTTTTCTTATTTTCCTTGGTCGGATTACTGTTTCAAAACTTCTAATGTCAATGTTTGCTCAGATCGTGTCAGTGAAATTATTCTTGCAGGAATGGAATCCTTTATCCCACATTCCACTTTAAAATCTCTTCCTTAAACTAAACCTTGGTTTTCCAATAAATGTGCTAAGGCTATTCAAGAGAAGAATGTTGCATATCGTAATTGGCTTGTTTCTAATTCTTCAGTTTCATTTTCTGCCCACACCAAAGCTCGCAACAGTTGTAAAGCAGTTATTAATCAGTCCAAACTAGAGTTTGAACAGGCTAAGAGTAGAAAACTTGCTTCTTGCCCTAATGGTAGCCGAGCATTCTGGTCCCTTGCCAAAGCTATTGGCCGCAATTTTTACCCATCTCTGCTCCCACCTCTCTCCAAACCAGATGGTTCTGTTATCACTTCAGCCAAGGATAAAGCTGACTTGCTAGCATCCCATTTTTCTTCCAACTCATATATTAATGATCTTGGTAAAACACCTCCCAACATGCTCCATTCGATTGCCTCCTGTGGTCTTCCATCAAAAGGATGACAGAAGGATTTTGATGAATCTTGATGCTAAGAAAGCTCCAGGTCCCGATGGTATTTCTCCACTTGTTCTCAAAATCTGTGCTCTTGAACTTACTCCCATTCTTTGCCGTCGTCTTTTTTCACTTTCTTATTCCAAAGGTGTTTTTCCTTCTGCTTGGAAATTTGCTCATATCCAGCCAGTTCCTAAAAAGGGTGACAAATCCCTCCCATCCAATTATCGTCCCACTGCAATTACTTCTACTCTTTCTAAAGTAATGGAGAAATCAATTAACCGCCAACTCTTAAACTACCTAGAAATCTTCCGTCTGATCAACGATCGCCAGTATGGATTTCGTCAGTGTCGATCAACTGGTGATATTCTTGCTTATGTTACCCATTTATGGACTAATTCAATGGAAAGGTTCAGGGAAACACAAGTAGTTACTCTTGATATCTCAAAGGCTTTCGATCGTGTTTGGCATAAAGGTCTTCTAAACAAGCTTCCATCTTATGGTTTGCCAACTGTTTTTAGTAATTGGTTATCCGGTTTTCTCTGTGATCACTCACTGAGGGTGATGGTAGATGGCTCTCTGTCTTCTAACTTCTCCACTAATACTGGTGTCCCCCAAGGTTCAGTTCTTTCCCCCACTCTTTTCCTCTTGTATATTAATGACCTTCTTCCATTGACTGGAAATCCTATCCATACTTTTGCTGATGATAGCACATTGCATTCCACTTTCCATTTTTAGAAACCTTGCCCTGTTCAATCAGCTTCAACTTCTCAAAAATCTGCTACCAATTCCTTAAATGCCGATCTTCAGGTAATTCTCCAGTGGCGCAAAGACAACTTAGTTGATTTCAACCCTTCTAAAACTCAGTCTTGTCTTATATCTCGCAAAAAGGATTCTTCTGCTCCTATGCTTATCTTTCATGACACTCAGATTTCTAGGCAAAATGATATCTCTCTCTTGGGGATTACCCTGACTTCTAATCTCTCTTGGCACAAGCACATTACAAATATTGCTTCCTCTGCATCAAAAAAAAAAAAAAAAAAAAAAACTTGGTTTTCTCCTTCACTCTTGGCGTTACTTTTCTTCCAAACAGCTGCTCACTCTGTATAAATTGCAAATCCGCCCCGCCATGGAATATTGTTCCCACATCTGGGGTGGTGCCCCCAAAACCTCCCTCAGGCTTCTTGATTCCATTGAGAAGAGGGCAGAGCTAGATTAATTAATGATTCATCTCTAATAGAGTCTCTCCACTCGCTCTCTCATAGACGTACTGTTTCTGCTGCATGCGTCTTCTACAGATACTTCCAGGGCACTGTTCTTCTGAATTGGCCTCTATAATTCCCGCTGTCTCTTTCAAAACGGTCCAAACACATGCCGCCACCAGCCAACATCCATTTACTGTCCAACTTCAAACTTACAGAACCAACTTTTCATCTTCCTCGTTTTATTCATTCAACTGCCGTTTTCTGGAACAACCTTCCTTCATACGTATTTCCTGAAAATTACAGTCTACAGAAGTTCAAGTCCAATGTCAACAAATATCTTCTTTCGTCTTCTCAACCTCCAACCCAAGCATGGTCCTTAAAAGCAATGTTGACAGGAAGAAAATGTTTCATACAGTGACAATCAAGGCATATGCAAAGGACAAAAAGAAATACAGCATGTCACAAACTACCTTTACTGCCAAAATCACGTTTCTAATTCTCAATCAGCTTTTTTTTTTTTTTTTTTTTGGTAGTTGTTGGTGCATAGGCTTCTGTGGCCATAATGCACCTCCCAAGGTTTTTGCAGTACTTTGATCCAAGCCCAAGGCTGCTGTTTAGTACCTGATACCTAACATGGCATCTGTTCTTCAGCCACCTGATAAGTGTATAATCCAGTACTTCCAAGAAAAACTATTGAAGAATGCTATTAGACAAAACTGCTGTGTCTTGAAAACAAATACATTTTTTGCCTTTAAGGTAACTGCCTTTTCATCAGCGGCTAGTAGGACAAGAAGCCACTAGATTTGAAAGTAGCACCTTAAGAATTTTAAATGTATAGTAGATTCGCCTATTCAGGTGATGCCATAAAATTTAAAATTATAATTGGTAACTTAGGCAAAATCATGAATAATGTTGTTTCTAAGTTAAACTTTTGCATATGCAAAAGCTTTAGTATACTGAGTACTCTGCCTCTTCAGTGAGAGCAGAATGACATCATGATCAAAAACTGAATGCGGCAAAGTGTACAAATTGATTTGACATCAAGCACACGTTGAAACATCCCCATGCAATTGCAGAGAATTGTACCTTTCTACTAATTACATGCAAATGGTGAACCCTTTTTCTATGACTTCTCCCCTCCCTGAGAAATATCAATACACAAATCCCACCACATAGCCATCCAATCACATGAACACAATGTTGATTAACAACTATCACTCAAAATATCATTACTTACTACTAGTGTTTTGACAAACTTTTGAATTTTTTTTTTTTTAGTCCACCTTAGTTGACCTTACTGAATAACACTGTTTCCTAAATGATAGTTCTCAACTAACCACTAATTATCCTATTTTAAGTAATCTAAGCTTGTTTTATAATTTTAAGTTACCTTAAAGTTTGGTATTTAATAGGTTGTACCTGAAATATGATATTCACTTAAAATTGTTTTTGTTTGTTATTTGGTTTTTAGGAGCATTAGCAACTAAGGCCATATTGCTCCGGGGATATGCGGTGGTTATTCCCTGACCTTTCTGCATCCTCTGTATTTGGTGATCACAGGCTCAAACCCCGGTGTAATCAAGAAGCATGTGCTATGCACTGTTACGGAGGCACCACTTAAAATTGTAGTGGTGTTATCGTAACATTAATTTGACTAACATGAAGTGTCAGACATTATCAATAAGAACCAGAGAGATGAGCATCATATGAGATTGCTAAGCTACTGACCAGTCACATAAAAGTTAAGAAAAGTTTTCCATGATTTTAAAAAGCTCCTTTATGTGATGCTTGCCAATACCAGGCTCTTTAAAAACATAATTCATTCCTTTTAAAGCTTGGGGAGGGGGGGGGCCTTCTGAAAGTTTCTGAATCTCTCCAATAACAAATGCAAATTTTTTTATTATCAATCTAAGGGGAGAAAGTTGATTTTTTATTTATACCTATATGCAATTAACCACTGTTAAATTTATATCTCCTGACAAACTTTTCAACCATTGTAATTCAAAATAGGAGTAATAATAACCAAAGTATAAAGAGATAGAAGGAAAAAATGGTGGGGGGTTCAAACTAACTATTATTGTTTTTAATGTGAATTAAAAGAATCATTACAATGAGGACTAATTGATTGGTTTGATCTGTTTAACGTAACTGGCAAGTGACTAAAGGCATCATAAATTAGTGCATAATATGATAAATTGCACATTCTAGGCCAGCTTGCATGTATGTTGAAACCACTATTCTTCTGAGATAATCTAAACACTGCCCCAAGGGAAGAAAAGCCTTTACTGAAAGTTCCTCCAGTAAGCAAAGTCAAGCCTTCTCTAAATAAATAATCATTTGATAGGAAGTCATTCACTCTCAATGCATCAGCACAGTTTTTCAAATATTTCTCACAATCATTTCATTTGGAAACATCATTCCAAACAAATATTTGATCAAATATCAACAGGGTTCAAAATCCTTTAGAAACTGCATATACTGTTTAAAAAAAGCTACGGTATATCAGTATAACGAAACTGTAAGACTTGGTAGTTCTCTAAAAAATATGTTAAATCCAATAAATGATAAATTTTCCCCAAATGTGCATGCTGAATAACAGCTACTTTATGAAACCTAACTTATAACAAATCAATGCTCTAATTATCAACATAACATTACATAACTATAAATGGAGAGAGGAGATATCCATAGTTTTTTCCTACCAATTTAAAACTTAAATAATTCTAAATTTAACTTGACAGTTGAATGACTTAAAGCCTTCTGTACAATTTTCCATCTATATCAACATTCACTTATACTGATAAGTATAAATGTCATAAAGAAAGTTTGACTGATATGGTACACGTAAATGAATGAGATAGTGTAACGGGAACCCTAATTTTAAAGATCACTGTCTTAGAAATAAACCCTAATACTATGCAAAAGCAATAACCAAATATTAATTCATATTTATCTGAATATGAATGTATCTTTATGAGCAAGTTATGGGGGTGTTCGGCAGAACCCGTTGATCCAATACTAAATTCAAGCATGTTTGTTCGAAGGAAAAATAAAAAAATATATATAAATTTAATATGTGGATGTTTATTTATTTTGGCTCACCAAGTCGTTTTTCCCCCCTGAAAAGTAGCAAACTGTCCATTCAAAAAATAGTAGCTTACCAGTGCTTATGTGGCAACAAACCTTAAGACAATCTAACGAAAGTTAACTTTTGAAGAAAGTTTAAGATATCAAAAAATTGAAAAGACCTAAAGACTAAATACCATATGTAACTTGAGGAATTATAAAATGACAGTGTAGCATCCCCGACCTGCATAAACCAGACGAGATGATTTAGATTATCAGACGGGACAATACTATCATCTGCCACGAAAGCCGCATTTTCACCAGCTGACATCTCACCGACGTGAACAATGTTCTGAAGTTTGGCAAGCAATGTAGAAATAGCAGCAAAGCTTGCGAATAAGAGAACAGTAATTCTTGAAACTGCCATTTTCATTTCCAGTTCGATTAAAAATTAAATAACACGCAAATGTTAAGGGCAAAAAGTAAATAATAACAATGCACCAACTTAGACCTTACTAAAGCACGCGATAGCTATACAGGGTGCCTCAAAACAACTTAGAAAGCAATAACATAAATGCCCCAATTCTCATGACAAATGGACAACATAAAGCGACACCTTCCAACAAAAGAATCAGCTTTCTTTTTAATTCTGAATTATGTACTGAATTTTAAAATAGTACCGATATAAAACATGAAAACTGGAAATGGGAAGAATAGTACCTGGCTATACTATATTACACTATCGGTCAAGAAAGTTACATAATCTACTTAAAACAGTGTGGCGTTAGGAGCAAGTTACTGCAATGGGTAAAGGGATGATTGAGTGTGAGAAGACAGAGTTTAGTTATCAATGGACACTGCTATTCTTGGATTACTGTGATTAGTAATCAGAGTTACACAGAGCTCATTGAACAGATTGTTTTTCATTATTTATTCATGATATTGAACAAGGAAACACACACACTTAATGTCTACGTTTGCAGGTGATATGAAAATTGGTAGGGTGGTAAATGATAATAATCAGGATATGCTACTGAAACAAGTTTTAGAAAAATTAAGATGAGCTGAGAAATGGCAAGTGAAGTTTAATATTGACAAATGCAAGGTACTGCATATGGATAGCAGTAATCCCCGAATAACATCTCAAATGTGTGGTGCTAAAATCTGAAATGAAGGGAGGAGCAATTATTAAGCAGTCACGTATGAAGCTTCCTGAGTAGGGATGCTAGGACAGCTCATGGGACTTTGTCAATGATATATAGGAATTTTGCAATCAGAGAAAAGGAGATGATTATTCCCTTTTATAAGGCAATGGTAAGGCCATATCTTGAGTACTGCATACTGGTCTGGAAGCCTCATTTTAGGAAGTATGTGGATCTCTTAAACAGGTGCGGAAAAAACACGAGGTTAGTGAAGGGGATGCTCTTTTAGCATTAGCATTAGTAGAGGCATTTGATGCAAGAAAGCAAGCTTATGCAACATCAGCCAAAAAAAAATAAATAAATAAAATAAAATTAAATAAATAAATAAAAAATAACCACTTCCATTTCACCCCTCTGTTCGTTCGAAATACCTGTCCAGCTGAGCCTTAAACTTATTTAGACAACCAACTTCCACGACAAGGGATGGAAGTCTGTTCCACCAACCAACCACCCGCTGGCTAAAGACAAATTTCCACATATCTGCAATAAGGCCTCTGAGGTTGGGATTATTCATACTACCAATTTTAAACACACACACCAACCGTTTATGACTGGTTGAATAATGAAATAAAATAAAATGATAGAAAAGACTGTAAAATAATATTTACAAAAAACTTTTAATCATTTACAAAAAGCTAAACTAAACTACAACAAAAGTAAAATAAGTAAATAAGTTAAAATGCATTAAAATATAAATATAAAAGCGATAAAAAAGACGATAAAAAAACACTAGAGCTTTCGGAGGTGTCTTCCTCCTTCCTCAGTAATAGTGAGACTTAAATGACACATCCTTAAATACCAGGTTCACGGCACACGTGGATGACCAGGCGCATACTCAGCATTCCTTTCACTTGTGCCGGAACCGGAAGTGGACTGGACACGTGGAAAATTAAAACGTTTGTCTCTTGTCAAAACCACCGCCTCAAAAAGGGGGTGAAGCCTAACTCCCCTGTCTCTGTTTATACTATTGTTACCAGAGGATCCAATCCACAGACTTTCCAGCCACTTGCGGTCCCAGAATCTGTGCGCCCGGTCAAGGATGACAGCGTTGTCGGGGGAGATCTGGTGTTGTTTACCCCTGAGGAGGGGGAGAAGGAAATTAGGCAAATCACGACGGATCTTATGAGGTGCGGTTACCCCCAGAGGGTCATTGATGAATACAACAGAGAGGAAGAGCCCAATCGGGTAGTTCCGCCTGTACCGCTTACCACAGTGTATGTTCCCTACTATCCGGGCCTGTCAGATCGCATTGCCAGGATGCTTCGCGACTTTCAGACACGCTGTGTGCAGCTTCCGGGCCGGAGGTTGCACACAGTAGTGTCACAGGTCAAAGACCCCATTACTAGGGATTCTAGTAGTGTGGTCGTGTATGAGATCACATGCCCGGATTGTGGGGAATGTTACGTGGGGGAGACAGGACGGCGTCTCAAGGACCGTCTGGGAGAACATTCACGAGCGATACGGACCGCAGAGCTCAATAAATCCGCCATTGCCGAGCACTATTGGGAAAAACAACACCAGATCTCCCCCGACAACGCTGTCATCCTTGACCGGGCGCACAGATTCAGGGACCGCAAGTGGCTGGAAAGTCTGTGGATTGGATCCTCTGGTAACAATAGTATAAACAGAGACAGGGGAGTTAGGCTTCACCCCCTTTTTGAGGCGGTGGTTTTGACAAGAGACAAACGTTTTAATTTTCCACGTGTCCAGTCCACTTCCGGTTCCGGCACAAGTGAAAGGAATGCTGAGTATGCGCCTGGTCATCCACGTGTGCCGTGAACCTGGTATTTAAGGATGTGTCATTTAAGTCTCACTATTACTGAGGAAGGAGGAAGACACCTCCGAAAGCTCTAGTGTTTTTTTATCGTCTTTTTTATCGCTTTTATATTTATATTTTAATGCATTTTAACTTATTTACTTATTTTACTTTTGTTATAGTTTAGTTTAGCTTTTTGTAAATGATTAAAAGTTTTTTGTAAATATTATTTTACAGTCTTTTCTATCATTTTATTTTATTTTATTTCATTATTCAACCAGTCATAAACGGTTGGTGTGTGTGTTTAAAATTGGTAGTATAAATTTCCACATGTCTATCCTACATCTGTCTTTCCTCAATTTGAATTTATGCCCTCTCAGGTGATTATTCTGAGCAAGAGGAAGAATCCCATCAGCATTGAGCATGCTCAAACCATTCAAGGCTTTATACACTTCTATCAGATCACCTCGCTGGTGCCTAGTCTCCAGACACTGTAATTTGCAAAACTTAAGCCTTTCTTCGTAAGAGCACCCCTTTGTTCCATTCACTAATCTTGTTGCCCTTCTCTGTACTCATTCCAGCAGCTCTACATCCGTCTTGAAACGAGGCCTCCAGGCCTGTATACAGTACTCTAGGTGTGGCCCGACCATTGCCTTATACAAGGGAATAATCACCTCCTTATCCCTGCTAGAAAAATTCCTAGATATCATTGACAATACACCAATGGCTACTCTTGTAGCCCGTCTGCACTGCTCAGAGAACTTCATATCTGCCTGCACAACCATCCCCAGGTCCCTTTCATTCTCTACCACTGTCAGTGTAGTACCACAGAGTTGATACGTCGCTCTGGGGTTGCTGTTTCCCATATGTAGTACTTTACATTTGTCAATGTTAAACTTCATTTGCCACCTCTCAGCCCATATGCTCAACCTTTCCAGATCCTGTTGCAGCAGCATAGCGTCAGTAGTGTCCTTGACAACCCTGCCAACCTTCGTATCGTCTGCAAACTTGGACATTAAGCTTGATATACCATCATCAACATCATTTATAAATACAGAAAACAATAATGGACCCAATACTGAACCCTGAGGGACTCCACTAATAACGTTAGTCCACGATGAGCAGTGTCCATTGATTACCACGCTCTGTCTTCTCCCCTCAACCATTCCTTTATCAATAGCAGAAATTTGCCTCCAATGCCACACTGTTCCGATTTGTGCAGCAGTCTTCCATGTGCAACAGTATCAAAAGCCTTTCTAAGATCCAAATATATGATGTCAAAGTTATTCCCTGCATCCAGCTCTCTTTTGTGACTGCATCATAGTATCCAATCAAATTGGTCAGGCAAGACTTCCCCTTAACAAAACCATGCTGTGTCCAAGCTATAACTGAAGTCTTGTCTAGATGATCCTGCAATGCTTCTTTAACCAGTGCCTCCATATATTTCCGGGAACAGAAGTTAAACTCACAGGTCTATAATTACTTGTATCAGCCTTTGATCCTCCTTTGTGAATTGAGGTCACATTTGCACATCTCCAGTCCATGGGTACCTCCCCTGAGTCCAAGGAAGCTCTCATAATTATGGCTAAGGGTTTGCTTACTTCCTTTGCTGCCTCCTTTAATATAACTGGATAGATCCCATCCACCCCTGGTGCCTTTCTTGTGCTTATCTTCAACAATTTCTCCTCCACTTTACTCTCAGTTATTACAAGATTCTCTAGCTTATTGCCAGAGTTGAATACACCTCTGGCATTCCCCTCGCTGAATAACTCCTCTTACCAAGTAAAGATTCAGTTCTGGAACTTGCAGCGTCTGGAAACAAGCACTTGTGAGTTAATTCATCTGATTGAGGTGTTTAGGGCTTTGAATGGATTGAGTAAGCTCAATGCTGATAGCATCCTTCTTCTTGCTCAACCTACACATATGAGGGGGAATAAATTCAAACTGGGTAAGGATGATTGCAGGATATATATGCGTAAATTGGTTTACAGCCAGAAGATAGTTGATCATTGGAAAAACTTCCATCTGATGATGTGGAAGTGGGTGGTTTGAATAAATTCAAAGAAGAACTAGACAAATTATTAGAGGAGATGAACAGGTGATGTGGGAAGTGTTTATTTCATTTTATTATTATATATTATTTTTTTCAGACTGATGTGGTATAATCTGCTTTCTTGAATCGTTTAACACTACTAATATTGGAGTCTTCTTCCATACGAAACCATGACACCTAAAGGTATCATTTCATCATTCTGTAGTATTGTTATGCTATTGCATCACTTTGATGCTTCATATTTGTGTATTTCGGAATACAAAGATCGAAAATAAATTTACAGGATTGAGGCCAAAAAAGCTAGGATTAAAATAATATTTTCAAAAAAATCGTCTTGAACAGGTAGATCTCATAAAATCTATCTGTTCAAGACGTACCTGCAGCGCTGACAGAAATATTTTTAAGATCTTTTAATTTAAAATTTTTAGATATTTTTTAAGATTTTGGAATAATAGCCGCCAGTTTCTTTGTTGTATTTCTTTTATTTTTCTCTGCACTGTAAAATCACCGTTCCTTCAGCGTAAATTTGATTTTGCAGGAATAATTTGTAGTCTGGGGAAGATAAATCATTTGCTTTTTTTTGGCAAAGCGCGGAATTATGAAGTCCAACTCCCCCTTATTTCCTCTTCCTTATTATTTAGTGCAGAAAATGACCTGGAGTGGAGTGTAGCCGGAACCACTTCCCTTTTGTTTTTCTCGAAATTGAGGATTTACTCCATAAAATTCTTTTGAGAAAAACGATTCAAAACTTCGCACAGTCTTCCTTAATCACTCTCTTACCTGGTGTTACTTCTTAGGTAGCAGCCATTATAATCATAGTCCTCCCTATATATAAGTATAGTGCAAAAGCATCAATAATACATAGCCAAATCTGAATTAACAGAATGTTAGCAAAACGGCATTGTTTTAAGTTATATCTCATATTGTGAATACCTTCATGACGAGTTGCCATTACATTGCACTAATTCGAATAAGTAACGCTTCACCTGAGGAGAAGACTAATATTACTCATTCTCAGATGGATACCACCACCCAGACGGCACCGTTTCCATCTGAGAATAAGTAACATTAGTTCTCCACTACTTATTCGAAGTAGTGAAATATTATGGCAACTCGTTGTGAAGGTATGTCCTCCCATAATGCGTGGAAAAAGGATAGGTTCGAATCTCGTGAACGGTGGAAGAAAGATTTATGGCCTTTTTCACACAAGAATCAATAAAGAAAAGCACAGAAACACCTTGCCAATCCCGCCAACCCAAACCAGTTGCTCTTAAGTTGCCTAATGTACGGACCCTTCGTGCATTGTGTCTAAATTCACGTCAGAACCGAAAGAATGGAAAAATGGATCAACATCAAGTTTTGTGCAAGGCTGGGAAGAAGTCGCACTGAAATACATGGAATATTACAAAGTTTATGGAGATGAGAATCAGCCCAGAACACAAAGATTTTGGTGATTTACGCGTTTTAAAGAGAAGATATAGCATACGATCCTCGAAGTGGCCGACCGAAAATGACTTACAGCCAAATTTGTAGTCAGCGTACATAGTAGTGGCATGTGATGCAAGAAAGCAAGTGTATGAGCTTATGCAGCATCAGCCAAAAAAAAAAAAAAAAAAAATCACACCATTCCTTCCAAATGCCTGTCGACTTACTTCTTAAATTTATTTAACCTATCAACTTCCACAACGACAGATGGAAGTTTATTCCCGCTGGTTAAAGGCAAATTTCCGCACATCTATTCTACATCTGTTTCTTCTTAATTTGAATTTATTCCTCCTTAGGTTCATAATCTGAACAAGTGGAAGGATCCCATCAGAATTCAGCATGCTCAACCCATTCAATGCCTTATACACCTCAATCAGATCACCTTGCAGGTGCCAAGTCTCCAGCCACTGCAATTTGCAGAACTTAAGCCTCTCTTGGTAAGAGGATCCCTTCATTCCACTCACCAATCTTGTTGCCCTTCTCTGTACATGCTCAAGCAAATCTACATACTTCCTAAAATGAGGCCTCTAGACCTGCACGCAGTACTCAAGGTGTAGCCTGACCATTGTCTTATACAGAGGGACAATCACCTCCTTTTCCCTGCTGGCAAAATTCCTATATATAATTGACAAAACCCCATGACCTGCATTGCTCAGAAAACTTCATATCTGACTGCACAATTACTCCCAGGTCTTTTTCATTTTCTACCACCTTAAGTGTAGTACCACACAGTTGGTACATTTCTATGGGGTTACTTCTACCCATATGCAGTACTTTGCATTTGTCAAGGTTAAACTTCAGTTGCCACTTCTTAGCCCATCTACCCAAATTTTCTGGATCTTGTTGCAGTAGCACACTGCCATTATATATATATAGCACACAACCCTGTCAACCTTTGTATCATCTGCAAACTTCGACACTAAGCCTGATATATCGTCATCAATATCATTGATAAATATACAAAACAACAGTGGGCCCAACACCGAACCATGTGGGACTGTACTAATAACATTAGTCCAAGAAGAGCAGCACCCATTGATTACCACTCTCTGTCTGCTTCCACTCAACCATCCTTTTATCCATTGTAGCAACTTACCCTTAATACCATTCTGCTCCAATCTGTACAATAGCCTTCCATGCGCAACAGTGTCAAAAGCTTTCCTGAAATCCAAATATATGATATCAAAATTATTTTTTGCATCCAGTTCCTTTGTAACCACATCATAATATCCTATCAAATTTGCCAGACAAGACTTTCCTTTAACAAACCCATGCTGTGTCTGAATTATTGCTGCAATCTTGTCTAGATGATCCTGCAATGCATCTTTAACCAGTGGCTCAATTATTTTACCCGGAACAGAAGTTAAACTAACTGGTCTGTAATTACCCGTATCACCCTTCAAACCCCCCCTTTGTGAATTGGGGATACATTTGCACATCTCCAGTCCGTGGGGAACTCTCCTGAGTCCAAGGATGCTCTCATAATTATGGCTAAGGTTTTGCTTAGTTGCTTTGCCGCCTCCTTTAATATAACTGGATAGATCCCATCCACCCCAGGTGCTTTTCTTATGTTTAACTTCAACAATTTCTCCTCCACTTTACTTTCAGTTATTACAAAATCATTAAGTATCCTGCTACAATTTGATAACCTTGTGCCATTTTCAAACCTTAATAATTCCTCATGTGTGAATGTAGATGCAAAATACTCATTCAGTTTGTTTGCTATCTGAGCAGGATCATCAACAGTCGAAACATCGATATCAAGTTGACCAATCAGATTCATCCCCTTCCTTTTAGTTTATATAAGTAAAGGAATCCTTGCTGTTTTTCTTAGCATCCTTTGCCAGATTTCTCGTAATCTGCCTTTGCCTGCCTAACCTCCTTTGTGACCTGATTACAAACTAGCTTATATCTGCGATAGGCTTCTGAGTCGCTTGATAATTTATATGCATCCCATGCATTTTTCTTCTCTGTCACGAGTTTCATTAGTTCATTTGATAACCATTTAGGACTAAACCTTGAACAATATTTCTTACTAGGTATGAAACTTTTAATAGCTTCCACGACTAATTCCTTGAATGCTTCCCACTTAGAATTTACTGTTGGTAACATCGTCAGTTGATCCCACTGTACAGAATTTAAAAACTTTCTAAGAACACTGTACTCACCTTTAAGGAAGCAAAAACCCTTTCCTTTACCCCTGATGGTAATTATATCTTTAAGTAAATCCCACATCAGTACACTGTGATCACTGTCACCTAGTGGTTCCTTTATCTGCAAATTCTTAATACACTAACAAGTGAAAGACGATTAACAATGAGGATACTAGCAAGTGAGTTAAATGTGAATAAAGAATCGATAAGGTAAGTAATTATCTCATGCACTTGGGAAAAAAAATTGCACTAAGTTTGTTCCACACTTTTGCATGGTGAGGAAAATCTATTTGGCTCACATGCAGGCAGTTTGCAGAGCTGAAGCACCTCTTTGCTCCTCTGACTTCGCTCGAGCAGACTTTGTTTCCCCAACTTGAAACTGTGATTGAAAGGACACCAATTTGACAGTGTTTATGACATTCATAAGAATGTAACAACAGAACCATCACAACAGACAAGTTTTCCTTGTCATTCTAAGGTCTGAAGGGAAAATGCAACAAGTGTATTCGGTCCAGTGGGAACTATTTTGAACGAGACAAGTAAGAAAATATGTTCCTTATCTCTATTTTGCTTTATTTGATTCAACCTCATTACTTTTTTGTTCCACTGTATATGTAGAAGAAATTGTTAGAGGCATTTTATAAAGAAAGTATGGATGATGAAGAATAGTGTGGTGAAGATGAGAGAAAAGATTAATAGTATCAAATTTGTGGATGATGGCAATGGCGGAAGGTTCTGAGGAAAGATTGCAGAAACAGGTCAATAGGTGTGTGATGAGAATATTGAGAAGACCGAGTATAGGCGTTTGGGAAGCTGAATGGTGGAAGAAGAAAAGAGGAGAGAAATAAAATAAGAATAGCAATTGGTAAAAAAGGTTTTGAGAAGAGAATAATTTTGTGAGATTAGAAATTGGTATGTCTGGCATGGGGTGTGGTACTTTAGGCAGTAGAGACATGGACAGTGAGAATGTAAAATGCTGGATTAGAAAGATTTGACACGTAGATATGAAAAGACAAAATGGACTGATAAAGTGAGAAAGGAGTTTTTCATGAGGACTATGGGATGAAGTAAGAGGGAATGGTGATTATGGGAGATAGAGTATAGTGACAGGCAGAACACCAATAATTAACAAACCTAGACTTTAAGCCAGGCTTTTTCTAAACTGGAACAATTGAGATTAGAGGTAGAGGTAACACGAGCTAGCTAAAAGTTATGAGACAAATGGGGTCAAAAATGACAGGTAGATAAAGGGAATTTAGAGTTCCTCACAGATCTGTTTTGTGACCTTCTATTTCTAATTTTCTTTAAGACTATTAATGAGAGAACTTAAGGGAAGCTGTCAAAGTTTGCTGATGATCTGAAAGTTGGAATGGTATTTGACATTTCGAGCTAGGTAATTTTTTTTTATTTTGTTGCAGTAGCAACACTAGAAAAAGGCAGATGGGCTGGGAAATGGCAACTGAAGTTTACATTGATAAATGCATATGGGTAAGCAGTAATCCCAGAATAATGTACCAACTGTGGTATACACTCAGGGTAGTGGAGAATGAAAACGATTTGGGATCTTTGTGCATTTAGATGTGGTTTTCTGGGGAGTGAAAATGAGCTGCGAGGATAGCTCTTTGGATTTTGTCAATGATATATAGGAATTTTGTCAGCAGGGATAAGGTGATGATACCATTGTATAAGTGTTAGCCCACATCTGGAGTACTGCATACAGGTCTGGATGCATTTTAGCAAAGATGTAGATCTGCTGGAACAGGTGCAGAGCAGGGCAACAAGATGGGTCAGGGAAACAAATGGGTGCTCATACCAGGTTCATTTCTGAACCTGGTCTGTTCATTTCTTTATCATCATAAAGGTTCATTTCTGCAAATTGCAGGAACTGAAGCTTTTCTCTTGTTCAGACAATTTGAATTTAGTTCCCTCATAGTACAGGTCTCACATACTAGGAGGGAACTAAATTCAAATTGGAGGATGGTTTCAGGAGAGGTGTGCAGAAATTTTTCAGCCAGTAGGTGGTTGACTTTTCTTGAAACAAAGTTCCATATTGTGTTGTGGATAGTTTAAATAAATTCAAATTAGAAGTAGATAAACTACAAGAGGGGTGAGACAGGTGATATGTTTTTTTTTTTTTTTTGTTGCTGATGCTCTATAAGCTTCTTTTACTGTTGCTAATATGGTCCAAAAATTGGCAACTAAACTTAAATACTTCTGAATTGAACTCTGAGCATTTGGGGAGCAGGATTTCTGCTCCCCAAATGCTCAAGGAATTGAGTATAAGATTGGACAAAAAAAAGAGTGATTGAGAAAGAAAAAGTCCAAAGTGTAATGATTTAGTCTGAAATGAAATTTTTTTCCATGGTGTAAATAGTTTAGGAATGCACTGTCATTGATTTACAGGAGCTGTTAGTAGATAAAATGTCATTATCGTGCTGCACATACATAACAGTTACTTTATTATTATATCATATTCTCATTAGGTGCTAATCCATATATCATACTCCATAGATATATGGAGTAGCACCTAATGAGAGTTTGAATAACTGCTAGGAGACTGGTGATGAGGGCAAAGCAATATGAAATGAGAAAATAATTTTATATACCAATATACACGAATAATGGCTTAGATGTGAATTGTAAAGTTTGGCAACTAGATATTCAGGATCTGCATAGGTAGCAATGGTATTGTCACTGTCCTCCACACCAGATGGAAAAGGTCTGGGTTCAAATCTTGTCGATGATGTGAGGAACTTTAATGGGCTTTTTTCACTAAGTGGCTGAGCATAGTCAGTCTCAGGTGTAGATAGCAAGGTTTTTTTCGTCCAGCAAAACAGGCAAATCGACCAGAGAACACATGCAACTTACAGGCACGAATACAGGTTTATGTATTAAATTTCGGATGACCCTAACATAATAATAATAGATATTTAGCAGAAAATCTGACAAGTGTATAAAAAATATCCATAGCAGTAACTTGCCCTTAATGAACTGAAGGAAAAGGGGTTGAGGAAAATTAATAAGGCCTGTTTTCCTTCATAAGTGATAAATGAACCAGGTGGTGTAAATATGAAATATTAGAGAATAACAGACACTGGTTACACTTAATTTACATGAAAAATACACTGGTTGCTTTCTTAATTCCTTTAGCACAAAAATTGAAAAGTAGCAAGTCAGATGCTCTCTCCTCTGATATGGAGTGAGAGTATAGTGGAGAATTTGTTTTAAAACTTGTATTACAATTAAATGAGATACATACATTTTAAAATGACTTAGTGACTAAAGATCTCAAGCAGAAATAGAGATAATTTCCAAGTAACTTGTGTAACTTTTTTACATAAAAGTTTTTAACATATCTGGGAAATCAAGTTCTTTTTCTCATTTCATTATCTATAGATAGTATTGTAAATTCTCTCAACCGTTCCTTGTTCATTGAATAAAAATAATTTTTGACGTTTTAATTTTTCAAATCTTAGGTTAGCTCAAATAACAGTTACTGGAGCTGTTATTTTATTCATAATACCACATATTTGGATAAATCCTTTATTAGGTTTGAACAAATCGTTTTTAAATATTCTTCTACTCCACAATTGAAAGGAACAATATTTGAAAGCAATTTTAAACCATCAACTAGGTTACTTCCAGTCTTGTAAAACCATATGAGTATTTCAAAAGATATTTTGAAATACTCATATGGTTTTACATATGATATTTTTAAAATTGCTGTGTAAAAATCTGGAAATATTGATGTACAATTAATTTTTTTAAAATCATCCATAACATTAATGCATCAGTATTAATTTCATTTCCTGGACCCCCCCCCATTTCCTTTGATGGGCTCTATCTTAAAATCTGGACTTGCATATTTACTAAAAAAGATGTGCAAAATCTCATTGTGGTATGCTAAGCAGTAACCATGGGAAGCCATTTCCTGCAGTATGCCAATCTACTTTCAATGTGCCATATTGAAAACAGATTGTCAGAAGCTACTGGTATCAATATCCCTCCCGTGTACTACTGATCCACTTCACCAAATATTTGTTAACTGCATAAAAGAATTACTGTATATGCATGTAAGCACTTGTAGTAAACAATTGAAAGAATGTTTTGTTTATAAAATAAATTTAATAATTTAAATTTAACAAATAAATACAGTATTTGTCCTCAGAGAAATAATGTAATGAGAAGCTCTAATGCTTAAGACTTCAGATACATTGGGCTGCAGAGCTTAGAAACTAGAAACAAGTTTTGAGTGAAGTGAGGGTTAATATAAAATGAATGGGGAATGAAACTTTTACTGTTATAAATGATTCCAGAACTGGGGGCCATAAATTCAAATTATGCAGTGAGAGGATTAGACTGAATACAGGAAGTATTTTTTTTGCCAGCAAGTTAATGGGTGGTTGAGGCTGACAGCTTGGGTTCAAATTCAGCTGGTTGGATATCTAAATTGCTGTTATTCAGGTTAATTATTTTTAGCAATAACTGCAGAATTGAATCTATAGGTTCATTGCTGACTTTTTCCTACATAAAGCAATTACTGTACATGCAAGATAAATAATTGTATATTTGTATATACCATAATTAATTGTATTTAATAATAATAAATAATATAATAGATAACTGCAAATACCATAAATTTTTTTCATGTCGTTAGGTGGGCATGCAATTAATAAGAGCTATGCATGGCACACTCACCACATAGACACAATCAAACCATAAGACACACAGGAATTTAGGTAATGTTTATTAGAAAAAAAAAAAATAGTGTTGGCATTAGCAGAGGCATATGATGCAAGAAAGCAAGCTTATGCAGCATCAGCCAAAAAAAAAAAAAAAAAAAAAAAAACGCTCTCATTTCACTCCTCTGTTCATTCCAAATACTTGTCCAGCTCAGCCTTAAATTTATTTAGGCTATCAACTTCCACAACAAAGGATGGAAGTCTGTTCCACCAACCAACTATCTGCTGGCTAAAGGCAAACTTCCACACATCTATCCTACATCTGTCTTTCTTCAATTTGAATTTATGCCCTCTCAGGTGATTATTCTGAGCAAGAGGAAGAATCCCATCAGCACTGAGTTCCTTATGGTCTGGAAAATTTGGTAATTTTAAATCAGTCTTATCTTTAAGAAACTTCGTTCCACTAAAGTGACAGTTATCAGAGTTCACTTTATAAGTTTATTTGCAATATTATATATTTATTTAGATACACACCTTCTATTTGATTAAAAGATATTGCTTTTAAATATTCTTATGATACACATTTGAGAGGAACAATATTTCAAAACAGTTTTAGTTATATGAGCAGATCACTTCCATGAACATAAAAAAAAAAAAAAAAATCACTCATAAAACTACATGTTTTAAATGTTTAGTGAGATTTGCATCATCTATATTTTTCAAATCACTAATATTGTGTAAAAATGGGAAAATATCAACATAATTTTGTACAATTCGTATAACTTTTTTCATACTGAAATAAAAGAACATGCCAATACTACTTAAAATATTTAATGTTTTGAATAAATATTCTACATTAGCATTAATCTGGTTAATGGATTCATTTTGAACATTTAATTTTCTTGGATGACCTCTATCTTACATTCCAAACTTATATTCAAGTTCTTGCATAGCTTGACATAAATTAATCAAATTACACGAAATTTTCCAAGAAAAGATACTTCAGATATGATGGATGAGAGAAAAAAATTTAAGAATTAAGCAATTTAGAATTTTTTAAAAGGCAATCACTTTAAGTATTATCTAAACTAAGGTAAAATAAGGTTCTCTCATCTTATACACAAAAAAAAAAAATGAGAAAATTGTGGTATTACAAATAAGTGCCTTTTAATAATTAAATCAAAAAATTAATTTTATTTAAACAACTCGACAAATAATTATGATGTCTGAAGAGTGATTCCACTACTGCCAAGGTTCTCAAAGATTGTCTTTCACTCACTTTTCTCACCATCCATTGACTGAAAATCCAATTCATAATTTTGCTGATGACAGTGCACTACATTTCACTTTTCAGTTTCAACAATCCCTTCTCCAAATGAGTAGCAACTTCTTGAATAACCAGCACCAGTTTTTCTTTAGTGGTGAAGAGAAAACGTAACTAACTTAAAACCAAGCAGAAGTGAAAGTAATTTTTACACTGATTCTACTGGAACATACAGCATTTGGAAAGCATGGTGTCAGGGATTTAAAGCTCTGCTGTTGGTCATTGTGGAATAAATAAATAAATAACTGTGTCAGGGTAACTAAAAGTAAAAAGAGGTGTATGTATACCTGCATGTACATGAATGTTCGGAGCACAGAAAATAAATTTTATGAATTTGAAGTACTGACTGAGCCATCAAATGTGGACATTTTGGGAATATCAAAAGCATGGTGTCACTCAGACATAAAGGATGAAAATTTGAATATGGGGAGGATAATGGGCACAGAAAGAACAGACAAAACAGGAGGGGGAGGGGAATGCTTATGCTCTTAGTTAAGAAGCATATTAAATATGACGCAGTGCAACCAGTTTACATGGGTGACCAATACAATGTTGAGTCAGTTTGGTGTGACATAAGCACTGAGAAAACAAAAATGAGAGTAGGAGTGTGTTACAGGCCAAATGACTGTGATGATTATAACACTCTATTCAGACAAACAGGGTGGGCTTGTAAATAAGAATATATTATAATAGGGGATTTTAACTTTCCAGATATTGATTGGAACTTGTAAGTTGGTCATTCACACAATTTGACCCTTGAGGTTGTCACAGACATTCTCTCAGATATGCCAGACAAGCTGTACTTGCTACGTGGGAGTCTAAAACGCTGATGGAACTGATATTCGGGTGACACTCAAGTCAAGTGGACCCAATTTCGGCTTAGTCCGGACGGTCTGTGACAGCCAAATCCTCTGCTTGCATCTTCATAATGGTGTGACTGTTAGTAATCCTGGGTATAATCCCCATGCACAAGCACACTGTGGGAGACCACCCAGGTGTAAACCAACATAAGCAGGGGGTCTAGTCTTACCGACCCGGCTGATGAAATGCAGAGGCTTTTGCAATTACTAATGACCTTGCACAGACTGTTCATTTAACTACAAGAATACCGGACAATCTTAACGATACAGCCAACACAATTGATCTTTTTCTCACTAACAACATTTCTAAGTACACACTGTTGAAGTAGGTGGTCCTTTAGGCACCTCAGATCACAACCTGGTGATTGTCTCTTCTCCAATGGAGCCTTTATCTCATGGCTATTCCCAACCTCGTGTTGTTTGGCATTACAAGAATGCAAAATGGGATGACATGCGAGATTTCTTTCCTTCTTTTCCTTGGTCGGATTACTGTTTCAAAACTACTGATGTCAACGTTTGCTCAGATCGTATCAGTGAAATTATTCTTGTAGGAATGGAATCCTTTATTCCACATGCCAATTTAAAATCTTTTCCTTTATCTAAACCTTGGTTTTCCAATAAATGTGCTAAGGCTGTTCAAGAAAAGAATGTTGCATATTGTAATTGGCTTGTTTCCAATTCCTCAGTTTCACTTTCTGCCTACACCAAAGCTCATAACAATTGTAAAGCAGTTATTAATCAGTCCAAACTAGATTTTGAAAAGGCTAAGAGTAGAAAACTTGGTTCTTGCCCTAATGGAAGCTGAGTATTCTGGTCTCTTGCTAAAGCTATTGGCCGCAACTTTTGCCCATCTCTGCTCTCAACTCGGTCAAAACCAGACGGTTCTGTTGTCACTTCAGCCAAGGATAAAGCTGATTTTCTAGGATCCCATTTTTCTTCCAACTCATGTATTAATGATCTTGGTAAAACACCTCCCACCATTCCCATTATGCTCCATTCAATGCCTCCTGTGGTCTTCTGTCAAAAGGATGTCAGAAGCATTTTGACGAATCTCGATGCTAAGAAAGCTCCAAGTACTGATGGTATTTCTCCACTTGTTCTCAAAACCTGTGCTCCTGAACTTACTCCTGTTCTCTGCCGCCTTTTTTCACTTTCTTATTTCAAAGGTGTTTTTCCTTCTGCTTAGAAATTTGCTCATATCCAGCCAGTTCTTAAAAAGGGTGACAAATCCCTCCCATCCAATTATCATCCCATTGCAATTACTTCTACTCTTTCTAAAGTAAAGCAGAAATCAATTAACTGCCAACTTTTAAACTACTTAGAAACCTTCCATCTGATCAATGATTGCTAGTATGAATTCCGTTAGTGTCAATCCACTGGTGATATTCTAGCTTATGTTACCCATTTATGAACAAATTCAATGGAAAAGTTTAGTGAAACACAAGCAGTTGCTCTTAACATCTCAAAGGCTTTTGATCGTGTTTTGTTTTTCATAAAGGTGTTCTAAACAAGCTTCTATCTTATTGTTTGCCAACTGTTTTTTGTAATTGGTTATCCAGTTTTCTCTCTGAGCACTCACTGAGGGTGATGGTAGATGGCTCTCTGTCTTCTAACTTTAGCTTTAGCATTAGTAGAGGCATATGATGCAAGAAAGAAAGCTTATGCAGCATCAGCCAAAAAAAAAAAAAAAACCCCTTCCACTTCACCCCTCCGTTCGTTCGAAATATCTGTCCAGCTGAGCCTTAAATTTATTTAGGCTATCAACTTCCACAACAAGGGATGGAAGTCTGTTCCACCAACCAATTACCCACTGGCTAAAGGCAAATTTCCGCACATCTGTCCTATATCTGTCTTTCCTCAATTTGAATTTATACCCTCTCAGGTGATTATTCTGCAAGAGGCAGTATCCCATCAGCATTGAGCATGCTCAAACCATTCAAGGCTTTGTACACCTCTATCAGATCACCTCGCCGGTTGCCTAGTCTCCAGACACTGTAATTTGCAAAACTTAAGCCATTATTCTAAGAGCAACCCTTTGTTCCATTCACTAATCTGGTTGCCCTTCTCTGTACTCGTTCCAACAGCTATACATCCTTCTTAAAATGAGGCCTCCAGACCTGTATACAGTACTCAAGGTGCGGCCTGATCATTGCCTTATACAAGGGAATAATCACCTCCTTATCCCTGCTAGAAAAATTTCTGTATATCATTGATAAAACACCATGAGCTATTTTTGAAGCCCGTCTGCACTGCTCAGAGAACTTCATATCTGCCTGCACAATTACCCGCAGGTCCTTTTCATTCTCTGCCACTGTCAGTATAGTACCACAGAGTTGATACGTTGCTCTGGGGTTGCTGTTTCCCATATGTAGTACTTTACATTTGTCAATGTTAAAACTTCATTTGCCACCTCTCAGCCCATCTGCTCAACCTTTCCTGATCCTGTTGCAGCAGCATAGCGTCAGTAGTGTCCTTAACAACCATGCCAACCTTTGTATTGTCTGCAAACTTGGACATTAAGCCTGATATACCATCATCAATATTATTTAGAAATACAGAAAACAACAATGGACCCAACACTGAACCCTGGGGGACTCCACTAATAACATTAGTTCACGATGAGCAGTGTCCATTAATTACCACTCTCTGTCTTCTGCCACTCAACCATCCCTTTATCCATAGCGACAATTTGCCACCACTGCCACGCTGCTCCAATTTGTGCAGCAGTCTTCCATGTGCAACAGTATCAAAAGCCTTTTTAAGATCCAAATATATAATATCAAAGTTATTCCCTGCATTAATGTCTGCACTAATGCTGGAGTCCCCCACAGTAGAGTTCTTTCCCCCACTCTTTTCCTCTTGTATATTAATGACCTTCTTCCATTGACTGAAAATCCTATCCATAGTTTTGCTGATGATACCACATTGAATTCCACTTTCCATTTTGAGAAACCTTGCCCTACTCAATCAGCTTCAACTTCTCGAATATCCACTACCAATGCCTTAAATGCCAATCTCCAGGTAATTCTCCAGTGGGGCAATGACAACTTAGTTAATTTCAATCCTAAAACTCTTTAGTCTTATATCTCGCAAAAAGGATTCTTCTGCTCCTATGCTTATCTTTGGTGACACTCCAATTTCTAGGCAAGTTGATATATCTCTTTTGGGGATTACCCTGACTTCTAATCACTCTTGGCACAAGCACATTACAAATATTGCTTCCTCTGCATCTAAAAACTTGTTTTTCTCTATTGCTTTCAGCGTTACTTTTCTTCCAAACAGCTGTTCACTCTGTAAAACTCGCAAATCCGCCCTACCATGGAATATTGTTCCCACATCTGGGGTGGTGCCCCCAAAACCTCTCAGGCTTCTAGATTCCACTCAGAAGAGGAAAGTTAGGTTAATTAATGATTCATCTCTAACTGGGTCTCTCCACTCGCTGTCTCACAGACATACTGTTTCTGCTGCATGCCTTTTCTACAGATACTTCCATGGGCACTGTTCTTCTGAAGTGGCTTCTACAATTCCCGCTCTCTCTTTCAAAACAGTCTGAACCCGTGCCGCCACCAGCCATTTACTGTCCAACTTCAAACTCACAGAACTAACTTTTCATCTTCCTCGTTTATTCATTCAACTGCCGTTTTCTGGAACAACCTTCCTTCCATATATATTTTCTGAAAATTACAGTCTACAGAAGTTCAAGTCTGATGTCAACAAATATCTTCTCTCGTCTTCTCAACCTCCAACCCAAGCAAGGTACCAAGTACTATAGGTTCTAATACCTCTCGTGTTTAGGGTATTCATAAAAAAAAAAATGAAAACAGCAAGACTTTTGTGGATTTACTGTTTGGATATTCTGGATTTACTGTTTGGATATTTGGATATTTTCTATAGCAGCATGTTAGAAAAAAAAGAGGAAGGAATACTCTTGAAGGAATACAATGATTTATGCATTAAGAATAACAAGTAAAAGACCCTCTGAGTGCAGTGATCAGTGTGCACTAATGTGGGATTTACAAAAGACATTACTACTGTTGTGGGTAAACAGAAGGGCTTTTGCTTTGGTAAGGCTGACTACAGTGTTCTCAGATAGTTTTTTAAATTCTATACAGGGGACCATCTGATGATGTTGCCAACAGCATATTCTAAATGGGGAGCATCCAGGAAAGTAATTGTAGAAACTACTAGGCTTTTTATACCAACTAAGAAACACCATACTATGCTTAAGACTCAAATAAATATCAGATGATATAGAAGCTTATGTTAGATAAAAACTAGTACGCAATCAGGTTCCAAAGAAGGTTAGGCAAGCTAAGGCAGATTAGAAGTCTCTGGCAAAGAATGCCAAGAAAAGCAGCAAAAACTTCTTTACTAATATGAACAGAGGAAGGAAGGAAGGAAGGAAGGAAGGAAGGAGAAGGATGCAAGAAAAGCAGCAAAGACTTCTTTACTAATATTAACAGTAGAAGGAAGGAGTTGAATCGCATTGGTCTACTTGATATCGATGGTTTAACTATTGATGATCCTGCTGACAAACTGAATATGTATTTTGCATATATATTCTGCATGAGGCGTTGTTTAGTATTAATATTAGTAGTGCCAAGTGGTGTAACAAAGCAAGCTTATATAGCAATCAGCAAAAAAAAAAAAAAACAAAAAAACCCATTTCCCCTATCCATCCCATCCTAGTTCTTTCTTGAATTTATTCAAACTATCCACTTACACAACAATGAATAAAAGCTTGTTCCAGCAATCAACTACCCACTGGCTGAAGGCAAACTTCTACATATAACTTCTGCAACCATCTTTCCTCAATTTAAATTTATGTCCCCTCATGTGTATGGTGTGAGCAAGAGGAAGAATTCCATCAGAAATGAGTGTTCTCAAACCATTCATGGCCTTAAACACTCAACTGGATTAATCAAAACAAATCTGATTGCCAGATTTGTTTTGAATATTTAATTTTCTTGGATAACCTCTATCTTATATTCCAAACTTATATTCAAGTTCTTCCATAGCTTGATATAAGCTATGCAAGAACTTGAATCTGACCAACAAAATGATCACCTTGCAGATGCCTAGTCTCCAGATACTATAGTTTGCAGAATTGAAACCTATCTTGCTAAGAGCAACCCTTTGTTCCATTCACTGGTCTACTTGCCCTTCTCTGTACCTGTTCTAGCAGCTCTATATCCTTCCTAAAATGACAGTTCCAGACTTGACCTGTACACAGTACTCAACATGTGGCCTGATCAATGCCTAATAGAATGAGTTCACCACCTTCTTATCCCTACTAGCAAAATTCCTATATATCATTGACAAAACCTGAATGAGCTGTCCTGGGAGCCTGTTTGCACTGCTCAGAGAACATCATATCTGATTGCACAATTACTCCCAGTTCTTTTTCATATTCCCCTACCCTAAGTGTAGTACCACACAGTTGGTACATTACCATTAGTTGAGGCATATGATGCAAGAAAGCAAGCTTATACAGCATCAGCCAAAAAAAAAAAAAAAAAAAACACCATCTCATGTCACTGATCCATTCATTCCAAATGTTTGTCCAGTTCTGCCTTGAATTTATTTAAGCTATCAACTTCCATAACAACAGATGAAAGTCTGTTCCAGCAATCAGTTACCTGCTGGCTAAATGCAAACTTCTGCACATCTATTCTACAACTGTCTTTCCTCAATTTGAATCTATGCCCCCTCAAATTAATCTGAGCAAGCACAAGTATCCCGTCAGCATTGAGCCTGCTCAAACCATTCAAGGCCTTATACACCTCGATCAGGTCACCTCGCAGGTGCATAGTCTCCAGATGCCGCAACTTGCAGAACTTAAGCCTTTCTTCGTAAGTGCATCCCTTTGTTCCTCTCACCAATCTTGCCCTTCTCTGTACTCGTTCTAGCAACTCTACATCCTTCCTAAAATGAGGCCTCCAGACCTGTATACAGTACTCAAGGTGTGGCCTCACCATTGCCTTATACAAAGGGATAATCATCTCCTTGTCTTTGCTAGCAAAATTCCTATATATCATTGACAAAACTCCATGATCTGCACTCCTCAGAGCACTTCATATCTGACTGAACAATTACCCTAAGGTCTTTTTCATTCTCCACCTCCCTGAGTGTAGTACCACACAGTTGGCACATTTCTCTTGGGTTACTGCTACCCATATGAAGTACTTTGCATTTGTCAATGTTAAACTTCAGTTGCCACTTCTCAGCCCATCTGCCTAACTTTTCTAGATCCTGTTGCAGTAACATATTGTCATTAACAACCCCTCCAACCTTTGTATCATCTGCAAACTTTGACATTAAGTCTGATATACCTTTATCAATATCATTGATAAATTTACAAAACAATAATGGGCCCAACACTGAACCCTGGGGGATTCCACTAATAACATAAGTCCACGTAGAACAGTGTCCATTTATTACCACTCTCTGCCATCTCTCACTCAACCATCCTTTTATCCATTGCAGTAACTTGTCCTTAATGCTATACTCCTCCAATATGTACAGCAGTCTTCCATGTGCAACAATATCAAAAGCTTTCCTGAAATCCAAGTATATGATATCAAAATTATTTTTTGAATCCAGTTCATTTGTTACTGAGATTACTGTTACTCATATGCAGTACTTTGCATTTCTCAATTTTAAACATCAGTTGCCACTTCTCAGCTCAAATGCCTAAATTTTTTGTATGCTGTTGCAGTAGCATACTGTCATTACTGACATTAAGAATCCAGCCAATCTCTGCATCACCTGCAAACTTAGAAATTAAGCCTGATATACCTTTATCAATATCATTAATACATTCAGAAAACAACAACCCCGCCAGCACGAAACTCTGGGGGACTCCACTGATAACTTTACTCCACAATGAGCCTTGACAAGATATGAAGTTTGCTTGATTGATATTTCTGTTCACTGACTTTTTTTTTTTGGATTATAAAATTTAAAACAGTAAAAAAGACAAGCAATCAATAACGACAAACATGGGACACACAAATTTCACAAGTGAGGCAAGTTTACGAAGCTTAAAAAATAGGAATGAAGAGAAGATTTCTGAAAATGTATTTGTTTTTTATGATTGAATATTTCATGGAAGGGGAAACACATTTCACCATAATATCGTAAAAACCCACACTATTCCAGCTATCGGTATTATCGCAAATGCAGTAAGATCGAGTTTACAACCCATTTATAATTTGCACTAACAGAAAAGCCCAATAAACTGGGAACTGCAAATTGTTATTATTGTTTTATGGTTCAGAAAACAACATCCAGAAATGTGCTTCTCTGCTCATGCTATCATGCCTCACAAAATGTCCGTTCAAACAGTAAAATGTGAGCGTCTGAAAACATGAGTCGGCCTACAATATCACGTGTTATCTTGTGAATACAGTGAATGACAACTGTGTGTCTCTGACCAATACACTACAGTAAATGGGAAATATAGCTCTCACACATTTGACGTTTGACATTTTTTAAGCTTTGTAAACTTGTATGTATTGCTGCACAGGTTGCTACGTTCAGCCTGGTGCTGGGTTTTGCATTCACCTGGTGTTACTAGCAGATGAAATCGCATGAGCCAATGTGACATATATTAAGGAACAATGTGAGTTATACTCACAGTGTTCCTTAATATATCAGTCGTGTTGGAGCAAATTCGCATTGCAAAAATGCACATTATAGCAGAACCGACTGTACTTAATAATACTAACAATAAAGGGCATACTTTTTTTTATTATTTTACTTTACTTTTTATTTGGCATCCCAATTATATTAGTAATTTTTAATTAATAATGTAACAAATTATTATTTTATACATTTTTTTTTATAACTGGCATTTAGAACGTCTCTAATTGATGTCCAACAATAGTCAGCCAGTACAGATGGATTCCACCTTCCCTGGTATCAAGCTTTTCCATATCAGATATCTTTTGAGGAAATCTTTCACCACATTTAACACTGACAGTACTCAGATGTGATGGGAAAAAACTTCCAATTTTAAATTTAAAAAAAAAAAAAAAAGGGTTGCAATATGCAACCCATTTTTTAATTATTTTTTTTTATTACTTATATAAGACAACACATTTGAGTTGCAATATGCAACTTCAAATGTACTGTCCTGTATAAGTTTCCTAATGTGTGAATCAAACAAAAATACTCTATGATTTTTTGCCAAGTTTATTCTAGGAAATTTACTCTTTAAATATAAAAATTTATCACTACCCTTATTCATGGCTTTTGCAGAGTTTACCATTAGGGCCAATTTAGCAAGGAGAAAAATTTAGCAAAAAAAGGCTGATACAACAGTTTTCTGCCTGGAACTAACTGCTGTCTAACATTCTTGAACTAAATACTGTCCATCCTTTGCTTGCCATCCCATTCATATAAAAAAACAGCACATAAACCTGATACCTTGCATCTGGAGTATAATGCATATATCTTTCTTAATCATGGAGTAAGCAATTGTTTTTTGTTTTTTTAAAGTCAATTCCCTAACAAACAGCAAAATGAACCAAGATTATCAGCATACTTTCAAGATAAGTATGACATTGAATAGCACATTGTTTTTGCAGCACATCAGAGACCAACTAAAACAAGCATATGAAAGGCAATAAGACGGCTGGTCACAAATTACGTGATAGTTTTATATAATAAGAGCATGATATGACAATCTCCTGACAAATAGTTGAATGGTATTTGGTGTTATATTAATCAATAGCTGCACACTTTGCACTGTCCAAGCTGAATCTTTTTGAGGTGCAACTTTTTTTAATCATGGCATAAAAATACACTAAAATCACCCAACATTACAATAAGGAGAAAATCTGTATCATACAGTGTAAGTGAACAATTGTAACAAAAAATTATCATAGACATTTAATTATGAAAGAAAATTATATAAATTAATATATTGGGAACATATATTTTTCAAATGTATGTTTATATAAGTTTTTTGCTGAAATTAATGTAAGTCCAATCTATGAAGTTACTTTTTAACTCCTCCCGCACCTCACAACTTGGTTGGCAAAACAACAAAAGGCATGCCTACAGGACATTACTTTAATCATTACTTTTTAATTCAATTAAAGTGAAATTTTAACAATTAATTTTACATATTCTTGTCAACTTTGATCCCATCTAACTTATATTTTATTTCAGCATACTGAAGAAATTAAAAAAAAATCCCTAAAGTAGAATTCTGCCATTCACAGTAAGAAGTATATACAAGTCCCCCCACCCCCACCCCAACAACAGCAGCAAAGAGTATTAAGAAATAATGCAGAATGCCAATGACAACTTTTCTATAAAATTTAATTCATATGTTAACATTTTTAGTTACTTTTTAAAATTCAAAGTTCATCATTAGTCTTTGCTCTTGAGAAATTTCTACTTTTGTATTTTGGAATTATATGTAAATAAAACTTTTATCTTTCTGAGAGAATTTTAAAAGTAAGTAAAATCTTTAACTGTCAGTAATCTACTAAAATCAAAACTGCTAATGACTAAATATAAATAAAGAAGAATACTCAAATCTGTATAAATGGAGAACTATAAAAACCTCAAACTACAGAAGGTATATAATTATTGTACAAATAGTGCACCATTCTATATACATCAATAACTACACAAAAGGACAATAATCCCTGAAGCAGCCTCATTTGGACAATGGAACTCACAAGAAAAAGAAATGCAATATATTTCCCATTATGAAGAAGTATTACTGATTCAAAAGCTAAAAGAGAGGTAATGCACTGTGATTTACTTCACAATATGGGGTGTATGATGCCTTTATGGCTATGTAGAGAATAATGAATTTACACTACCTGTACAAAAGAATACCTATTAATTATAAGGAATGAGAAAACTCTTTACTGTGGATTAAAAGTTTAAATAAAAACTTTACTGGAAAACATCATTACAATGCTCAAACATACTTGATAATTCCATCTTAAATACATTTCCTAAAAATGCAAAATCAGTGATAGCTGATGATAACCATGAAGATAATGAGAAATGGCAAAATAAAATCCATTTCCTGAAGAATACAAAGGTTTACTACTCCTTCCTCTGAAGTTCAACAATATTTAACAATGTCAATTGTAGATGCTGTCCTGTAGACGGTCTCCAGTGAAGTCACATTCAGATGGATGTGGGTTTATGGTCAGGAATCATAATCATCATCATCTGCACTGCTTGTGGTGTTGCAATTTTGCACATATGGAATCTGTCGGGAGTGGCTATAAAAAAAAAAAAAAAAAAAAAAAACAGCACAGCTTCATTACTATGTTTGTATAATGCACTTTTGGAATAATCAAAAATCAACAACAGTGTTGGTACTGAAATAAGTTTACATATTTTGGCAATCTCATCACATGATAAAAAATTTTGCTTCTATTGAAATGAGCAGAAGTCTGAAAAACAAGATGCAGGATATTTCAGAGACTGCTGGTAGTCATTGCGTTACAAGTAAACACATGGGTTGTGTTAGGGTAGCTAAGAATAGAAACAGGTGCATGTATACCTGCGTGTACACCAATGCTAGGAGTTTGGTAAATAAATTTGATGAATTTGAGGTATTGCTCAAAACATCAAAGGCAGATATTGTTGGGATATCAGAGACGTGGTGTCACACAGATATAAGTAATGCGGAACTGGAATTTGGGGAATACAATGTGTATAGAAAGGATAGACAGGACAGGAGGGGAGGAGGGGTTATGCTATTAATTAAGAAACACATAAAGTCCAAGGAAGTGAAGCCAGTCGACATCGATGGACAGGGCAGTGCCGAATCAGTTTGGTGTGACATAAGCATAGGGAAATCAAAATTGAGAGTAGGAGTGTGCTATAGGCCTAATGACTCTGATGAGTATAATAAGATATTGTACAGGGAAATAGAGTGGGCCAGTAAATCAGAGAGTCTTATAATGGGGGATTTTAATTTCCCAGATATTGACTGGAATTTGTGGGTTGGTCACTCGCACACTAGCAAGGCTTTTGTGGATTTATTGGATGATTGTTTTCTACACCAGCATGTTCGTGAGGCAACAAGAGGGAGCAATACTCTTGATCTGATTATCAGTAGTGACTCTTCATGCATTAAGAACCTGCAGATAAATGAACCACTAGGTGGCAGTGATCACAGTGTGTTGAAGTGGGATTTACTCAAGGAGGTAACTACCATCAGAGGTAAAGGGAAGGGTTTTTGTTTTCGTAAAGGCGACTATGATGGTCTGAGACAGTATTTAAATTCTATACAGTGGGACCAACTGATGATGTTACCAACAGCAAACTCAAAATGGGAAGCATTCAAGGAACTAATCTTGGAGGCTACCAGGCTTTACATACCAACTAAGAAATATTGTTCAAGGTTTAGGCCTAAATGGTTGTCAGATGAACTAATGAGACATGTGGCAGAGAAGAAAAATGCATGGGATACATATAAATTAATGGGTGACATGGAAGCCTATGATAGATATAAGTTGGTCTGTAACCAAGTCACAAAGGAGATTAGGCAGGCAAAGGCAGACTACGAAAAATCCTTGGCAAAGGATGCAAAGAAAAACAGAAAAGAGTTCTTTACATACTTGAACTCGAGAAGGAAAGGGATGAATCAGATTGGTCCACTGGATATTGATGGTTCAACAGTTGAGGATCCTGCTCAGGTGGCTAACAATCTAAACGAGTATTTTGCATCTACATTCACGCATGAGGAGTTATTCAGGAAGGAGAATGATGTAGGTAAAGTAAACATTGGCAGTGAGCTGGATGATTTTGTAATAACTGAGAGGAAAGTGGAGGAGAGATTGTTGAGGATAAACATAAAAAAGGCACCTGGGGTGGATGGGATCTATCCAGTTATATTAAAGGAGGCAGCAAAGGAAGTATGCAAACCCCTAGCCATAATTATGAGAGCTTCTTTGGACTCAGGGGAGGTACCCATAGACTGGAGATGTGCAAATGTAACCCCAATTCACAAAGGAGGATCAAAGGCTGACACAAGTAATTATAGACCTGTTAGTTTAACTTCTGTTCCAGGTAAATTAATGGAGGCACTGGTTAAAGAAGCACTGCAGGATCATCTAGACAAGAATTCAGTTATAGCTCAGACGCAGCATGGTTTTGTTAAGGGCAGGTCTTGCCTGACCAATTTGATTGGATACTATGATGTAGTCACAAAAGAACTGGATGCAGGGAATAACTTTGATATTATATATTTGGATCTTAGAAAGGCTTTTGATACTGTTGCACATGGAAGACTGCTGCACAAATTGGAGCAGTGTGGCATTGGAGGCAAATTGCTGCTATGGATAAGGGGATGGTTGAGTGGCAGAAGACAGAGAGTGGTAATCAATGGACACTGCTCAACGTGGACTAATGTTATTAGTGGAGTTCCTCAAGGTTCAGTGTTGGGTCCGTTGTTGTTTTCGGTGTTTATGAATGATATTGATGATGGGATATCAAGTTTAATGTCCAAGTTTGCAGATGATACAAAGGTTGGCAGGGTCGTCAAGGACACTACTGACGCTATGCTGCTGCAACAGGATCTGGAAAGGTTGAACAGATGGGCTGAGAGGTGGCAAATGAAGTTTAACATTGACAAATGTAAAGTACTGCATATGGGAAACAGTAACCCCAGAGCAACGTATCAACTCTGCGGTACCACACTGACAGTGGTGGAGAATGAAAAGGACCTGGGGGTAATTGTGCAGGGAGATATGAAGTTCTCTGAGCAGTGCAGACGAGCTGCAAGAGTAGCTCATGGTGTCTTGTCAATGATATACAGGAATTTTTCTAGCAGGGATAAGGGGGTGATTATTCCCTTGTATAAGGCAATGGTTAGGCCACATCTTGAGTACTGTATACAGGTCTGGAGGCCTCATTTCAAGAAGGATGTAGAGCTGCTGGAACGGGTACAGAGAAGGGCAACAAGATTAGTAAATGGAACAAAGGGTTGCTCTTACGAAGAAAGGCTTAAATTTTGCAAATTACAGAGTCTGGAAACTAGGCACCGGCGAGGTGATCTGATAGAGGTGTATAAGGCCTTGAATGGTTTGAGCATGCTCAATGCCAATGGGATTCTTCATCTTTCTCAGAATAATCACCTCAGAGGGCATAAATTCAAATTGAGGAAGGACGGATGTCGGATAGATGTGCGGAAATTTGCCTTTGGCCAGCGGGTGGTTGGTTGGTGGAACCGACTTCCATCACTTGTTGTTGAAGTTGATAGCCTAAACAAATTTAAAGCTCAACTGGACAGGTATTTCGAACGAACGGAGGGGTGAAATGGGAGAGGGTTTTTTTTTTTTTTTTTTTTTTGGGCTGATGCTGAATAAGCTTGCTTTCTTGCATCGTATGCCTCTACTAATGCTAATGCTAATCTACCCATAAATACATTTATGCATTCTATCCTATAAATACAGGGTTGGACTAAGTTTACAATGAAAATCTACACCTTAAGGTCAATGACATATAAATTAATTTTTTGCTAATTTAGTTGTATTATCTATCATTACTTGTTTCACTAGAAAATGTGAAATAAGTAATGCATTATGTGATATACGCTCGAATATATGCTTGCAATGTTACTTAAGTTCCTTCTGGCACTTTCACTATACCATATGCCTATTATCTGTCAATGATGACCCTACTTAATATCAAAAAGTCTGGGAATATCATATCTATGGAAGTGTGCCCTCAAGAGTGTTACCTATGTTACCTATGAGGGCTAGTTTCACTAGCCCTCATAGGTAACACAGTTTGTTATGATCGTGGTCCATCCACAGTGTGTAGAAAAGGCCTCTGTTTGGATTCTGAAAGATGGGAAGAATTTTTATGGTTTTTTTCATACCACGGCTATGCAACCCTCCTCTGACAGTTACAAGGTTCTGTTCTTGTGGAGGAAAATTTCAATCTGTGTTTTTCAGAGTTTTCTTTGCATTTCTGGAATTTAGTTGTATAGGAGCTGTTTACAGATACTTCCGCAAACGTTTCTCCTAGGGTATCAGCTACTTTGGATGGTTAGCTATTTCCTCTCCTTTCTAATGTATTAATGAAGGACTGTTGTTTTGGTATAAACTGTTCATTCTATGGATCTTATTCCATACCAATTGAATAGTTGTACCTCTAATAATTGTTAAAGTATAGTGGATGCAAGGTTCTTTTTTGCATATGTATTGAATCCTTCTTGTTTGCACTCTGGCCTTCTTATACTGTTTGAGGTTCGAGTAGTGGGTAACTATTCCAGGCTTTCATTTGCTCTTCCCTTACTGTAGTACATTTCTCATTAGACCAGATGTTTGAGTGTTTTGGAAAACGGGACGAAGTTTTAGGTATTTTCTGATTCCCTGCATATAATAATTATTCTATGATGTAAATTACTGTGTTGTCAATGATTCCTTTGTTTGCTAATTGTGAATTTATGATGGGCAATTCTCTGAATTTTCCCCAGTCTGCTTTTTTCATTTTCAACCTTTGGATCCTATGTGGATAATTGGGAGATTTTGATTAGGATGGATATCTCTGGATAACAATCACTACCTAATGGATCTCTTTTAAATACTTTCTGGTTAAAAATGAAAATACATCAGGGCTGCAAACAGAGAGGGCTATTGCTGAGCTTGTATTCCATAGGGTTGATGACACCTATGTATGTGCTCCATTTTTGGGGAGATAGTGAGAGAGGTTATTCTGATCCAGAAATTTTTCTATAATCTCTTCTAATCATAATATAACCGTTTAAAACTGAACAAATAGTCTCCAAAAAGACAAAATGGAGGTTGATTAATTGATCTGGTTTTTAATGGTGCACTGGCAGCTGAGGCCATAATGCACCAAGTCAAAAAAATGGAGGCAATAGTTGTATTATATGGTCATCTAGCTTTTCATATCACATTTCTTAAAACATATATACCTACTGCAATTTGGGCGGCTGTTGTTTCTAGAGGGCTATTCAGTTCTGCTTGAACTGGGATATGAGGATTGACTAATATGGCAACTCCTCCATGAGCCTGTCTGTCTTTGATCCTATCTTTCCAAATATAGAGTATTTCTGCATTGAAAGGACATGTTTTGGTCTCAAGTATGTCTCTTGACAGCATAAGAATATTGGGTATACTTTTTTTGGGAGAAGCAGCATCAAATTTCCCCAGAGGATGCAGTTATCATGGATCGAGCGCATGGGTTCTGGAACCGTAAATGGCTCGAGAGCCTACGAATCTGTTCATCCGACCACAATATTATGAATAGGGACAGAGGTATGCGTATGCATCCTCTGTTTGAAACTATTATCCTAAGTACGGATGAACGGTTTTGCTTAACACGTTCCCGAGCTATTTCCGCTTCCAGTTCAGACCATGCGCCGACTGCACCACGTGTATAGGTACCGTGAGCCTGTTATATATATGGACGTACTGCAGGAAGTTTTGTTACTGCTGAGGAAGGGAGCGCAAGCTTCCGAAAGCTCCAGAGATTTTTATCGTTTTTATCGCTTTTAATCCGGTTTATTTTAGTGTATTTTATCTCAAGGATTTTATCACAGTTTTAATGTTTTTACATGTATATTTAATATAATAGCAGTTTTTGTAAATATTTATTTTATTTTAATATGTAAATAAATATTTTAGTTACAGTAAATACTTATTCTTATGGTTGGTGTGAGCTGATTTAATACTAAAATATGATTGCACTTTAATGAGCACTTTTCTCACACAAGCAAGGAAGGATTCGTGTAAGGAGATAAAAGATATCATCAATATTACTTTGTAAACCTTGATAATTCCATTGTATTAGGCTGTGAATGTTTAACTTTGCTGGTACTTTTGGATTTATTCTTGAAGGTTTACATCATTCAATTGTTTTCTTTCTTTCTTTTCTTGGAAAGATAGGCTTCCCTGTGTCCATCTCTTCTTTTTTTGGAAGATATTTTTAGCACTGCTTGTTCAGTTTCATCTCTGTTTTTGGTTTCCAAGTTGTGTTCTTGTATACTGTGTTCTGAGGGTACCTATTTTCTGTGTTTTTAGTTTGTGGGCAGTGGATGTTTTTGGCAGAAATGAAATTGGTGTATTAACCTCCTTTCCTTGTGACTATGATTGCACTTTATCCTGAAAAAGGCCTCTGAGGTTGGGAAAATTCATATTTTAGTATTAAATCAGCTCACACCAACCATAAGAATAAGTATTTACTGTAACTAAAATATTTATTTACATATTAAAATAAAATAAATATTTACAAAAACTGCTATTATATTAAATATACATGTAAAAACATTAAAACTGTGATAAAATCCTTGAGATAAAATACACTAAAATAAACCGGATTAAAAGCGATAAAAACGATAAAAATCTCTGGAGCTTTCGGAAGCTTGCGCTCCCTTCCTCAGCAGTAACAAAACTTCCTGCAGTACGTCCATATATATAACAGGCTCACGGTACCTATACACGTGGTGCAGTCGGCGCATGGTCTGAACTGGAAGCGGAAATAGCTCGGGAACGTGTTAAGCAAAGCCGTTCATCCGTACTTAGGATAATAGTTTCAAACAGAGGATGCATACGCATACCTCTGTCCCTATTCATAATATTGTGGTCGGATGAACAGATTCGTAGGCTCTCGAGCCATTTACGGTTCCAGAACCCATGCGCTCGATCCATGATAACCGCATCCTCTGGGGAAATTTGATGCTGCTTCTCCCAAAAATGTTCGGCCACAGCAGACTTATTGTAATCAGCGGTTTTTATAGCATTTGCATGCTCCCCCAGACGATCCTTGAGCCGTCGTTTTGTCTCGCCCACATAACACTCCCCACAATCCGGGCATTTTATCCTGTATACTACTCCACTACTCAGGTCCTGTCTCAGGTGTTGTCTCAGGTAAAAGACCCAATAGCAAAGGACCTGAGTAGTGGAGTAGTATACAGGATAAAATGCCCGGATTGTGGGGAGTGTTATGTGGACGAGACAAAACGACGGCTCAAGGATCGTCTGGGGGAGCATGCAAATGCTATAAAAACCGCTGATTACAATAAGTCTGTTGTGGCCGAACATTTTTGGGAGAAGCAGCATCAAATTTCCCCAGAGGATGCGGTTATCATGGATCGAGCGCATGGGTTCTGGAACCGTAAATGGCTCGAGAGCCTACGAATCTGTTCATCCGACCACAATATTATGAATAGGGACAGAGGTATGCGTATGCATCCTCTGTTTGAAACTATTATCCTAAGTACGGATGAACGGTTTTGCTAAACACGTTCCCGAGCTATTTCCGCTTCCAGTTCAGACCATGCACCGACTGCACCACGTGTATAGGTACCGTGAGCCTGTTATATATATGGACGTACTGCAGGAAGTTTTGTTACTGCTGAGGAAGGGAGCGCAAGCTTCCGAAAGCTCCAGAGATTTTTATCGTTTTTATCGCTTTTAATCCGGTTTATTTTAGTGTATTTTATCTCAAGGATTTTATCACAGTTTTAATGTTTTTACATGTATATTTAATATAATAGCAGTTTTTGTAAATATTTATTTTATTTTAATATGTAAATAAATATTTTAGTTACAGTAAATACTTATTCTTATGGTTGGTGTGAGCTGATTTAATACTAAAATATGATTGCACTTTAATGAGCACTTTTCTCACACAAGCAAGGAAGGATTCGTGTGGTGGAATTGAGTTATCTGTACTTCTACTGAATAGTATTTTTGCGTAATTTAATTTAGGCATAAAATAGTGTATTTGTATTGATTTGGTTAGACTGCCTTCTTGGCAGTTTATATTGTTCTTGGCTTTATATTTTTGTATTGCTTTTTCCTTTTCCATAATTCACATGATCTGGAGTTGGATAAGTAATCTCCTTTGCAGTTCAGACACTCTGGTGCTGTATATCCTTTACTGCCAAACTTCTGGCATTTGAAGCAGAATATTAGGTTTGATATATATACATGTTCTGATTTAGCATAGGTATACAGCATTTATGAATAATTAGATTTTTAGTTGCCGTGACTTGTCAACTAAATCATGCCCCAAACTGGAGCAGCAGAGCAACGGGCACAAAGTGGCAGGAGTGCTGTGACTCGGGGGAGAACTGAGGGGGGCAATTCTCCAACGCATCACAGCTTAAAAAAAATGTGTAGCTTGTGAAATGTTTGCCGAACTCTCTGGAACGGAACATGACATTGCCATAGGGGATGTCTTTGTGTGCGCGCGATGTAAGGAGTGTAAGGAAATCAGGCGACAATTCAGCGTTGTTATGGGCCTATATGAGAGTTTGAAGGACAGGGTGGATGCCCTCGAAAGATCTAAATTGAAAGCTGAGAGCCCATCAGGCTCTCACATGCCCACATCAACGCCAGAGCTTGCACTTGGTCATCACGAAACACAGCGGCAACCCCCAAGGCAGAATGCGCTGGTCCCACAGGAACTAGTAGTTGTTGGTGACTCTATTGTCAGGGAAATGGGTAACATGCTCTGTAAAAAGGATAGGTGGAACAGGAAGAGGGTGTGTCTGCCAGGGGCAAATGTTGATGACGTTGTAGAGCGGATATCCACTTTTAAGGGCACAAAAGGTGATATAGTTGTAGACGTTGGCACTAATGATATTAAGAGTAGGAGACCGGCAGAATTACTTAACAAGTACAGGTCACTGTTGACCAAAAGCCGAGAATCAGGGTTGAATTTGAAAGTGTCTGCAATTCTGCCCTGGAAAGAATGTGCAAGGCTGAAGGGGTAGAATTTTTTTCAGCCTGGACTGTACTTGTTAACAGGAGAGACTGCTTCTATAGGGATGGTATACACTTAAATAGAAAGGGTGCAAGAATATTTGCTGATGCTATCGAGGCAGTTTTAGGTGGGTCGGAACACTGATAGCTTGGGGGGGATACAAGGACTAATAGTTTAACAGTAGCTGTAGGCAGAGGCGAAGGTGATTCTTGCACAACTTCTATTAGAATAAGTAGCGACCTGGTGTGTGGGGTGTTGGGGGTTTCAGGGACGGATGGCAGTCATCCTGAAATAGGTGGGTATATGGGATGTGTTAGGGTACCTAAGAATAGGAGTAGGAGCATGTATGCTTGCATGTATACCAATGCTAGAAGTATAGTAAATAAATTTGATGAATTTGAAGTGTTGGTCAAGACATCAAAGGCAGATATTGTTTGGATAGCAGAGCCATGGTGTCACACAGATATAAGGAATGCTGAACTGGAATTTGGGAAGTACAATGTGTACAGAAAGGATAGACAGGATAGAAAGGGAGGAGGTGTTATGCTGTTAATTAAGAAAAACATAAAATCAAAAGAAGTGCATCCAGGTGATATAGATGAACAGTGCACTGTTGAGTCAGTTTGGTGTGACATAAGCACTGCGAAAGCAAAAATAAGAGTAGGAGTGTGTTATAGGCCTAATGACTCGAATGAGTACAATGAACAATTGTACAGAGAAATAGAGTGGGCTAGTAAATCGGAATGTCTTATAATGGGGTATTTTAACTTCCCAGATATTGACTGGAACTCGTGGGTTGGTCAACCACACACTAGTCAGACTTTTGTGGATTTATTGGATGATTGTTTTCTGCAGCAGCATGTTCGAGAGGCAACCAGAGAAAGTAATACTCTTGATCTGGTTATCAGCAGTGATCATTCGTGTATTAAGAATTTGCAGATAAAGGAACCACTAGGTGGCAGTGATCACAGTGTACTGATGTGGGATTTACTTAAAGATTTAATTACCATCAGGGGTAAAGGAAAGGGCTTTTGCTTCCGTAAAGGTGAGTACAGTGGTCTCTGACAGTTTTTAAATTCTGTACAGTGGGATAAACTGACGATGTTACCAACAGTAAATTCTAAGTGGGAAGCATTCAAGGAATTAACCATGGATGCTACTAAAAGTTTCGTACCTATTAAGAAATATTGTTCAAGATTTAGGCCTAAATGGTTATCAAATGAACTAATGAGACTCGTAACAGAGAAGAAAAATGCATGGGATGCATATAAATTATCAAGCGACTCAGAAGCCTATGGCAGATTACGAGAAATCCTTGGCATAAGATGCTAAGAAAAACAGGAAGGATTTCTTTACTTGTATAAACTCTAAAAGGAAGGGGATGAATCTGATTGGTCCAATTGACATCGATGGTTCGACTGTTGATGATCCTGCTCAGATAGCAAACAAACTGAATCAGTATTTTGCATCTACATTCACACATGAGGAATTATTAAGGTTTGAAAATGGCAGAAGGTTTTCAAATTGTAGCAGGATACTTAATGATTTTGGAATAATTGAAAGCAAAGTGGAGGAGAAATTGTTGAAGTTAAACATAAGAAAGGCACCTGGGGTGAATGGGATCTATAAAGTTATATTAAATGAGACGGCAAAGCAACTAAGCAAACCCTTAGCCATAATTATGAGAGCATCCTTGGACTCAGGGGAAGTCCCCACGGACTGGAGATGTGCAAATGTATCCCCAATTCACAAAGGGGGATCGAAGGGTGATACGAGTAATTACAGACCAGTTAGTTTAACTTCTGTTCCGGGTAAAATAATGGAGTCGCTGGTTAAAGATGTATTGCAGGATCATCTAGACAAGACTGCAGCAATGATTCAGACACAGCATGGGTTTGTTAAGGGAAAGTCTTGTCTGACAAATTTGATAGGATATTATGATGTGGTTACAAAGGAACTGGATGCAAAAAATAATTTTGATATCATATATTTGGATTTCAGGAAAGCTTTTGACACTGTTGCGCATGGAAGACTATTGTACAAATTGGAGCAGAATGGTATTAAGGGTAAGTTGCTACAATGGATAAAAGGATGGTTAAGTGGAAGATGACAGAGGGTGGTAATCAATGGGTACTGCTCTTCTTGGACTAATGTTATTAGTGGAGTCCCACAGGGTTCGGTGTTAGGTCCACTGTTGTTTTGTATATTTATCAATGATATTGATGAAGGTATATCAGGCTTAATGTCGAAGTTTGCAGATGATACAAAGGTTGGCAGGGTTGTTAATGACAGTAATGGCAGTGTGCTACTGCAACAGGATCTAGATAGTTTGGGCAGATGGGCTAAGAAGTAGCAACTGAAGTTTAACCTTGACAAATGCAAAGTACTGCATATGGGTAGAAGTAACCCCAGAGAAATGTACCAACTGTGTGGTACTACGCTTAAGGTGGTAGAAAATGAAAAAGACCTGGGAGTAATTGTGCAGTCAGATATGAAGTTTTCTGAGCAATGCAGACAGGCTGCCAGGGCAGGTCATGGGGTTTTGTCAATGATATATAGGAATTTTGCTAGCAGGGAAAAGGAGGTGATTATCCCTCTGTATAAGGCAATGGTCAGGCCACGCCTTGAGTACTGCATGAAGCCTGGAGGCCTCATTTTAGGAAGGATGTAGATTTACTTGAGCGTGTACAGAGAAGGGCAACAAGATTGGTGAGGGGAATGAAGGCATCCTCTTACCAAGAGAGGCTTAAGTTCTGCAAATTGCAGTGGCTGGAGACTAGGCACCTGCACGGTGATCTGATTGAGGTGTATAAGGCCTTGAATGGGTCGAGCACGCTGAATTCTGATGGGATACTTCCACTTGTTCAGATTACGAACCTAAGGGGGCATAAATTCAAATTAAGAAAAGACAGATGTAGAATAGATGTGCGGAAATTTGCCTTTAGCCAGCCGGTGGTTAATTGCTAGAACAAACTTCCATCTGTCGTGGAAGTTGATAGGTTAAATAAATTTAAGGAGGAACTGGACAGACATTTGGAGGGAATGGTGTGATTTTTTTTTTTTTTGGCTGATGCTGCATAAGCTCATACACTTGCTTTCTTGCATCACATGCCACTACTACAGCATCAAACTCATTATTCCGTTCTCTTTGAAGGAATAGCAGGGACAGCTAAGTCAGTCAGTCAGTCTTTGATCTGGAGACCTGTTAGGCCGACTGGGCTAGCCGGGTGGGTAAAGTGCCTGCCTGGCAACCCAAAGGTCGCGGGGTTCGATTCCCGCCTCGGGCTTGGATCAAAGTACTGCAAAAACCTTGGGAGGTGCATTATGGCCACAGAAGCCTACGCACCAACAACAACCACAAAAAAAAAAAAAAAAAAGAGACCTGTTAGTGGAGACAGCAAACACCAAATATTCTGAGAATATTACAAAGAACAACAAATTTTGGGAAAATCCTAATTATTTTTCCCCCCAGCACATAATGTTTAATTCATTCAAACGAGTAACTGCTAAATGGGCGTTATTAAACACTGGTTAAACTTTGATAGGTGGAATTAGACCAGGCTATGTCTGCCAGGTGCAAAAGTTGATGACGTTGTAGACCATATATCATCTTTTAAGGGCAACAACTGGTGATATTGCTGTACACGTTGGCACTAATGACATTAAGAGTAGGAGATATGAGGACTTACTTAACAAGTACAGGTCAATGTTGAAAAAAAAGTTAGGGTTAGGGTTAAATTTGAAAGAGTCTGCAATTCTGCAAAGACATGATAGCAGGGAGTATATGATGAGAGCCTTGTTAATCAATTCAGCCCTGGAGAAATTGTTCAAGGCTCATGGGATAGAATTTTTCTGAGCATGGTCTGTGCTTGTTAACAGAAGAGACTGTTTCTACAGGGATGGGATACATTTAAATAGAAAGGGTGCAAGAATATTTGCTGATACTATTAGGCAGTGTTAGGTGAGTCAGAAAACTACTAGCTTTGGGGGAGGATTCACAGAATAAAAGATTAACGGTAGACACAGGCAGAGGTGAAAGCGATTCTTGCACTGCTTCTATTGGAATGAGCAGCAGCCTGGAAGGCGAGTAGCTGGAGATTTCAAGGGCTGTCGGGATTCAAAATGGAACAAGTAAATACATGGGCTATGTTAGGGTAACTAAGAGTAAGAATAGGTGTATGTATACTTGCATGTACACCAATGCTAGGAGTATAGAAAATAAATTTGATGAATTTGAAGTGCTGGTCAGGACAACAAAAAACGGATATTGTTGAGACATCAGACACGTGGTGCCACATGGATATAAGCAGTGCAGAACTGGAATTTGGGGATTACAATGTATACAGAAAGGATAGACAGGACAGGAAGGGAGAAGGGGTTATGCTGGTAAGAAACACACAAAATCTAATGAAGTGCATCCAATTGACATTGGTGGACAAAGCAACGTTGAGTTAATGTGGCGTGACATAAGAACTGGGAAAGGGAAAATGAGAGTACGAGTGCGTGTGTTATAGACCTAATGAATCTGATGAGTATAATGAGCAACTGTGCAGAGAAATAGAGTGAGCCAGTAAATCAGAATGTCTTATAATGGTGGATTTTAACTTTCCAGATACTGACTGGAACTTGTGGATTGGTCATTTGCACACTAGCAGAACTTTTGTGGATTTATTGGATGACTGTTTTCTATAGCAACATGTACCAGAGGCAACCACAGGGAGTAATACTCTTGACCTGATTATTAGCAGTGATTCTTCATGCATTAAGAATCTGCAGATAAAGGAACCACTATGTGGCAGTGATCACAGTGTACTGATGTGGGATTTACTTAAAGATGTAACTACCATAAGGGGAATGGTTTTTGCTTTTGTAAAGGTGACTAAAGTGGTCTCAGAGAATTTTTCCAATTCTATACAGTGGGATCAACTGATGATGTTACCAATGATGAATTCTAAATGGGTAGCCTTCAGGGACTTAATCTTGGATGGTACTAGGTTTTTCGTACCAACTAAGAAATACTGTTCGAGGTTTAGGCCTAAATGGATGTCAGATGAATTAATGAGGCTCATGGCAGAGAAGAGAAATGCATGGGATGCATATAAATTATCAGGTGACACAGAAGCCTGTGGCAGATATAAGCTAGTCAGTAATCAAGTCACAAAGGAGGTTAGGCAGATCACAAGAAATCTTTGGCAAATGATGCAAAGAAAAATAGCAAAGAGTTCTTTACTTATTTAAATTTTAGAAGAAAAGGGATGAATCAAATTGGTCCACTTAACATAAATGGTTTGAATATTGATGATCATGCTCAGGTAGCTGATAAACTGAATGAGTATTCTGCATCTATATTCACACATGATCCAGAAGTTTATAAAACTCTAACAGGGGGCTAAGTGATTTTGTAATAACTGAGAGTCAAGTGGAGGAGAAATTGTTGAATTTAAACATAAGGAAGGCACCTGGAGTGGATGGGATCTATCCAGTTATATTAAAAGAGGCAGCAAAGGAAGTAAGCAAACCCGTAGCCTTAATTATGAAAGCTTCCTTGGACTGAGGGGAGGTCCCCATGGACTGGAGGTGTGCAAATGTGTTCCCAATTCACAAAGGGGGATCAAAGGGTGACACAGGGAATTACAGACCTGTTAGTCTAACTCAGTGGTTTTCAACTGAGGTGCCATGGCACTTTAGGGTGCCACAACAACATTCCAGGGGGCCATGTAATTTGGGTTTAAGTTACTTAAACTTATTATTTTTTAATTTATATGTTTATTTCATAGAATATTTTATATGTACATATATTTGAATAAAATTATACTATACATATATATATATATATATATATATATAATTTGTATTATGAAATGTAATTTTTATAATTATATTATAATAAATATCATATTATTTGTTATATTTATTATAATAATTTAATATCATAATAAATATCACAAATAATACATGATATTATTTATGATATTTAATAATAAAATATATAATATTCAAATATTTGTACATATAAAATATTCGACATTACATACATATATAATTATGCGGTAACTACTTATGTATCAAAATTAAACTTAAAATTCCAATTAAAATCATGAATTTAATTGATCTAAATTGATTTTAATTGATTTAATTTAATTGATAAATTTAATCATGAAAAATTGTCGATTTTGGGTTGTACTTGAGTGCTCTTCCTGGTAAACTAAAAGGGATTTTAATTTAAAGTCCCCCGCAGCGTTACCACGAAACAATAAAGTCAACTGATCCTTCGCCACTTTGAAACCTGGCATGTTTTTTTTCTTCTTTCAATATGAAACTTCTTTTAGGTATTCGTTTCCAAAAAAGTCCTGCTTCATTTATGTTAAAAACTTGTTGAGAAGTATAACACATAATACCCCTCTTCAATAATTTTAACAAGTTCTTTTTTGAAAGTTTAGGCTCCTTGATCTGCACTTGCAGCTTCTCTCTGGATTTTAAATCTATTCATCCAGCCCTTACTAGTTTTAAATGGTTCCACTTTTTTTTTTTTAGGTGAGCTTTCTTCAGATCATCATATAGGCTAATCTCTTTATTTATACATATATATAATATTTAACTTAACTGACTTCTGCAGTGGATATTATCTTCAATAAAATTAGTTGAAGTCTCTCCATTTCAATCATAATAGTAGCCTAGCTAGCCCTAGCTGCTTGCAGTGGAACAGCTGTCTTTCCCACTGCTAAAATTAATTCTTTATTTTTTATAATTGTTCTTACAGTTAAATCTGCCAGTCCTAAATTATGGCACACATTCACTTGTTGTTTACCAGAATCGATTTGCTTCAAAACGCCTAATTTAATTTTCAAATTTAGCCTTTTTCTTACATTTGTAGTCTTCGTACTGCATCCAGATATTGTTGCTTTTTTATTCTTATCTGCCATTATTAACTCTTCGAAAATGTAACTGCGTTAGTTGCATTAGAGAAGAAAATCTTTATTGTACAGTAAAGATACAGATACAATAATGTGCCCGCCACAGCCAGGAGGCCAGCCGCTGGACAATGATATGGGGTAATATAAAAATATGTACAGTATAAAAGATAACATAACAATTAAAAACGTAGCATTATTAGCCATTCAATAGATATGAGTATGTACAGTCAATCCTCGTATAACACATGTTTACACTACACGAATTCGATCATACACGATTTATAAATAGGGGAACGATATCTTATATAACAAATCTTATATAACAAATTTATTTACTAAATGAATATTTTGCATCGACATTCACACATGAGGAGTTATTCAGCGAGGGGAATGCCAGAGATGTATTCAACTCTAGCAGTAAGTTACAGAATCTTGAAATAACTGGGAGTAAAGTGGAGGAGAAACTGTTGAAGATAAACACAAGAAAGGCACCCGGGGTGGATGGGATCTATCCAGTTATATTAAAGGAGGCAGCAAAGGAAGTAAGCAAACCCTTAGCCATAATTATGAGAGCTTCCTTGGACTCAGGGGAGGTACCCATAGACTGGAAATGTGCAAATGTGACCCCAATTCACAAAGGAGGATCAAAGGCTGACACAAGTAATTATAGACCTGTGAGCTTAACTTCTGTTCCAGGAAAATTAATGGAGGCACTGGTTAAAGAAGCACTGCAGGAGCATTTAGACAAGACTTCAGTTATAGCTCAGACACAGCATGGTTTTGTTAAGGGGAAGTCTTGCCTGACCAACTTGATTGGATACTATGATGCAGTCACAAAAGAACTGGATGCAGGGAATAACTTTGATATTATATACTTGGATCTTAGAAAGGCTTTTGATACTGTTGCACATGGAAGACTGCTACACAAATTGGAGCAGTGTGACATTGGAGGCAAATTACTGCTATGGATAAAGGGGTGGTTGAGGGGGAGAAGACAGAGAGTGGTAATCAATGGACACTGCTCATCGTGGACTGATGTTATTAGTGGAGTCCCTCAGGGCTCAGTGTTGGGTCCATTATTGTTTTCTGTATTTATAAATGATATTGATGATGGTATATCGGGATTAATGTCCAAGTTTGCAGACGATACAAAGGTTGGCAGGGTTGTCAAGGACACTACTGACACTATGCTGCTGCAACAGGATCTGGAAAGGTTGAGCAGATGGGCTGAGAGGTGGCAAATGAAGTTTAACATTGACAAATGTAAAGTACTACACATGGGAAACAGCAACCCCAGAGCAACGTATCAACTCTGTGATACAACACTGACAGTGGTAGAGAATGAAAGGGACTTGGGGGTGGTTGTGCAGGCAGATATGAAGTTCTCTGAGCAGTGCAGACGGGCTGCAAGAGTAGCTCATGGAGTATTGTCAATGATATACAGGAATTTTTCCAGCAGGGATAAGGAGGTGATTATTCCATTGTATAAGGCGATGGTCAGGCCACACCTAGAGTACTGTATACAGGTCTGGAGGCCTCATTTCAAGAAGGATGTAGAGCTGCTGGAACGAGTACAGAGAAGGGCAACAAGATTAGTGAATGGAACAAAGGGGTGCTCTTACGAAGAACGGCTTAAGTTTTGCAAATTACAGTGTCTGGAGACTAGGCACCAGCGAGGTGATCTGATAGAGGTGTATAAAGCCTTGAATGGTTTAAGCATGCTCAATGCTGATGGGATTCTTCCTCTAGCTCAGAATAATCACCAGAGAGGGCATAAATTCAAATTGAGGAAAGACAGATGTAGGATAGACGTGTGGAAATTTGCCTTTAGCCAGCGGGTGGTTGGTTGGTGGAACAGACTTCCATCCCTTGTGGTGGAGGTTGATAGCCTAAATAAGTTTAAGGCTCAGCTGGACAGGTATTTTGAACGAACGGAGGGGTGAAGTGGAAGTGGTTTTTTTTTTTTTTTTTTTTGGCTGATGCTGCATAAGCTTGCTTTCTTGCATCAAATGCCTCTACTAATGCTAATGCTAATGCTAATAACACAAACCGAATTCGCTTATGCACGATTCGCCTTTGTGTTTACAAGAAATGGCAGTCAAACGCAGAATCACCCCAACTTAACGCAACACGATAGGAATGAAGAGAAGATTCTGAAAATGTATCTGACAATGACAACGTGTCTGCTGTTTTTAGCTATTTTAAATCAATAGAGGTTTTTAATTGTATTTAAAATTTATGTTATTGTTATCTCTTTGATTTATTTTTTAGATATTTGTTATTATATATCTGGACATGGTGGCCTAACTAATTAGGTCACCGAGAGCTTAAATTTTTAGATATTACCTGGCCTTGGCGCATTGTAGCCAAAAAATCCAAACAAACAAACTGAAAATGTATATGTTTTTTATATCAGTGAAGGGGAAACACATTTCACCATAATAACGTCAAAACCAACACAATTCCAGCTATCGGTATAATCGCAAATGCAATTAGATAGAGTTTGGTCCTTGAGGTTGTCACAGACATTCTCTCAGATATGCCAAACAAGCTGTACTTGCTATCTGGGAGTCTAAAACGCTGATGGAACTGATATTCGGGTGACACTCAAGTCAAGTGGACCCAATTTCGGCGAAGTCCGGACGGTCTGTGACAGCCAAATCCTCTGCTTGCACCTTCACGATGGTGGGACTGTTAGTAATCCTGGGTATAACCTCCATGCGCAAGTACGTGGTGGGTGACCACCCAGGTGTGAACCAACGTAAGCAGGGGTCGAGGTGTGGCGCCCACACCACATGGAGGAACGCCGCCCCTCTATGTTACCAGGCAGTACTAGGTGGTAGATGACTCTCATCAACCGGTGCAATACCACCACTTTGCTTACTGGAGGCTTGAAATGGTGGAACCCATGTTTAGTCTCTAGAGCTAAGTTCCGGTCAACCTTTCCCTATCTCTTCCATCATGCAGTATGATTGATGACTTTTGAGGTTATGATGAATGTCGTGGCGAGATCCAATATTCCTTACATTTCGAGGGTACAGCTCTAAAACGTTGTTCGCAGGCCGGCCGCTAGTTAGTACACCGGACCGAACCTATTGGTAACTCTCTAGGAGGCTTCCGGATCAGCTAGTGTATAATCTTGCTGCCTCTACTCTGCCAGATAGTGACTGGAGGGAGTCCGAGTAGTGTGTATGCGGGGAGCATTGTCGAGGCCACGTTATGTCAAGGATCTGGGTATATTCTTACCACATGTAGGCCACATCCAAAAATTTCATTACTTCATACAGCATGTCCCACCCACATTTTATTACTATTGAATACACCATGAATAGTCAAACTAATAGAGCAAGCTTATCTGCAAAAAAATCTAAACCTCCCAAGGACTTCCTAATTCATTTCACAAATATACGTGGTCTCAATTCTAATCTCAACGATGTCCATTTCCATTTGCAGTCTGCCAAACTCCATGTACTTTTTCTGACAGAATCTCAGATATCGGTTGATTCATCTACTGCTCATCTCAGATGCCCAAATTATTCGCTGTATGATTCCTTTCGCCTCAAAGGTGGTACTTGTGCATATGTCCGTTCTGATATTCCCTGTCAGAGACTTGGCAATTTGGAATCTCCTCTCTTTGATCTTCTCTGGCTTAAAATCTCTCTACCTCATTGTGTCAAATTCATCTGTTGTCTCTATTGTTCTCCCAACTCCACTAATCACTTGGAGCTATTTGACCTCCTCTCTTTGCAACTTGACTTTCTCCAGTTCAACTTTCCTAACAGTGAGATAATTTTCCTTGGTGATTTTAATGTTCACAACTCCAGCTGGCTTCCGTTTTCTAGTCACACCGACCCAGCAGGTCGAGATGCTGAGGCTTTTGCAATTACTAATGACCTAGCACAGATTGTCCATTTACCTACAAGAATACCGGACAATCCTAATCATACAGCCAATACACTTGATCTTTTTCTCACAAACAACCCTTCTAAGTACACGGTCGAAGTGAGAGGTCCTTTAGGCACTTCAGATCACAACTTAGTGATTGTCTCTTCTCCAATGGAACCTTTATCTCATGGCTATTCCCAACCACATGTTGTTTGGCATTACAAGAATGCAAAATGGGATGACCTGCGCGATTTCTTTTCTTCTTTTCTTTGGTCGGATTACTGTTTCAAAACTCCAGCTGGCTTCCGTTTTCTAGTCACACCGACCCAGCAGGTCGAGATGCTGAGACTTTTGCAATTACTAATGCCCTAGCACAGATTGTCCATTTACCTACAAGAATACCGGACAATCCTAATCATACAGCCAATACACTTGATCTTTTTCTCACAAACAACCCTTCTAAGTACACGGTCGAAGTGAGAGGTCCTTTAGGCACTTCAGATCACAACTTGGTGATTGTCTCTTCTCCAATGGAACCTTTATCTCATGGCTATTCCCAACCACGTGTTGTTTGGCATTACAAGAATGCAAAATGGGATGACCTGCGAGATTTCTTTTCTTCTTTTCCTTGGTCGGATTACTGTTTCAAAACTTCTGATGTCAACGTTTGCTCAGATCGTGTCAGTGAAATTATTCTTGCAGGAATGGAATCCTTTATCCCACACTCCACTTTAAAATCTCGTCCTTTATCTAAACCTTGGTTTTCCAATAAATGTGCTAAGGCTGTCCAAGAGAAGAATGTTGCATATCGTAATTGGCTTGTTTCTAATTCTTCAGTTTCATTTTCTGCCTACACCAAAGCTTGCAACAGTTGCAAAGCAGTTATTAACCAGTCCAAACTAGAGTTTGAACAGGCTAAGAGTAGAAAACTTGCTTCTTGCCCTAATGGTAGCCGAGCATTCTGGTCTCTTGCCAAAGCTATTGGCCGCAACTTTTGCCCATCTTTGCTCCCACCTCTGTCCAAACCAGACGGTTCTGTTGCCACTTCAGCCAAGGATAAAGCTGACCTGCTAGCATCCCATTTTTCTTCCAGCTCATGTATTAATGATCTTGGTGAACACCTCCCACCATTCCCAACACGCTCCATTCAATGCCTCCTGTGGTCTTTCGTCAAAAGGATATCAGAAGGATTTTGATGAATCTTGATGCTAAGAAAGCTCCAGGTCCTGATGGTATTTCTCCACTTGTTCTCAAAACCTGTGCTCCTGAACTTACTCCTATTCTTTGCCGCCTTTTTTCACTTTCTTATTCCAAAGGTGTTTTTCCTTCTGCTTGGAAATTTGCTCATATCCAGCCAGTTCCTAAAAAGGGTGACAAATCCCTCCCATCCAATTATCGTCCCATTGCTATTACTTCTAGTCTTTCTAAAGTAATGGAGAAATCAATTAACCGCCAACTCTTAAACTACCTAGAAACCTTCCGTCTGATCAACGATCACCAGTATGGATTCCGTCAGTGTCGATCCACTGGAGATATTCTGGCTTATGTTACCCATTTATGGACTAATTCAATGGAAAGGTTTGGTGAAACACAAGTAGTTGCTCTTGACATCTCAAAGGCTTTTGATCGTGTTTGGCATAAAGGTCTTCTAAACAAGCTTCCACCTTATGGTTTGCCAACTGATTTTAGTAATTGGTTATCCAGTTTTCTCTCTGATCGCTCACTGAGGGTGATGGTAGATGGCTCTCTGTCTTCTAACTTCTCCACTAATGCCGGTGTCCCCCAAGGTTCAGTTCTTTCCCCCACTCTTTTCCTCTTGTATATCAATGACCTTCTTCCATTGACTGGAAATCCTATCCATAGTTTTGCCGATGATAGCACATTCCATTCAACTTTCCATTTTGAGAAACCTTGTCCTGCTCAATCAGCTTCAACTTCTCGAAAATCTGCTACCAATTCCTTAAATGCCGATCTTCAGGTAATTCTCCAGTGGGGCAAAGACAACTTAGTTGATTTCAACCCTTCTAAAACTCAGTCTTGTCTTATATCTCGCAAAAAGGATTCTTCTACTCCTATGCTTATCTTTAGTGACACTCCGATTTCTAGGCAAAATGATATATCTCTTTTGGGGATTACCCTGACTTCTAATCTCTCTTGGCACAAGCACATTACAAATATTGCTTCCTCTGCATCTAAAAAACTTGGTTTTCTCTTTCGCTCTCGGCGTTACTTTTCTTCCAAACAGCTTGTCACTCTGTATAAATCGCAAATTCGCCCTGCCATGAAATATTGTTCCCATATCTGGGGTGGTGCCCCCAAAACCTCTCTCCGGCTTCTTGATTCCATTCAGAAGAGGGCAGTTAGGTTAATTAATGATTCATCTCTAACAGAGTCTCTCCACTCGCTTTCTCATAGACGCACTGTTTCTGCTGCATGCCTCTTCTACAGATACTTCCATGGGCACTGTTCTTCTGAATTGGCTTCTATAATTCCTGCTCTCTCTTTCAAAACAGTCCGAACACGTGCCGCCACCAGCCAACATCCATTTACTGTCCAACTTCAAACCCACAGAACCAACTTTTCATCTTCCTCATTTATTCATTCAACTGCCGTTTTCCGGAACAACCTTCCTTCATACGTATTTCCTGAAAATTACAGTCTACAGAAGTTCAAGTCCAATGTCAACAAATATCTTCTTTCGTCTTCTTAACCTCAAACCCAAGCACGGTACTAAGTACTATAGGTTCTAATACCTCTCGTGTTTGGGGTTCTCATAAAAAAAAAAAAAAAAAAAAAAAGAGAGAGTTACTACCAGTTTATAACAGATTCCACTAACAGAAACGCAACTGGAAATTGTTTTTATTGTTTTATGGTAGTAACCCCTAGAAATGTGCTTTAGTAAAATGTGAAGTGTTAATAGTGTATCTCAGCCTTTACGGTGTTGTTTATTCAGTTGCTACATGCGAGCAGCTTTGTTTATGTGTATCAAGTGTGCCTCCTCGTTTCGTAATTGTGCTTTATTCCCTAAAAATGAGTAAAATACTTAATTAAAAGGTGTGAAAAGGAAGCGTCTTGGTGAAGACACTGCAGATTCAGAGAGAAAAAGAAAAGCAATACTGTATCGATAAACAGAGGCGGACTGGATCAAAAATTCTTAACCGGGAAAATTTATAGTGGCTTCATACTATGGTTTATGGCCAAAATCACACCGACCACCGGGGTTTCCCAGGTAAGGCTTATGGCCAGTCCGCCTCCGTCGATAGAGAAAAAATATGAAATTGTGAAACGCTTTTTGCGAAATGAAAGACCGTGTGATATTGCACGTGCTACAGGCCTAAATGAGGCAACGCCGAGAATTACAAAGAATGCAGAGAAAATAAAAACAACTTTCATAGCAGGAATAACACAAAGTGTAATTAAAATCCATTAGATTAAGACACAAAGAATTGGAAGAGATGGAATGGCTGTCATCTGTTTGGATAGAAAATCAAACAAAAAACAAGTTTGCTTACGATAGAAGCAAAAGCATTAGCAATATTTAATTACGTAATAGTCGTAATAAAATATGTAAGTATTTCATTACGACTATTTATTGTATTTGGTGATGTTCTGGCTACAAATGTGTTTTCAATCTTGGGTGGTCGGCACCTAACCCTATTTTTCCCATAGGGCTGTTGTTTATATTGCACGATTTTGCATTGAACGAGGGTGTCTAGGAACGCAACTATCGTGCTATACGAGGACTGACTGTACATAGTTGTGAGGCAGACAGTACACCAAGGTATGTACACGTTCATATGTACAAAGCAACATATTTAAGCATATTCACACAAGTCAGAATATTTCACAGTGCCAAATTGATGTTCGGTATTGCATTTTCTTGTGAAACAGATACAATGATACACAGATACAATGTATCATTAATTATGATACATACAATGATACACAGATACAATGTATCATTAATTATGATACAATGTTCGAGTAAACTGTCCGTTACGCACGATGTCTAATACTGTACTGAGTGATGACTAGACTTCGGATAAATGCATATAATGCAAATATTACAAGCATTATACTTGATCATTTTTTAAAATGTTGATCTCGGAACTATGTAACAAGTCACTGTACTGCAATTAAATTAGCGTGTGAGAAAATTTCACTGAGCGTGGGAAAATTTCTCAAGTCGGCATGGGAAATGTTTTAATACTGTTTTACTATTGACTTTTTCATGCTATTGACTCCATAAGATGAAACGTTTTCGTTAAATATGCCAAAAATGCAGTCTGTAGGCTGTTTGTTTGTTTATTTGTTTAGGAGCATTAGCAACTAAAGCCACATTGCTCCAGGATATGCGGTGGTCATTCCCTGACCTTTTCGCATCCTCCGTATTTAGTGGTGACGGGCTCGAACCCCGGTCTAATCAAGAAGCGTGTGCTACGCACTGCTGCTCCTTCCCACCTGGCTATGGAGGCACCCTGTAGGCTGTTAAAAAGAGCATTATAATGATTTGTGACAGCGTTATAGTCAGATATGGGTTTATAATATAAGAACAGCATTATAGCAAATCAGCGTAAAGCGAACAGAGTTATAACGAGGGACTACTGTACGAGGGAATATAAATTCAAATTGGGGAAGGATGGTTGCATGAGATAGTGTGCAGAAATTTGTTTTCAGCCACTGGGTGGTTGTTTTTTTGGGAAAAAACTTCCATATGGTGTTGTGAAGTGGAATTTTTTTTTTTTTTGGCTGATACTTCATAAGCTTGCTTTCTTGCATTATTGGCCACTACTAATACTAATAATATGAATAAAAGATGAAGTTAGAATTATTACTGCATATATGAATGTTGAAAGTGTGTAAGTACAGAAATGTCAAAGTAGAATTACATTTTAATGCTGATCTGTAATGTTTGGCCTTTTGTTGTTTATTTCTAACTAAAATATATAACCTAAATTGAGTTTTATTCTGTTTGTCAACTCAATAATCTGATATGGGAAAAAAAAAAAAAAAAAACATTTGCAGTATTAATGTCAAATAAAAATTGTTAAAACTATATGAGAGAATAAGTAATAAATTTTTGAGATATATTTTCCTTGTGATATCAAAACAAGCTTTAAATTAATAAGATAACAAATTTTTTTCGATTAACAAATAAATCTAAGTATTAGTATTAGCCATGTAGTGGCTAATACACAGGCTTTTGCTGAATTAGCCAAAAACAAATGTATGTTAACACCATCCAGTTGTCGCGCACATATCATTGCCAATACAGTCAGTTCTGATATTATATGGTACATATGTTCCTAAAAATCTTCACATTATGCATTTAGCACATTCAAAATAACAGGGCTTATGGGAAAAATAGGGAGAGATCACTCAAAAAAAAAAAAAAAAGTTCAGTCTGGCAAGTAAAACAACAAAAAAGTTAGAAACTCAATAAAATTGCCAACACAGGTTAAAACATCTTAAATTTCTAATAAAATAAATAAATATTACAGTAAATATAGCACTTTACCTTGACAAGATATCTTTATTGGTCGGAGACTATGTAAGGCTACGTACATAGCTTAATTAATACTGTAATACGGTCAGTCCTCGTATAGCACGATAGTTGTGTTCCTAGAAACTCTTGTGCAATGCAAAATCGTGCAAAAAAAAAAAAAACAACAGGCCCTATGGGAAAAATAGGGTTAGGTGCCGACCACCCAAGACTGAACACACATTTGTAACCAAAACATTACCAAACACAATAAATAATCGTAATAAAATACTTAAATATTTTATTACAACTATTACATAATAAAATATTGCTAATGCTTTTGCTTCTATCATAAGCAAACTTGTTTTTTGTTTGATTTTCTATCCAAACAGATGGCAGCTGTTCCATCTCTTCCAATTCTTTGTGTCTTAATCTAATGGATTTTAATTACACTTTGAGTTGTTCCTGCTACGAAAGTTTTTATTTTCTCTGCATTCTTTGTAATTCTCAGCATTGCCTCATTTAGGCCTGTAGCATGTGCAATATCACATATTCTTTCATTTCACTCAAAGTGTTTCACAATTTCATATTTTTTTTTCTATTGACAGAGGCGGACTGGCCATAAGCCTTATCAAGGAAACCCTGGTGGGCTGGGGGGCAGTGTGAATTTGGCCATAAACGCTAGTGTGAGGCCATTACAAATTTTCCTGGGTAAGAATTTTTGACCCAGTCCGCCTCTGTTTATCGATATTGCTTTTCTTTTTCTCTCTGAATCTGTAGTGTCCTCACCAGGATGCTTCCTTTTCACACCTTTTAAGTATTTTATTAATTTTTAGGGAATAAAGCACAATTACAAAATGAGGAGGCACACTTGATTCACATAAACAAAGCTGTGAGCATGTAGCTGCTGAATAAACAACACCGTAAAGGCAGAGACAACTCTATTAACACCTCACTAGCTCACATTTTACTAAAGCGCATTTCTGGGGGTTACTACCATAAAAGAATAAAAACAATTTCCAGTTGCGTTCCTGCTAGTGGAATCTGTTATAAACTGGTAGTAAACTCGATCTAATTGCATTTGCGATAATAATGATAGCTGGAATTTTACGTTATTATGGTGAAATGTGTTTCCCCTTCTCTGATATAAAACACATAAATACATTTTCAGAATCTTCTCTTCATTCCTATCGTGTTGCGTTCAGTTGGGATGATTCAGCGTCTGACTGCCATTTCTTGTAAACACAAAGGTAAATCATGCATAAGCGAATTTGGTTCGTGTTATATACGATATCGTTCCCCTATTTATAAATCGTGTATGATCGAATTTGTGTAGTGTAAACACATGTTATACGAGGACTGACTGTATATGCATACTACTTATTATTTCTGACATTTTTTTTTGGATTGTAAAATTTAAAACAGTAAAAAAAGATAAGCAATCCATAACGATGAACAAGGCATGCACAAATTATACCAGTGAGATACGGAGTAACAAGTTTATGAAGCTTAAAAAATAGGAATGAAGAGAAGATTCTGAAATTTTATTTAAGTTTTTTATATGATTGAAGATGTCATGAAAGGGGAAACACATTTCACCATAATAACATAAAAACCCACAGAATTCCAGCTATCGGTATTATCGCAAATGCAAAAAGATTGCGTTTACTTCCCGTTTATTGCACTAACAGAAAAGTCCAAACAACCGGGAACTGCAAATTGTTTTTATTGTTTTATGGTAGTGACCTCCATAAATGTGCTCCTCTGCTCACACAATCATGCCTCACAAAATTTCTGTTCGAAAAGAAAAATGTGAACTCCTGAAAACATGAGTCGGCCTACAATATCACCTGTTATCTTGTGAATACAGCAAATGACAACAGTAAATGTAAAATATAGCTCTCACACATTTGACATTTTTTAAGCTTCATAAATTCATATGTATTGTTGTGCATGTCGCTACGTTCAGCTTGTTGCAGGGTTTTGCGTTCACATGGTGTTACTGGTGAAATTGTGCGTGAGCCAACAAGAAAATCATGTAATACTCGCATTGTTCCCTAATATATTAGTTGCGTTGGAGTAAATTCACATTTCTAAAATGCACATTACAGCAGAACTGACTGTATCAAACAATGCTGTCAAAGGGTATAATGAGTGTCTTGCTTCAATTGATTCAAAGTTTTAAAATACAATCTAACGTAATTAATTCAATAATTTCAAATAGATATTTACAGTATACCCAGTTATAAAATATAAGTACAAATTCAGTAGCTTTCGGAACACGTGTCCCTTTATCAACTAACAAGTTAATATAAAATTTGAATACATTACAAGCAAAGTGTGGCACGTTACTCATGCGTCATTGTTGTAGCACGGACGTGTGCTGCCTTACGCCAGTGATCATCCATCAATAAAACGGTTGTCTCTAGGATGGGATGTATACGCATGCCTTTCTGGCGATTTGATGCCTTAGGGTTGTTTATTATGTTTAGTGACTCTAGACATAGGCGGTGGCGAAAGTGTCGCGCGTGGTCCACTATCTCAAAGTCGCGCTTGGGGTCAAGATCGTGGTTGGTAGCCCAAAAATGTTCTGCAAGCACGGACTGGTCAGTTTCGGCAAGCCGGATTGCTCTGTCATGTTCCGTGAGGCGATCCTGGAGACGTCTCGATGTCTCACCTACGTAGCAACTGTTACAGGCCCTACAGGTGATATGGTACACTACATTGCTGCGTAAGACAGGTGTGACAGGGGTCTTCACACTGGAGACAAGTGAACGTAGGTTCCTACCGGGTAATTGCACACATTTGATGTTGTAACTTCTCAGGATCTTCGAGATACGTCCTGACACTCCTGGATAGTACGGAATGTAGGCGGACGATATGCCGACTTGCTTCGGAGGTCTTGGGTTGGAAGTAAGTTCTTGTGCCTGTAACAAGCATCTGTTTAGTACATGGGATGGATAACCGCATCTGGTTAGGTCCGCCTTCACACGGGAGATCTCGTTACGTCTAATTGTGTCGGTGCTGGAATGGCTCCAGGCCCTGGAGAACAGGGTGCGGGCAGTGCTATTGAGATGGCTTGGAGCGTGGCCGGACCCATAGTTGGTGAATTGACCGCACCACATGGGTTTGCGGTATACTGAGGTCTCTAGACGTGGGCCTACGCGATGCACTAGCACGTCCAGAAACGGGAGCGAACCGTCCACCTCTGATTCACCTGTCTTACGCAGCAATGTAGTGTACCGTATCACCTGTAGGGCCTGTAACAGTTGCTACGTAGGTGAGACATCGAGACGTCTCCAGGATCGCCTCACGGAACACGACAGAGCAATCCGGCTTGCCGAAACTGACCAGTCAGTGCTTGCAGAACATTTTTGGGCTACCAACCACGATCTTGACCCCAAGCGCGACTTTGAGATAGTGGACCACGCGCGACACTTTCACCACCGCCTATGGCTAGAGTCACTAAACATAATAAACAACCCTAAGGCATTAAATCGCCAGAAAGGCATGCGTATACATCCCATCCTAGAGACAACCGTTTTATTGATGGATGATCACTGGCGTAAGGCAGCACACGTCCGTGCTACAACAATGACGCATGAGTAACGTGCCACACTTTGCTTGTAATGTATTCAAATTTTATATTAACTTGTCAGTTGATAAAGGGACACGTGTTCCGAAAGCTACTGAATTTGTACTTATATTTTATAACTGGGTATACTGTAAATATCTATTTGAAATTATTAAACTATGGACCCCAGTACTCCAGGCCCATTTGTCAGTAATTAATTCAGTTCATCATGTAATAATGGAGAGAATACTCTGTAATTTAGAAAATATTATAGTAATGAAAGCAGAAAACTGTAAATGTTCTTAAGAATTACATTTATCAAAATAGGTATAGTACTGTATATTTTTATGATGTAGGAATAAAATTAAGAGAAAAATGCATGACAAAATTCAAAGAAACCTAGCATTATAATAACAAACTAATTTACTAATTTTATTTATTGGAAATTTAATATCTAGCAGTTATTCATATATACTTCATGATGAGCACAGCCTTCGTAGCCGAGTGGCAAGAGTGGGAGTGCAGTAGCACACGCTCTTTGAGTAGACCAGGGTTTAAGTCCCTGATTGCTAAATATGGTTGGTCTGCCAACCCACACTGGACTAGTGTGGCAGATTATGGTCCATTTCCCTCAACATGAATCATTGAGGAAGCTTCCATCCTGCAGTGGATTGATAATGACTACTGTTTACAGTTTTACTTCATGATGTTATAAGTTATAACTGGAGGTTATCCTTGTGTACGTTAAATTTATCAAAACTAAAAATTGAAAACAAATAATTTTGGATTCTACATGTTTTTTGACCATCCGTTCTTCCGATTCCCATAATTAGCCCAAATATTCAGGAATTTACTATATCACCAAAATTATGAGAATTCACCACCAATCAATATGGCTGGTACCTTCTCCTCAGTTCTTCCTTCAGGGTATCATTAGGCTTTTGCATATGATTACAGTCTTCTTCTGCTGCTAAAATTTTAATCTTACTGCTTTGTGGAATTCATTTAATCAATGACTGCTTTGTGGAATTCAAAGCTTTTACTTTGACATACTTTACCCTTAACGAAAAACTTTCTGCTCAATATTTGTATCCTTCCACAAGTATGATATCAAAATAGAAACCCTATCTCTTTAATGCAGTTTAAAATACAAAACAATTAAGTTGAATATGACAATCCACATTACCCAAGAGCTCAAACACCTCAAATTGTCAATAACATAAATATACAAAATAATAAGTAGCTTCATTAAGTTTAAAAGATATCCGAGAAATATGAAGGCTATAAATATTTAGTTGTAAAAACCTTAGGCTTACCCAAGTGGAAATGAAATATCACGTGAAGAGTCTAACAAATGAAGTGGAGGTGGTGGTACTTGTAATGGTATGTGATGATCTGACGTAACTTCGCTACTACTGTTTTCTGATTCCTGCAATGAAAAAAAAAAAAAAAAAAAAAAAAAAAAAGAAAGAAAAAAAAGATACACCAACTAAAATTAAAATAACAAATAATAAGAATAAAAAATGAAGCATTTAGTCACACAATAATTAACTTTTAAAACTCTTTCTAACCTTGCATGCCCATCTATAATAGTTATGCAACAATAGAATATGCATGGAGAGCAAGAATATTTGTTAAAATGAAACTATTCTCCAAAAGAGTATGATGAATGCATTGAAGGACACATTACTGAAATGTAGAGAATTTTATTGAAATAACTGCATTATGCAGAGTGAAAAATACATTACTGATTTAATATAAGTGTTCTGGTGGGTTACATTAGCTAATTTAGAAATTAAATTTTAAATGCTTTTATACATCTACTATATCACAAGTTTTGAAATTAAATAGCCATGCATTTGGTGTGAAAATTGGTGTGATTAATGAATGAAGAATTTATTCACACAGAAATTTCTTGATGTCATTCAGATCATTTTAGGCTACCAGCAATGTTACTGTTAAGTTCAAACTCTAGTTAAAGGAATAGGAACATTCCATGGAAACAAATTAATTAAATCCAGAATCTTTCTACTCATTAGTAATCTTTCAGTCTCCAACAGTTACGAGTAAAATTTCATTCGAACGTGACTTTTTTAATAGTGGTAAAAATATGAAGTTTTTTTGAACACCACTTTGAGGATATTTAGTGGTTGAACATCAGTTAACACAAATGAAGATATAGATACGTTTGCACTCAGATGTGTGTATGCGTAAATAATACTTAACAAAATAGTTATTAAACAGGATAAATCTATTTATTCATTTCTACGGAATATATAAATGTAAATAAATATAAACGTTGCAGGCAAATTCTATTAAAATGCTTAACTAAAATTTTAACAGTTCATTACTTCTTCCTAGAGCACTCTCCCCTGCCCTGCCACAGTTCACTTGGAAATAATATTAAAAGATAAGAGATCCCATTATGACAACATGATTAATTTTTGGAAGAAAAAACTAAAGTAATTTACTACACTCCAACACTGCCTGCCACCTCTGCCAGGGGCAAAGGTTGATGACGTTGTACAGCAGATATCATCTTTTATGGTTGTACACGTTGGCACTAATGATATTAAGAGTAGGAGACCGGTGGAATTACTTAACAAGTACAGGGCAATGTTCCAAAAAAGCTGTGAGTTAGGGTTGAATTTGAAAGTGTCTGCAATTCTGCCCAGACATGATAGGAGGGAGCATATGATGAGAGCCTTGTCGATCAATTGGGCTCTGGAGAGATTGTGCAAGGCTCAAGGAGTAGAATTTTTCACAGCCTGGTCTGTGTTTGTTAACAGGAAAGACTGCTTCTACAGGGATGGGATACACTTAAATAGATAGGGTGCAAGAATATTTGCTGATGCTATCCAGGCTGTGTTAAGTGGGTCGGAAAACTGCTAGCTTCGGGGGATGCAAGGACTAATAGATTAACAGTGGCCACTGGCAGAGGTGAAAGTGATTCTTGAACAGCTTCTATTGGAATGAGTAGCAGCTTGGAACTCATGCAGGGTATTTCAGAGACTGCTGGCAGTCACTGCGGTACAAGTAAATATATGGTTGTTAGGGTAACTAAGAGTAGAAACAAGTGCATGTATAGTAGTAGTAGTGGCATGTGATGCAAGAAAGCAAGTGTATGAGCTAATGCAGCATCAGCCAAAAAAAAAAAATATATATATATATCACACCATTCCCTCCAAATGCCTGTCCAGTTTCTCCTTAAATTTATTTAACCTATCAACATCAACGACAGATGGAAGTTTGTTCCAGCAATTCACACCATTCCCTCCAAATGCCTGTCCAGTTCCTTCTTAAATTTATTTAACCTATCAACTTTCACAACGACAGATTGAAATTTGTTCCAGCAATTAATCCACCCGCTGGCTAAAGGCCAATTTCCACACATCTATTTTACATCTGTCTTTCCTTAAATTGAATTTATGCTCCCTGAGGTTCGTAATCTAAACAAGTGGAAGGATACCATCAGAATTCAGCGTGCTCAACTCATTCAAGGCCTTATACACCTCAATCAGATCACCGTGCAGGTGCCTAGTCTCCAGCCACTGCAATTTGCAGGACTTAAGCCTCTCTTGGTAAGAGGATCCCTTCATTCCCCTCAAAAATCTTGTTGCCCTTCTCTGTACATGCTCAAACAAATCTACATCCTGCCTAAAATGAGGCCTCCAGACCTATACGCAGTATTCAAGGTGTGGCCTGACCATTGCCTTATACAGAGGGACAATCACTTCCTTTTCCCTGCTAGCAAAATTCCTATATATAATTGACAAAACCCCATGACCTGCACTGGCAGCCTGTCTGCATTGCTCAGAAAACTTCATATCTGACTGCACAATTACTCCCAGGTCTTTTTCATTTTCTACCACCTTAACTGTAGTACCACACAGTTGGTACATTTCTCTGGGGTTACTTCTACCCATATGCAGTACTTTGCATTTGTCAAGGTTAAACTTCAGTTGCCACTTCTTAGGCCATCTGCCCAAATTATCTAGATCCTGTTGCAGTAGCACACTGCCATTACTGTCATTAACAACCCTGCCAACCTTTGTATCATCTGCAAACTTCGACACTAAGCCTGATATACCTTCATCAATATCATTGATAAATATACAAAACAACAGTGGACCCAACACCGAACCCTGTGGGACTCCACTAATAACATTAGTCCACAAAGAGCAGCTTCCATTAATTACCACCCTCTGTCTTCTCCCACTCAACGATCCTTTTATCCATTGTAGCAACTTACCCTTAATACCATTCTGCTCCAATAGTCTACCATGCGCAACAGTGTCAAAAGCTTTCTTGAAATCCAAATATATGATATCAAAATTATTTTTTGCATCCAGTTCCTTTGTAACCACATCATAATATCCTATCACATTTGTCAGACAAGACTTTCCCTTAACAAACCCATGCTGTGTCTGAATTATTGCTGCAGTCTTGTCTAGATGATTCTGCAATGCATCTTTAACCAGTGACTCCATTATTTTACCTGGAACAGAAGTTAAACTAACTGGTCTGTAATTACTCATATCATCCTTCGATCCCCCTTTGTGAATTGGGAATACATTTGCACATCTCCAGTCCGTGGAGACCTCCCCTGAGTCCAAGGATGCTCTCATAATTATGGCTAAGGGTTTGCTTAGTTGCTTTGCCGTCTCATTTAATATAACTTGATAGATCCCATTCACCCCAAGTGCCTTTCTTATGTTTAACTTCAACAATTTCTCCTCCACTTTGCTCTCAGTTATTACAAAATCATTAAGCACCCTGCTACAATTTGATAACCTTCTGCCATTTTCAAACCTTAATAACCCCTCATGTGTGAATGTAGATGCAAAATACTGATTCAGTTTGTTTGCTATCTGAGCAGGATCATCAACAGTGGAACCATCGATATCAAGTGGACCAATCAGATTCATCCCCTTGCTTTTAGAGTTTATATAAGTAAAGAAATCCTTGCTTTTTTTCTTAGCATCTTTTGCCAAAGATTTCTCGTAATCTGCCTTCGCCTGCCTAACCTCCTTTGAGTCGCTTGATAATTTATATGCATCCTATGCATTTTTCTTCTCTGTTATGAGTCTCATTAGTTCATTTGATAACCATTTAGGCCTAAACCCTGAACAATATTTCTCAATAGGTATGAAACTTTTAGTAGCATCCATTAATTCCTTGAATGCTTCCCACTTAGAATTTACTTTGACATTGTCAGTTGATCCCATTGTACAGAATTTAAACACTGTCTGAGACCACTGTACTCACCTTTATTGAAGCAAAAACTTTCCTTTAGCCCTGATGGTAATTATATCTTTAAGTAAATCCCACATCAGAACATGTGATCACTGCCGCCTAGTGGTTCCTTTATCTGCAAATTCTTAATATACGAATGATCAATGCTGATAATCAGATCAAGAGTATTACCCTTTCTGGTTGCCTCTCGAACATGTTGCTGCTGCAGAAAACAATCACCCAATAAATCCACAAAAGTCTTACTAAGTGTGTGGGTGACCAACCCACAAGTTCCAGTCAATATCTAGGAAGTTAAAATCCCCCATTATAAGACATTCTGATTTACTAGCCCACTCTATTTCTCTGTACAATTGTTCATTGTACTCATTCGAGTCATTAGGCCTATAACACACTCCTACTCTTATTTTTGCTTTCACAGTGCTTATGTCACACCAAACTGACTCAACAGTGCACTGTTCATCTATATCAACTGGGTGCACGTCTTTTGATTTTATGTTTTTCTTAATTAACAGCATTACACCTCCACCCTTCCTATCCTGTCTATCCTGTCTGTACACACTGTACTCCCCAAATTCCAGTTCTGCATTCCTTATATCTGTGTGACACCACGTCTCTGCTATCCCAACAATATCTGCCTTTGATGTCTTGACCAGCACTTCAAATTCATAAAATTTATTTACTATACTTCTAGCATTGGTATACCTGCACCTATTCTTATTCTTAGTTACCCTAACGCATCCCATATACCCACCTATTTCAGGATGACTGCCATCCGTCCCTGAAACCCCCAACACCCCACGCTCCAGGTCGCTACTTATTCTAATAGAAGTTGTGCAAGAATCACCTTCACCTCTGCCTACGGCTACTTTAAACCTTGTAGTCTGTGAATCCTCCCAAGCTAGCAGTTTTCCGACCCACCTAACACTGCCTCGATAGCATCAGCAAATATTCTTGCACCCTTTCTATTTAAGTGTATCCCATCCCTGTAGAAGCAGTCTCTCCTGTTAACAAGCACAGACCACGATGAAAAAAATTCTATCGCTTGAGCCTTGCACAATCTTTCCAGGGCTGAATTAATTGACAAGGCTCTCATCATGTATTCCCTCCTATCGTGTCTGGGAAGAATTGCAGACACTTTCAAATTTAACCCTGACACGGCTTTTTTGCAACATTGACCTGTACTTGTTAAGTAAATCTGCATATCTCCTATTCTTAATGTCATTAGTGCCAACGTGTACAACAATATCACCTTTTGTGCCCTTAACAATGATATATGCTTTACAACGTCATCAACTTTTGCCCTGGCAGACATACCCTGGTCCTGTTCCATCTATCCTTTTTTACACAATATATTCCCTGGCAATAGAGTCACCAACAATAACTAGTTCTTTTGGGACCAGCGCGTTCTGCCTTGGAGATTGCCGCTGTGTTGCCTGATGCCTAGGACTGAGCTCTGGCATTGAGTTGGGCAGCTGAGAACTTGATGGGCCCCTCATATTAATTTCTTCGAGGGCATCTACTCTACACCTCAAGCTCTCATCGATGCCCAGTAGAACGCTGAGTTGATGCCTAATTTCTAGACACTCTCTGCACCTGGCACACACAAAGACATCCTCCTTGGCTAGATCATGTTCTGTTCCAGAGCGTTCGGCAAACATTTCACGAGTTGCACATTTTTTTAGACTGTGATGTGTTGGAGAATTGCTCCCCTCAGTTCTCCCCAGAGTCACAGCGCTCCTGTCACTTTGTGCCCGTTGCTTTGCTGCTCTAGTCTGAGGCATGATATTTTAAATTAATAAGATCAATAAATTTAATTAATTAATTGTTAATACTATGCTATCTAATAAAATCCTAAATGCAGTGATGCGTATTACGCTATATAATTATACGTTAGAGCTGCCTAGTTACCACAATTAAAAATTTGAATTCCCTACTACTCTATACAAAAACAATGGCTGCAAGATTTGAATGAAATAAGTTTTACGTATATTAAGTAGTAATCTACAAAAACTCTTTACCTAAATTAAAAATAAAAATAACCAGCGGAACAATAACTATAAGACTACGTTTAAAGTACAATATAAAATAACAATTAAGTAAATAAAAAGGCAAACACTTATCGCTGTTTCGGAGCCTGTAATTCACAGCTGTAATTTTTAAAGAGAGTCAGCGCCTTCTTTCCTTCTGTGTACACCAATGCTTGGAGCATTGTTAATAAATTTGATGAGCTTGAAGTACTAGTCAAGACATTCAAAGGCAGATATTGTTGGGATATCAGAAACGTGGTGTCACACAGAGATAAGCAGAGCAGAATTGGAATTTGGAGAGTACAATGTGTACAGAGAGGATCGACGGACAGGAAGGGAGGAGGGGATATGCTGTTAGTTAAGAAACACAAAATTTAAGGAAGTGCTTAAATTGATGTTGGTGGACAATGCAATGTTGAGTCTGTTTGGTGTGACATAAGCATTGGAAGATCAAAATTGAGAGCAGGTGTGTGTTATAGGCCTAATAAATCTGACGAATATAATGAGCAATTGTGCAGAGAAATAGAGTGGGCCAGTAAATCAGACTGTCTTATAATGGGGGATTTTAATTTTCTAGAGACTGACTGGAATTTCTAGGTTGGTCACACACACACACACACACACACACTAGCAAGGCTTTTGGGGATTTATTGGATGATTGTTTTCTACAGCAGCATGTTCGGGAGGCAACTAGAAAGAGTAATACTCTTGATCTGATTATCAGTAGTGATTCTTCATGCATTAAGAATCTGCAGATAAAGGAACCACTAGGTGGTAGTGATGACAGTCTGCTGAACTGGAATTTACCCAAAGAGTTAACTACCATCCGGGGTAAAGGGAAGGATTTTTGCTTTCATAAAAGTGACTAGTGACAGTATTTAAATTCTATACAGTGAGACAAACTGATGATGTCACCAACAGCAAATTCATAATGGGAAGCATTCAAAGAAATAATCTTGGAAGCTACGAGGCTTTTCATACCAACTAAGAAATATAGTTCAAAATTTAGGCCTAAATGGATGTCAGATGAACTAATTAGACATGTGGCAGGGATGAAAACTGAATGGGATACATATAAATTGACAGGTGACACAGAAGCCTATGATAGATATAAGCTGGTCTGTAACCAAATCACAATGGAGGTTAGGCAGGCAAAGGCAAATTAAGAGAAATCTTTGGCAAAGGATGTAAACTCTAGAAGGAAGGGGATGGATCAGATTGGTCCACTTGATATCGATGATTCAACTGATGATGATCCTGCTCAGGTAGCTAACAAACTAAATGAATAGTTTGCATCTACATTCACACATGAGGAGTTATTCAGGGAGGGGAATGCCAGAGGTGTAACTAAACTATGGCAGTAAGCTAGATAATATTGTAATGACTGAGAGTAAAGTGGAGGAGAAATTGTTGAAGATAAATATAAGAAAGGCACCTGGGGTGGATGGAATCTATCCAGTTATATTAAAGGAGGCAGCAAAGGAAGTAAGCAAATCCTTAGCCATAATAATGAGGGCTTCTTTGGACTAAGGGGAGGTACCGATGGACTGGAGATGTGCAAATGTGACCCCAATCCACAAAGGAGGATCAAAGGGAGACACAGGTAATCACAGACTTGTTAGCTTAATTTCTGTTCCAGGGAAATTAATGGAGGTACTGGTTAAAGAAGCATTGCAGGATCATCTAGACAAGACTTCAGTTATAGCTTGGACACAGCCTGGGTTTGTTAAGGGGAAGTCTTGTCTGATCAATTTGATTGGATACTATGATATAGTCACAAAGGAACTGGATGCAAAGAGTAATTTTGATATCATATATTTGGATCTTAGAAAGGCTTTTGATATTGTTGCACATGGAAAACTGCTGAACAAATTTTGTGTTCCATTGGGGGCAAATTGCTGCTTTGGATAAAGTGATGGTACAGTGGTAGAAGACAGAGAGTGGTAATCAATGGACATTGCTCTTCTTGGACTAATGTTATTAGTGGAGTCCCCCAGGGTTCAATGTTGGGTCCATTGTTGTTTTCTGTATTTATTAATGATACTGATGATGGTATATCAGGCTTAATGTCCAAGTTTGCAGATGATACGAAGGTCGGCAGGGTTGTTAATGACACTAATGACAGTTAGTGTCATTAACAGGATCTAGAAAAGTTCAGTAGATGGGCTGAGAGGTGACAACTGAAGTTTAACATTGACAAATGTAAAGTACTGCCTATGGGAAGCAGTAACCCCAGAGTAACATATCAACTGTGTGGTATGGATATGTGGGCAATGTGGTACACTGACAGAGGTAGAGATTGAAAATGACCTGGGGGTAATTGTGCAGGCAGATATGAAGTTTTCTGAGCAGTGCAGAAGGTCTGCAAGAGTAGCCCATGGTGTCATGTCAATGATATATAGGAATTTTTCTAGCAGGGATAAGGAGGTGATTATCTCCTTGTATAAGGCAATGTTCAGGCCACACCTTGAGTACTGTATACAGGTCTGGAGGCCTCATTTTAAGAAGGATGTATAGCTGTTGGAACGAGTACAGAGAAGGGCAACAAGATTAGTGAATGGAACAAAGGGTTGCTCTTAGAATAAAGGCTTAAGTTTTGCAAATTACAGTGTGTGGAGACTAGACACCGGCGAGGTGATCTGATAGAGGTGTATAAAGCCTTGAATGGCATTGAGCATGCTCAATGCTGATGGGATTCTTCCTCTTGTTCAGAATAATTGCCTCAGAGAGCATAAATTCAAATTGAGGAAAGACAGTTGTAGGATAGATGTGCGGAAGTTTGCCTTTAGCCAGCGGTTGATTGAGTGCTGGAATAAACTTCCATCTGTCATTGTAGAAGTTCATAGTTTAAACAGATTCAAGGCAGAAATAGACAAACATTTGGAGCGAGTGGATGGATGAAATAAGAAAGGCATGTGTTTTTTTTTTTTTTTTTTTTGGTGGCTGATATTATGTATGCTTGCTTTCTTGCATCATGTGCCCTTGCTAATGCTAAAGGAAGGGGCTGAATCAGACTGGTCCATTTGGTATCAGTGGCTCAACTGTTGATGATCCTTCTCAGATAGCTGATAATCTGAATGAGTATTTTGTATTGCATTCACACACGAGAAGTTATTAAGGATTGAAAATGCCAGAAGTTTATCAAACTGTAAAAGGGTGCTTAATGATTTTGGAATAACTGAGAGAAAAGTGGAGGAAAATTGATGAAGTTAAACATAAGTAAGGCATCTGTGGCAGATAGGATCTATGCAGTTATATTAATGGAGGTGGCAAAGGGAGTAAGCAAACACTTAGTCATAATTATGAGAGCATCCTTGGACTCAGCGGAAGTTCACACAAACTGGAGATGTGCAAATGTATCCAATTCAAAAAGGGTTTTTTAAAGGTGACACGAATAATTACAGACTGGTTAGTTTAACTTCTGTTCCGGGGAAAATAATGAAGTCACTGGTTAAAGATGGATTGCAGGATCATCAAGACGAGACTGCAGTAATAATTCAGACACAGCATGGGTTTTTTAACGAAAAGTCATGTCTCATTACATTACATTACTTCGAAAAGTCGTGTCTCTTTTACATTACATTGTCATGGTATGAACTCAACCTGTTTGTCCCAATGTTGCAGAACATAATGTTCTTCTGTCGCACGGCTGTCCCACAAACTCAAAAACAACAATATTATGTGACCCCCCCCCCCAAAAAAAAAAAAAAACCAACAAGCAAACCAATAACCTTAAGATCACTGCATATGTTCCAACCATAATCCTGGTATTTTATCATATGTAGAACCTTAGACATGCTTTCATGACTTTCTTTAAGTCCAACTGAATGAAACAGAGGAACTGATGGAAATTCATTGCCATTATTAAGCAAAACTGCTTTTAAACTTAATTTTGCGTCATTTATGAATAAATGCCATTATTAAGCAAAACTGCTTTTAAACTTAATTTTGCGTCATTTATGAATAAATGCCATTCATCTGACTTATGCACAACACCTAGTTTTTTTCAGAAGTCCAATGATGTCTTTGCAAAAACACATACTCTCCTCTGCAATAAAATATTTCAAAAACTTTTCATATATTTTTTGAAACACTGAAATCTTTGTTCCTGCTGCAAATATATTCCACTGCAGTAACCTAGAACCTAACAGTTCAGCTTGTTCTTTAAGCAAATTTAAGTCTCAAACCAAATCATTCAACTCATCTTGTTTGATTAAATGTACCTCACTATCTGAGCTTACTGGCTGATAGTCGACATCTTGTGAAGTGGAGGCTTCCGCGGAATTCTCAACTTGAACTTGATCACTATCATCTTCCCCACTACTGTTATCCCAAGTTTTGGGGAGCACTAGTACTGGAAAATTGTCACTGTGTGGAACAGGCCAAATTGCAGAAGGTATATTTGGATATATTATAGCATGTTTGCTTTTTTTAGACATACCAGATATATTTGTCATACAGAAGTAGCAATCATTAATGTGGTTAGATAGCTCTTGTCAAACTTTTTTTTCTTTGGTAGTTATTGGCGCATCGGCTTCTATGGCCATAATGCACCTCCCAAGGTTTTTGCAGTACTCTGATCCAAGCCCGAGGCGGGATTCGAACCCGCGATATTTGGGTTGCCAGGCAGGCGCTTCACCCGCCCTGCTAGTCCGGTCGGTCTCGTCAAACTATAGGGACTGCAAAAAGTAATGCTTTGAGTTTGCCATGTAGCCACTTCCTAAGGTTTGTCGTACAGGCAATACAACACTCGTGAAGTGCCCAAGGTTTGTTTTGATCACCAATCTTACATCCAAAATAAAAAGAATATGAAAGTTTTGTAATGTCATAGATATTTTTCCTTTAAGTCTTTAGGGTAAACCATCCACAAACATAATAAAAATTGCCTGGATGATTGATATACTTCCTATGTGTCTGCTTATTCTTTGAATCACTAAAAACATAAAAGTTTCTGAAAACAAATTCAGTTTTGAACACTACAATATAATAACACAAATTCAATTTTTATTACTACACAGTACACTGACATGGCAACTTACTAGTTCTACTTGTGTGAAAACACTGAAAGGAAAAATATTTGTGAATTGGCAGATGGAGCCGGAAATTATTTTACTGCTACTGCAAAGGTTGCGGGCTGCACCCTCCTACTCTCGAGGGGCTATTTATGTTTGGAGGATAGATTTACAACCCTGAGAACATGTCATGGTCAGTTAATACTTGGAAAACCTAGGCATAGCCTACAAAAATCCTCACCAAAACGCTAACTTCTTTCAAATTGTAAATTGTTGCATTGGAATTTGAACCTAAGAGCCATAGGTAGAAGCCAGATTATGTTTATCACAAGAAAACCGAGGCCAGAATCGACTGCTAAATTGAAAAATTAAGAGAATTAGATTATATCTGCTAAAATAAATCAGTAAGTCCTACATTACTGGCTAGATTATGCAAAACTGGTAAAGCATATTTTGGTAAAGCATAACTCCCTCTATATTTAATAACTGTGATGTGATGTGAAACTATCATAGTGAATTTTGAAGTCTATGCATAAAAATTGGTTAAAAACAGCATTTAAGTTCTTGGAGATAAAAACTGTGTTGGCTAATGTTATCAGTAGTGATTCTTCACGCATTAGGAATCTGCAGTCACTGTATATACAATTTCCAATTTTTTTTTAATTATCGCTACTTGATGAATTTATTGAATGTTTCTGAAATAACACACTTTTGAGTACCTGTGATTTCTTTTCCATACTCCACATTTACAAGTCTAGGTTTATGGTTCATTCCAAATAATGGAGAGAAAGTACCCTCTGCAATTTAGCAAATATTACAGTAATGAAAGCAGAAAACTGTAAATGTTCTTAAGAATTACATTTATCAAAATATATATATAGTACTGTATAGTGTTGTGTATATATACAGTATAGTACTATACTGTATATACACTAAGTGATCACTGAATTAGGACCACCCGTATGAAAACTGATTGCGACCCGCTGACCACATGAGGTACGAGAGTGCACAGTTAGTTTACCTACTTAGCATAGATAAGGTGTCAGTGGTTCAGTAGGTAGTAAAATTCCGAGTGTGATGGGTAAAAGGAAGGATTTATCGGAGTTTGATAAAGGACAGATTGTGGGAGCTCGACAAGCTGGTGCCTCGATTTCCCAAACGGCTGAACTGGTGGGGTGTTCGAGAATCGTCGAAGTTAAAGTGTAGCAGGACTGGTATCAAAATGGCCAAACAACGACCCGATGGCAAAACTGCAATGGTCAGCGAAAGGTTGATGTTAAAGGTGAGCGCCGGGTCCGACAACTCGTACAGGCAAACAGGCACAGCACTGTTCAAGAGTTGACTACCTAATACAACATGGGCCAACCCGGAACAATATCTGGCATGACCATGCATTGCACGCTTGCACATATAGGCTATACCAGCAGACGACCCATATGGCATCCTCTCGTAACCAAGGTTCATCGGTGTAAAAGACTTGCCTGGTGCAAAGAGCATGCAAGTTGGATGTGCTGACCGTGTACATCCCGCTATGTTACACTTTTTCCCGAATGGCGATGGTGTCTTCCAAGATGACAATGCGCCGAGACATCAAGCACTTGATGTGCAGGAATGGCTTGAGGAACACAGTTCTGACTTCCAGCATATCGACTGGCTTCCAAACTCCTCCGATATCAATCCCATAGAGCACTTGTGGGACACTATGGAAAGGCATATCAGGCGTCTGGATACACCAATCACCTCCATACCTGCATTGCCGACCACATTACCCACAGCTTAGTTGGCCATACCTCCCGAACACTTCCAACATCTTGTTGAATCAATGCCACGTCGGATGCCTCTACTAATGCTAATGCTAAAACGAGTGCAGAAATGACATGTTGGAGTGGATTGTGATTAAAGTTTGTGTGACTACTAAATATAATTAATGATTATATTCATGTCAAAATAATTAATTTAAACTTCTCTGACATGACCCCAGGGGCGGCTCACATCTGGTGAGTGTGGGCTTGACACACCCAGGGTCCTGAGCTGATATCATTATTCTTCTTTTTCTTGGTGATTCCCTTCTACTTCTATCTCTCACTCTCAGGGTAATTCAGAAATTTTTTTTTTTTTTTTTTTTTGGCTGGTGCAGTATAAGCCTCAGGCTTCCTTGCACCATATGGCTAATAATAATAATAATAATAAATAATAATATTGGATAGCTGCTGTACTGAGGGCAAAAGGAGGACCTGCAAAGTATTAGGTAGGTGGTCTTAATTCAGTGATCACTCAGTGTATATAGTACTGCAGGTAAAAGACCCACTAGACGGCAGCAATCAGTGTACTAATGTGCAATTTAATTAAAGACATAACTACTATCAAGAATAAAGGGAAAGGCTTTTGCTTTAGAAAAGATGACTACAGTGGTCTAGACAATTTTTAAATTCTATGCAGTGGGACCAAATGATGATGTTACCACCAGCAAATTCTAAATGGGAAGCATTCAAGGAATAATCAGGGAAGAAATACTGTTCAAGACTTAGACCTAAATGGAGGTCAGATGAACTACTGAGAAACTTGGCAGAGGAGAAAAGTGCATGGCATGCATATAAATTATCAGGTGATACAGAAGCCTATAGTAAATATAAATTAGTCTGTAATCAAGTCAGAAAGGAGGTTTGACAAACTAAGGGAAATTATGAGAAGTCTCTTGCAAAGAATGCAAAGTAAAGCAGCAAGGAATTCTATGCTTATATTAACAGTAGAAGGAAGGGGATGAATCATATCGGGCCACTTGATGTCACTGGGTTAACTGTTGATGAACCTGCTCAGGTTGCCGACAAACTGAATAGGTATTTTGCATTTATATTCACACATGAGGAATTCTTTAGGAAAGGGGATACCAGAAGTTTATAAAACTCTAATGAGGAGTTAAATGACTTTGTGATAACTGAAAGGAAAGCAAAAGAGAAATTGTTGAAGCTGAACACAAAAAGGCACCTTGGATGAATGTAATCTTCCAATTATAGTAAGAAAACCCGTGGCCATAATTATGGAGCATTCTTGGATTCAGGGGAGGATCCTATGGACTGGAGATGTGTGAATGTATCCTCAATTCATAAAGGGGAATCAAAAGGTGACATGAATAATTACAGACCTGTTAGCTTAACGTCTGTTCCAGGGAAAATAATGGGATCACTGGTTAGAGAAGTATTGCAGGACCATCTGGACAAAAATGCAATTATACTGCAGTCACAACATGGATTTGTTAATCCATGCTGTGTGACTGCAGTCTTTTCTAACCAAACTGATAGGTTCCTATGATGCAGTGACCAAGGAAATGGATGCAGAAAATAATCTTGACATCATACACTTAGATTTCAGTAAGGCTTTTGCTATGGCCGTACATAAAGGAGTGCTGTAGAAACTGGAGCAATGTGGCTTTAAGGGCAAGTTTTTATCCATATCTATGGATAAAGGTATGGTTAAGTAAAAGAAGACAGAGTTGTTATCCATGGGCACTGCTCTTCGTGGACTACTGTTATTAGTGGAGTCCCCTTGGATTCAGTGCTGGGCACATTGTTGCTTTTGATATTTATTATTGATACTGATGAAGGTATATCAGGCTTAATGTCTAAGTCTGCAGATGATACAAAGGTTGGCAGGATGGTTAACGACAGTAATCTGGGTGAGCTACTGCTACAAGATCTACGAAAACTGGGTTGATGAGCTGAGAAATGGCAGTTGAAGTTTAACATTGAAAAATGCAAGATACTGCACATGGGTAGCAGTAACCCCAGAGTAATTTATTAACTGTGTGGTACTGCACTCAGGGTGGTGGAGAATGAAAGACCTGGGGGAATTCTGCTGTCAAACATGAAATTCTCTGGGCAGTGCAGACAATGTGCCAGATCAGCTCATGAGGTTTTGTCAATGATATACAGAAACTTTGCTAGCAGAATAAGGAAGTAATTATCCTTTTGTATAAGATTATGGTTAGGCTGCATCTTGAGCATTGTATACAGGTCTGGAGGCGTCACTTTAGGAAGGATGTAGATTTTCTGGAATGGGTGCAGAGTAGGGCAAACAGATTGGTGAAAGGGAACAAAAGGGTGCTCTTATCTAGAAAGACTTCAGTTCTGCAAATTGCAGCATCTGGAGACTATGCCTGCAGGGTGATCTGATTGAGATGTTTATGGCCTTGAATAGATTGAGTAAGTTGAATGTTAATAGCATTCTTCCTCTTGCCAAGGCTACTCACATGAGAGAGCATAAATTTAAGTTGAGGAAGTATGGTTGTAGGTTAGAAATGCAGAAGTTTGCCTTCAGACAGGCTTCCATCTGTTGTTGAGAAAGTGGATGGTTTGAAAAATTTCAAGAAAGAACTAGACAAATTCTTGGAGAGTATAGATGGGCGAAGTGTGTAGTCCCCCCCCCCTTTTGGCTGATGCTATATAAGCTTGCTTTCTTGCATCATTACTGCTGCTACTACTACCATTCAGGACAGTTTGGAGTGTTATCTTTGGCACTAACACCACATGTCAACAAATATCTTCTTTCGTCTTCTCAACCTCCAACCCATGCACAGTACTAAGTACTATAGGTTTTAATACCTCTCATGTTTGGGGTTTTCATAAAAAAAAAAAACTAATACCATATGTTGCCAACCCTTACACAATACCATCACAGAAGCAAAAAGAACTACTGATATCCAAAATGTATTTATTTCTATATGATGTTATAGTGTAACAAGTTTGGTAATGGAGGTCTAAGCTGATATCTTATGCTTTTACTGTACCAGCTAAAAACAAATTAGTTTCTTTAATAAAATAAAATATAAGATCACCTACATGTTCCCTCTTAACACAGATACCAATATAGCTAATCTTTGAATTTCTCCAAGCCTCAGCTCCCATGAAGGTAACATATTCCAGTTATTAGCAACTTGATAACTTGATGGCTAAAAGAAAATTTCCTATAATCCAGTCTAAACCTTCCCTCCCACAACTTGAATTTATGCTCTGACCCCAAGTCTTCATGCCTTGTATCAATATTATTTAAGAAATTTGGAACATTTCACTTTCATTCATTTTACTATCCCCTAACAATCAAATCCCTACTGAAGTACCTAGTTATCAAGTTTTATAGTGCACATATTCAAAAATTTTTTTGTCATATGAGCCTTTTAGCTGATTTCACCAGGCATGTTGCTCTCCAAGTTTCCCACTGCACTTTTTTGTACAGTAAGTTTTATAAAGTTTTTAATGATCAAACATTAATCTTATTACATTACTCTGCAAAACCTATAGCAAGCTTTAATCCAAGAATGAGTACAAATACAAAGAATGCCCATCCCTTGATTCTTTCAAGAAGTTTAGTGGATTTCTTTTTTTTAAAGGTGTGTATCCCCAACACTTGGAGACAGTATTACACAGTGTGATTATGACCTCCCTATAACCCTGGAATACTGTGATCAAGTATGGATATAGTGCCTAAAAATAGACATAGAGCCTGCTTCTTGAAAGGGTCCAGAGACAGGTAACTCGCCTGGTGAGATTGGAAAAAGGGTATCCATATGAGGAAAGACTTTGAATATGTGGGTTGCACAGCTTGGAAACTAGGCACCTTAGAGGAGACAAAAGTAAAATGAATGATGAACAAAATTTTCACAGTTATAAATGATTCTAGAACTAGTAGTCATAAATTCAAGTTAAGGAGGGGTGAGGAGATGTTTAGAATGGATTCCAGGAAGTTTTATTTTAGCCAAGAAGTTATAAATTACTTGAATAAGTTACCTGCATGGGTGGTTGAGGCTGACAGTTTTGGGAAATTCAAAGGTCAGCTGGATAGTTACCTACAGGAGGAGGGAAATGCATAGGTTGCATATATTTCCTTTTCTTTTATTATTATTTTACTCTTTTTTTTTTTCTTTTCTTTTCTTTTCTTTTTTTTTTTTTTTTTTTGGCTGGTGCAGCATAAGCCTTAAGCTTCTTTGCACTATATGGCTATTACCAGTGCTTTTTTTTGTAATAAAATAGGTGCCGGTACTCATTCTTTGCCATCAGGAAAAGCTGAAAATTAAAAGGATATGAAAAGTAGTCTAAAATTTTTTTTTTACCTGATATTGTTACTTTTGTAGTAATGTTTTTGGAATAAGAACTACAAATTTAGTATAATTCAAGTAAATATAGAAAAATATGTAAAATGTGAATAAAATAAGTAAATAAATCGGTCAACTCTGAGTGCCGGGCACTCAGGATGACACGAATGGTCGTTAGTGTAGTATCTCAAATAGAGATTTTTATGGTAACTGAAAAAAGTTTCTAGTACTCCGGCTTGGCCTAAAACTTAGGAAATAACGAAAACGTTGTCTATTTGAGTCTTTCCAGTTATTGTGAATGCCAAGGGTGGGAGAAGCAACTCCGACTTCTTCCTGGAGAAGCGATTAAAGTCTTGGGGGAGAAGCGACTGGCAGGTGAGAGCCGTGCAAGACTCTGCGCAGGTGCCTCTCCACCACCACCGCCTCAACACTGGCTCTCTTAGTACCTCCTTGCCGGGACAACTCCAGCTTTGAAAACTGTTAAAAAATACTTATGGAAAAAATTTATAAATGACCTTTATAGAATTATTAATTAACTATTTAGCAACCTTTTTGTCACCAAAAGGAGAGTTATTAGTACAAAGAAGCGTGCTATCAAAGTGCAATAAAAAATTGTTTTTTTAATTTTAACACAAATAAATGATCGATTTCAATCGGAATAGTTTTCTCTTGTTAAGCATCGAATAACGCATAGCTAATGTGATTTTTAAATTTTTAGCTCCGTTAGCGACGGAAATAGAGAGGGGAACACAAAAATTACTCACATTTTCCTGTCTGGTGCCGCCATTTTTAATTTTAAAATTATATTTTAAACATACTCACTGAGCTCTTTCCAATGGTATATCTATAGGTTGTCAACAACATTTTTATCCCACCACATTTTAACCTCCCTCTATTTCTCAGACAAAGTTTTGTCAACGATGATCAATATGGCGTTATGTTGATCCACTTGATGTGCAAACCCATGCAAAATTTCTAGTCAACAGGTTGAGTGGTTCCAGAGATACAATGCTGTGACAGATGCACGGACAGATAGACAGACAACCGAGTGACATTTTAAGGGTCATTCGTTAGACTATGGCCCTTAAAAATAAGTAAAAATAAATAACATAAGCAAAAATAATTTTATAATAAAGTTTTTGTAGAATATTCCAAATTTTTATTAAGTTTTCATCCGACATCCTATGCCAACTTCTTTGTGTTATTATTTGTTATTTGGTTTTTTTTAGGAGCATTAGTAACTAAGGCCATATTGCTCCAGGGATATGTGGTGGTCATTCCCTGTCCTTTCCGCATCCTCCGTATTTGGTGGTCATGGGCTCGAACCCACTTTTTTTTTTTTGTGTGTGTTAGTTGCTGAATGACGTTTCCGAAGTAGCCACGAATCGACATATCTTGCTGGATCGAAGCGGAGGGCATACAATTTTAAGAAACAGTAGTGAAGAAACTGTTTTTGTCATCAACGAAGCTCTGGTTGAGCTGACAATCGGATTCATTTGTGAAAATCCTCGTTCATATTCAATCGACGAAATTGGTATCATACTCAGAGCGTCCATCGAATTCTTCAATTCTTCCGAAACCATCTTTTCAGTTAGGTACCCCCGAAATCTACGAATTGCATTTAACTGTAACCTAATTGACAATTCTCTAACTTCATTTTCACCAAATGCCAACAATTCGTGCTTAGAAGGTTTAATAACTTCGTTGTCCTCGTCATCGGTATTGTCACTAGTTCTTAAATTTGATTTTTTTTTTTTTTTTTTTGAAACTGTCCAAAATGTCAGTGTCATTCGGATATTTAGGTACGGTAACCATGTAAACAGAGATAGGGAAAATTTACGGAAAAATGTGGATAACGCACTTCCACGAAACAACAGATGATTATTTGTCGGGGTAAAAGAAAATCACTTTTCTAATTCTCAAAAGGGGCGCTTACAGTTGATTCACGAAGGTGTCCAACCTACGGCCAGCCCGGAGAGTGAACTAAAATAGCATTTTAAATTTTGTTAATTATCAAACAAATTTTCTCAATAAATGTTTTGTTCAGTAAATGTAATTGTGTATTGTACTTAATAAAAGTTTCGAATATTTTCAATTTTACTTTTACAAGCAACAAGATAGGAAAAATGAAACACACTAAAGAAATCTAACTTTGAATTTTTTTGAATATGGCCCCTGTACGGGAAATGTTTGGACACCACTGCAGTAGAAGGTGGACCAGAGCCCATTGGGAATACACCTTGATCTGCTCACTGCAGACCAGCGCGACTTCTCCGTATGTGGGACGGGTGGCCGGATAGTTTTTACCAGGTACTACTAAGTTGTAGAATGGTAATCCCTTCAGCTCTCTTAATTCGCACAGCAGCACTAATTGCCTAAATTGCCTGAACACCAGAAAGGCGAACAGGGCATACAGAGTTAATTCTCTCTTAATCCGTTCGCTATATGAAAATTTTCTAGCTCAACGGAAACTATTTTAAATGTAACTTCCAAGAAGAAGTCAAAATAATTCACTATAAAAGGACTTTGTTAATAAAGGTGCCGGTACGCCGTACCGTCACAAAAAAAGCACTGGCTATTACTAATACTAACTGCAAGAAAATGTTCTATAAATTATCAATAGAACACGCCATGTGCCATTCTTGCCCATGGCGTTCTATCAATAATATGCCTGTCTACACTGCATACTATCTTTAATTCAACTTCTATCAGTGTATAAGTTTTCAGGGATGTTATTTCCCAAGTGTAAAACCTTGCATTCTGCAGCATTAAAACATTGCTACCACTTTTCTGATCATCCCTGAAGTCTATCCAAGTTGCCCCTAAAGGAGTACTGCTTTGTACTGGCCATTAACCACTCCCCCAAACATGATATCATCTGAAAATTGCCTTCATGCCTTGTATCCCTCTGTCAATGTCATTTAAGAAAATCAGAAAAATAGTGATCCCAGTAAAAATAGTGAGCAGAAAAAAGTGATCCCTTGAGGAACTCTTCCATAACCATCAGTTTCCTGTCCTGCATGCAGCCATTCCATGATCCATTTCAGGACAACCAACATGTTCCAGCATATACAGCAGAGGTTCCAAACTTTTAGGCTTTGTGACCCCTTAAAATATTTCCTAAATTTCATGCACTGCCCATCTTCCACAACAAGTGCAAATAAGCAGATTTTGACAAACTTTAGTTATGAGTATAATACATACTCATAACTAAAGTTATGAGTATGTTGTTGTTGTTGTTTGGTTTTCAGGAGCATTAGCAACTAAGGTCATATTGCTCCGGGGATATGTGGTGCTCATTCCCTGACCTTTCCGCATCCTCCATATTTGGTGGTGATGGGCTCGAACCCCGGTCTAATCAAGAAGCGTGTGCTACGCACTGCTGCTCCTGCCCACCTGGCTATGGAGGCGCCCATACGAGTATGTATTATACTCATATTAATTTTATAAATTAATATATTTGATCTTCAAGATTGAAATAAAATATGCTTTGTACCTGGATTAGTGGAAAAGTGTCCATATTTCGTTCAAAAACTGCTTCATAAAAACAACATGTGCCCAAAAAAAATTAAGTGCACTCCACACTGTGGGAATCTGTTACGCAGCAACCTCCCATGCAGAACAGAGTCAAATGGACCTGGGGGTATTTGTGCAGGCAGATATAAAGTTTTCTGAGCAGTGCAGACAGTCTGCAAGAGTAACTCATGGTGTCTTGTCAATGATATACAGGAATTTTTCTAGCAAGGATAAGTAGGTGATTATCCCCTTGTATAAGGCAATGGTCGGGCCACACCTTGAGTACTGTATACAGGTCTGGAGGGCTCATTTTAAGAAGGATGTAGAGCTGTTGGAATGAGTACAGAAAAGGGCAACAAGATTAGTGAATGGAACAAAGTGTTGCTCTTACGAAGAAAGGTTTAAGTTTTGCAAATTACAGTGTCTGGAGACTAGGCACCTGCGAGGTGATCTGATAGAGGTGTATAAAGCCGTGAATGGTTTGAGCAAGCTTAATGCAGATGGGATTCTTCCTCTTGCTCAGAATAATCGCCTGAGAGGGCATAAATTCAAATTGAGGAAAGACGGTTGTAGGATAGATGTGTGGAAGTTTGCCTTTAGCCAGCGGGTGGTTGATTGCTGGAATAAACTTCCATCTGTTGTTGTAGAAGTTGATAACTTAAATAGATTCAAGGCAGAACTTGACAAACATTTGGTACAAGTGGATGGGTGAAATAAGGGTGTTTTTTTTTTTTGTTTTTTTTTAGCTGATGCTATATAAGCTTGCTTTCTTGCATCATATGCCTTTGCTAATGCTAAATGCTTTGCTGAGATCCAAATAAACAACGCAGAAATTATTTTCTATATCCAGCTCATGAGTTACTCTTTCAAAACAGCTGCTAAATTAGTTAAACATGATCTTCCTTTCACACAACTATGCTGTGTTTCCTCCAGAATGCCATTTTTATCTAGATGCTCCTGCATTGCATTCTTAATTACTGCCTCCTATATTTTCCATACCACTGAAGTCAGACTGACTGATCTGTAGTTCTGTAGATCAAAGTATCCATTCAATTAGTAAACAACATCAACTTGATTATCTATGACTTTCTTGTACCCATTCATTTTGCTCTTAGAATTGCCTTTTTAATTTGCAACATGGTGATACTTCTCCAATCCAAAAGATCTCCCCAGAGCCTGATGATGCCTTCATAATTAATCTTAATGCTTCAATACACTCTCTCTCACACTATTTCCTTCAAAAATTACTGGATATATGGCATCAATGCCAAGGAGCTTACTTGCCTTTAGAATCAAAAATTTTTCTAACACACAATTTTCTATAATTTCAACATTGCTAACTACACCGATGAGCCAAAACATTATGACCACCTACCTAATATGATGTTGGTCCTCCACGTGCAACCAAAACTGCTTGTACCCGGCAAGGCATGGACGCTACAAGATTTCTAAATGTGTCTTGTGGCATCTGGTACCAACACGTAACCAGTAGATCCGTTAATTCCTGTAAGGTACATGGTTGAGATGCCGCAGATTGGAGTTGCTGTTCCAACGAAAAACACAGATGCTCAATGGGATTGATGTCTGGGGAATTTGGAGGTCAGGGCAATACTTGGAAGTCTTCCTCATGTTCTGTGAACCAGTCTCGAACAATCTGGGCGGAGAGGCATGCCGCATTATCCTACTGAAAGACGACACCACCAGAGGGAAAGACCGTTGCCGTGAAAGGGTGTACCTGGTCAGCAATGATGTTTAGGTAGGTGGTAGACGTCAGAGTGCCTGGCACATGGATGACTGGACCCAGGGTATACCAGCAGAACATTGCCCAAAGCATGACACCGCCACCACCGGTTTGTGTTCATCCCATGGTGCATCCAGGCACCATCACTTCCCCTAGTAAACGATGCACATGTACCTGGCCGCCCACATGGTGCAACAGGAAACGTGATTCATCAGACCAGACGACCTTCTTCCAATCACTCAAGGTCCAGTTTCGATGCTTGCGTACCCGTTGTAGGCACTGTCGCCGGTGAACTGTGGTTAGTATGGGCACTCAGAGCAGCCTGCAGCCCCATTTTCGATGTACTGTGGGTTCGATGTACTGTGTGTTGTGACAATTACTCCCCTCACCAGCATTCCAATTACCGGCGAGTTGCGTCACAGTCGCCCTTCTGTTGCCACATACCACCCGGGAGACCCTTTGCTTACGTCGAGCATTGATGAGCCGTGGTTGTCCAATCATCGCTGGTGGTTTGTTGGTTTTCCCTTCTTTGACCACTTTCCATAGGTACTAACCACGGCTGACCGTGAGCACCCCACCAGCCGTGCCATTTCGGATATGCTCTGACGCAGCAGTCTGGCAATTACAATTTGCCTTTGTCAAACTCGCTTAAGTCCGCTGCCTTTCCCATCTGAAGAAAAAGGGTAACACTGATTAACGGAGCTCAGTATCAGGTGTTTTTTATACAGTGCGCCAACCTGCACAAGCGCCGTAGTTCACCTGCAGTTGCTTCGCTTTGCATAATGACTCGCTCGCTGGTCATAATGTTTTGGCTCATTAGTGTACATACTGCTCAGCTTCACTCACCCAGTTTCTTCTTGCTGTTAATATCTGTAAATACTGATACAAAGTATCCATTCAATTAGTAAACAGCACCAACTTGATTATCTATGACTTTCTTGTACCCATAACATAATGGTCCAATCATTCATTCTTTTCTTCTTTATATTCACATATATGATAAACTGCTTGTTTATCCTCATTCTTTGCTCTCTTAGCCAGTGATTTCTCATAATCAACCTTTGCAAGTCTAATTCTTTCTATGGTATATTAATACATATTAACTTATATGTTGTAAAATAGTACTTTTCATTACTCTGATCCTTTCCCATGTCATCCTTTTCTCCTTCATTAACCTGGCTAGCTCATTATTCACACTATATTTTCTTAACATTATATACATGCATTTGTGGTTTCTGCAATTATTGCTTTAAAGGAATTCCATAATTTCTCTGTATTCATCCCCCCCTGCTCTTACTATCTGGGTAACTGATCAAGGTCATATAGCATCTTCAATTATAATAATCTCCTTTCCTGAAATTAAAATTAAAGCCCATGTATTTGTATTTTAACAACTGTGAACCCACCTTTCCATTTCCAATTTTGAACTGCATGATCATTTCCTGCTAAGAGTTTCTGCATTGTCATTCATGTGACGCTGTCTGGTTCACAGCAATGATCTTGTTGAATTTTTTTTCAATGTAAACAGTGCATTCCAATTGTTCAAGCATGTTCAATTTTTATATCTTGTATCAACTGAATTTTTTCTTCTTTTATGATTAATAAAAGTGAAAAGTAAATAATTAATTACCTTGTTACCAGTTAAGTAATAATTAACTAATAATATATAAAAGTAATTGTTTTCACTTCCGTATAACATTCACTCAACTTTTCATATACAGGTGGCCCCCGTTTAATGCTGATAATTCGTTCCATAAAAACAGAGCGCTAAGTGAATCCGCGCTAAGCGAGCACTGCATTCCCATAAGGTACCATATGTATTTGTGAGTTGCAGTCGGTGCCATAGGATATTTCATAATCAATAATAAACGGTAGTGAAAATATGCACAAATGTCGGTCAAAATATTTAATATTCAAATTTTGTACATAAAAAATATTCTGCATTACATACGTATATAATCATGTGGTAATTACTTACGTATCAAAATTAAACTTAAAATTCCAAATAAACTAAGGGGTATTAATTTTAAATCCCCCGCAGCGTTACCATCCAACAATAAAGTCAACCGATCCTTCGCCGCTTTGAAACCTGGCATGTTTTTTTCTTCTTTCAATATGAAACTTCTTTTAGGCATTCGTTTCCACAAAAGTTCTGCTTCATCTATGTTAAAAACTTGTTGAGAAGTATAACACATAATATCCCTCTTCAATAATTTTAACAAGTTCTTTTTTGAAAGTTTCGGCTCCTTCTGCACTTGCAGCTTCTCCCTAGATTTTAAATCTATTCAACCAGCCCTTACTAGTTTTAAATGGTTCCACTTTTTTTTTTTTTTTGAGGCGAGTTTTCTTCAGATCATCATATTAGCTAATCTCTCTCTCTCTCTCTCTCTCTCTCTCTCTCTCTCTCTCTCTCTTTTTAATAATATTTAACTTAACTGAATTCTGCATTGGATATCATCTTCAATAAAATTAGTTAAAGTCTTTCCATTTCAATCCTAATAGCCGGCCTAGCCGTAGTTGCTTGCAGTGGAACAGCTATCTTGCTCGCTGCTAAAATTAATTCTTTATTTTTTTTTATAACTGTTCTTACAGTTAAACTTGCAAGCCCTAAATTATGGCACACATCCGCTTGTCTTTGACCGGAATCGATCCGCTTCAAAACATCAAATTTAATTTTCAAATTCACTTGTTTTCTTACATATATAGTTTTCGTACTGCGGTCAGACGTTGTTGCTTTTTAATTCTTATCAGCCATTATTAACTCTTCGAAAATGTAACTGCATTGGTTGCATTAATTATGATACAATGTTCAAGTAAACTGTCCGTTTCGCACAATGTCTAATACGGTACTGAGTGATGACTAGACTTCGGATAAATGCATATAACGCAAATATTACAAGCAATATACTTGATCATTTTTTAAAATGTTGATCTTGGAACTACGTAACAAGTCACTGTACTGCAATTAAATTAGCGTGCAAGAAAATTTCACTGAGTGTGGGAAAATTTCTCAAGTCGGCGTTGGAAACGTTTTAATGCTGTTTTGCTATTCATTTTCAAGCTATCGACTCCATCAAATGAAACTATTTCGTTAAATATGCCAAAAATGCAATCTGTAAAAGAGCATTATGATCTGTGACAGCGTTATAGTCAGATACGGGTTATAATATAAGAACAGCTTTATAGCGAATCAGCGTAAAGCGTTATAACGGGGGCCTGTGGTACTTATTTCCTCCTGGAATTTTTAATAAAAAATTTAAATGCAACATGTATTTTAACAATCTTCTGTGATTTAATAAAATAAATAGCAGCATATACTTCAGATGATAATATGTTACGTTACAGAAGTATATACTGATCAAGGCCATGCAGCATCTTAAATTGTAATAATCTCCTTTCCTGAAATTAAAATTGTGAGGGAGACTTGAGCTTAAATTTAATTTGCATTGCTCAGTCTTTATTTTATCCTGTTGAAAAGATGGTTCATCTTTTCAACAGGATAAATATGCAGATATATCTGATACATCTTTTCATATGCAGATATATCTGAGATTTTCAGAAAAGTTTCTGCCAGAGCATTTGCTATTTCCACTGTAGATGTTATAAATCTTGCCCATTTCAAAGCAAAATTGGAGAGAATGTTGTTGGAAATCTATGACTTGTTTTTTTTTTTTTTTTTTATACTGTTCCAGATTATTCTGTTGTCTGTATTCTTTGTTAGAGTAGAGGCTAGGCTCCGGTATCCAGGCATCTTTTTAGCCTTTTTTTCCTTACAAGCCATGCCTCAGCTTTAAGTTTATCAGGTGCTAAGCTGTAGGATATATGTGAAACAGGTTTCCATGCCCTGTTTTTCTCCTTTTTTTTTTTTTTTTTTGGCAAGTTTGCATGTTTCACCACTAATTAGCATGTTTATGAGAATCTCTATAGACTTCCAGTATAGTACTGTTTTCAGCAGTAAGAGCAAGGCCATGTGCTGTGTAGCAGCATTGATAGGTAGGTATTTGATGATTTGGTCATCAAAGGAAATACTGGAAGTGGATAAATTCCAATTAGCCTTGAAAAATTTCCTTTTTGTGTGGATTTCTGTCTCTGGGATACTAGTTGTTTGGATTTCACAAATAATTGGTAGCGTTTGCTGTTTAGCAGATTGTCCAAGACTGACCACAGATACATAGAAATGATGACAGAGAGCAGATTACCAAATCTACAGCTGTTGTTATACCAGTGAAGAAGTGGATATAAGTATCAGAATCAGTATTAGATTATGTTTGTCTAGAAGAGATTCAATAAGTTTCCCTCATCTATCTGCATGTGGTGAACCCCATAGTGGACGGTGTGCAAGGTTCAATAGGTTGCCCTCATCTATCTGTATGTAGGGAGCCCATACTGGAGGAAGGGGTGCACTAAAATCTCCTAATAAACAAAAAGGAGAAGGAATCTGTATAAAGTTCTTCCAGGTCATTATAAGTATATTCCTTGTTTGGTGAGAGGTAGACTGAAACTACAGTTAACACAATTTCCAAAAAGACTCATCTCGCTATAGCATCTAACAAAGTTTGTAAGGAATATATTTGTAAGGAATAAATTTTAGAGTTTACAGGGATGGCTACATCTCCACACACAGCAGTCACATTATCTAGTTTATAGGTAGATAGCAAAGTTCTTAATCGTTGGAGTCACCTGTTGAGTAAGGTTGGTTTCTTGGAGACATATGGTAGCTGATTTATACTGTTTGATTAGATCATGTATATTGTTAATATTGCTACATAGGTCACTATAATTCCATTGCACAATGTGATCCATTATTTGTTTTTAGTGGTAGTTAAGTTTGATTCAGCCTGGTTTTTTGATCCAGTCTGCTTATGTTGGTCCAGTTTCATTTTCAGGAAGGTAGGATGTGAAGTGTCCATATCATTGTCTGCATGATCAAAGATGGGTTTGTCCTAGTTGATGTCACCAACATCCATGTTTATTAAGCTAAGCTGAGTCTTCTTGGTTGGAGCTGGTATTTTAATTTTTACAGGTCTGTTGGAGTATGGGTTACAGTTAGTGAAACAGTAATTAAGAGTGTTGTTGGTGCAATCTATCACAGACTGTTCCTTAGGAGATTGCTGTGAAGATGACAGTAGTGCCTGAACCCAATCTGCAATAAACATGGTTGTTGGTACTGAGACTTTTAGTTTGTACTGCTGTTAAGTGGCATTTCTTTGGTACTGGTGCATGGATGTGTTTTGGTATATTAGGCATTATTTGCTTTTTGGATTCCTGATAGGTGACTTTTTGCTCTACTTTATATTTTTGAATCTATTTTCCTATTTCCACAGTTTGCATGCTCTGGAATAGGCTGGACATTGTCGTTTACAATTTGGACAATTTGATGTTTCAGCAGCACAGAGTGTTTGTGTATGGGTTTTGGACCCATACAGTTGATAAACCATTTCTGACTGACCAAATTTTTGGCACTTGTAATATCTTATAGGGTTAGGAATATAAGGTCTTATTAAGCAGTTGAGATAACTAGCTTTAACATTGGAAGGTAAGGTCACCATCTTTTCTGATCATGATGCACTTAGTTTGCGCGACTTTTTTAGTCTTACAACTCCTCAAATAGTGTGACATTCGTCAGGTCACACTAGCAATTACTCCTTTTGAGGTATTAGAGTTGCATGTGGGGTAACTTGATTTTAAAGGTGGCTAAGTTTGATTCATCCTGTTTGTATAACATCAACGTTTGAGAATCTCTGATTGTTCATGACTCTTGGTTTCAATTAGTAGATCTTTTCTCAGATAAGTCTTTTCTCCAATTTTGGTGAACCTGCTATGTTTTTTATACAATTCTGTACATGATACAGAGACAGAGTACTTATACATTTGTTTGTCAAAATATGGATGATAAAGAATGCCAGATATTCCTGTTGCTGCATGCCAGTATGCAGTACTTTCGGCTGGGATGTGTCGCGGTCAGTTTCATTTAGATCAGAAATGGTTAGGTTTTTATGCTCAAGTGGAGAGCAGTTGTTGTAATCCCCAGTTTGCTTCTCTTGGCCCTGGGAGAAGTGTTTTTTCCACCAGGTTTCTGGACCCCCACAGCGAGGCAGGAGCAGTCTGGTTTGACTAAGGGGTAATTAGTAAGGGTTAGTAGCTAACAAGAAATAACAAAGAATGGTAGCTTCCTTCCTCGCTTTCTTGCTACTAAATAAGGAATTTTAATAAACACAGAAACTTAAAAAAACTAGTAGCTGCTCTAGAAAAATCATTCAGTGAAAGTACACAGAAAAATTGCTTAAGTCACAGATTGCTTGGCACCTGGGGCTACCACTGTATCACCAATCCGTAAAGGTGAGTTTAAGAATGAATGAATGGGGAACAACAAACTGGTCAGTCTGATTTCAGTGATATTATTATTATTAGCCATATGGTGCAAGAAAGCCTGAGGCTTTTGCTGCACCAGCCAAAAAAAAAAAAAAAAAATTTCTGAATTACCCTGAGAGGGAGGGAGGGAGGGAGGGAGAGAGAGAGAGAGAGAGAGAGAGAGAGTCAGAAGGGAATCACCAAGAAAGAGAAGAATGGTGATATCCAGCTCAAGACCCTGGGTGTGCCAAGCCCATAACTCACCAGATGTGAGCCCCTGGGGTGATATGGAAAATTATGGAAGTGATTAAGAATTCTGTTTTTTTTTTTTGTAGTTGTTGGCGCATCGGCTTCTGTGGTCATAATGCACCTCCCAAGGTTTTTGCAGTACTTTGATCCAAGCCCGAGGCGGGATTCAAACCCGATTCTAACCCGCGACCTTTGGGTTGCCAGGCAGGCACTTTACCCACCCGGCTAGCCCGGTTGGCCCAAAAAAGAATTCTGTAGAGTCATCTATAGCAGGTAGAAAAATGAGCAGCTCAAGGTCATTAGGCTTCCTCTTCCATGGAGTCAGTATAGAGTGGAAATACAAATGAATTACCTTGGGCCACCTACTGTTTGTTTACCTTGCTGCTTTAAACAGAAATTGTATTCTCAATGGATTACAGCATGGTTTTGTAAAAGACATCACTCAAGAAATGAATCCAAGAAATAAACTTGAAACTGTCCAACTAGCAATTTGCAAAACACCTGACTTGGTCCAGCAGAAGAGACTGCTATATAAGCTGGAACATACTGGGATCATGGGCAAGATCCTTAGATGGATTACAGGATAGAAGGCAAAGGTTGCAATTTGTGGCTGCACTTCAGAACAGGCTAGAAGATTTTCTAATTTCTTAAATGACACCAACAAAGGGATCAGGGTATGACATCAAAAATCCCTTGATGTTAAGATAAGAATGGTAAATGACCACTGAAGCAGTGGAAGCAAACCAGTACTCCTTCAGGGTAACTTGAACAGGCTTCAGGGTGATCATATAAGTGGAAATTGTTTTAATGCTGCAAAATGCAAGTTTTACACTTTGGAAAGAGCAGCACCGAAGTAATTAACTTATTTACTAGGAAAGGTTAAATTAAAAGCACAGAAAAGAAAGAAAAAACTTTCAGGGTTATGATCTAGGCGGACATGAAATTCTCTATAGCAAAGACAGGTAGCAAGGAGGTGTCCCCTGTCGTAACCTTCCTGTCAATTGTAGGGAGTTCTCTCTTTTAGCTGCAAGTTCTTAATTCACTGGAATAAGTTACCTCCATGAGTAGTTGAGGTTAACAGCTTGAGAAAATTCAAAGGTCAATTTTATAACTACAAAACCTGGCTTCCTTGCATTATGTGGTCAATTTTAATACCAATGCTAATACAATTAGTGTATTATCAGCACATGAGGCCACACTTATACAGATATAATACATGTAATAAAAGATCACACAATTATCATTTAAAACTGGCACAATTAGCAGAGTATTCGATTCACCAGACATCCCCAAACTATTTTGGCTTATGCTGCACCAGCCAAACTGGTGCAGCATAAGCCATAGTCTTTCTTGCACCATGCAGCCGTTACTAATACTAATACTAACTGAGAATAACTCAATAATTTAATCACTGGCAGAAACAATAATAAAAAAACCATAAAAATGAACTTCCAACCTCATCTCCATCTTCCTGTTCACTACCAGATTCTGAATCTTCAGCTGTTGATTGACTTGGACCAGCAGTTCTATCACTGGAACTTTTGTCTTTAGGTTTTCTGCTCCTGCAAAGTTAAAAAAAAAAAAAAAAAAAACAGTTAGTTAGCTTGTCATAAATGCACAACAGTACCACAGATATGTATGTAATAATACATAATAACAGCATTACAAGAAAATTTGCATTTTCTATTCACATGTAAAAACAGTTAACACAAAAAACTCCAATTTTTTTTTTTTTTTTTTTTTTTTAACATTCTTATCTAGTGGCAAGAAACTACAACTAATTTGAACATCCTCTATGAGCATTCTGAACAAATCTTACAATATTCTGTCAGCAACTCAGCTTAATATGGTTAGCATCAAATTGTGCATTAACATAATACAAGCTGCACACGAAAAGTTATCTACCTTTGTAACAAAGACACATCATAGCCTATTTATTGAGTTCAATTCATGTCCTACATTTTGAGAACAAAGAGAAAATACCAGATAAAAAGAAGTCTATTCTGGTCTCTGAAAAAGGCATTTAGTTTTCTGGAGATTACCATCACCATTGCTTTAAGATCAATGCCAACGTATGTTGGCACTGATTTCTGAAGAGGAAATAACTACTGGGGAGTCAGATCTGGGATGGGTGGTTTAGCTCCTAGAATCTGTAATCTCTCAGAGCAGCAATTGTTGTGGGAGCCACGTTGTGAAGAAGAAAGACACAACTTAGTCACAAGAGAGAGATCACTTTACGGCTCTCTAAAATTTTTGAGAACAGCAGTATAAGCATCTCCAGTGAGTGTTTTCTTATGCAGGGTATAGTAAAAGAATTGATTAACCTATCCCAAAAAATGGTGGCCATGATCTATGGTGTTTCCATTGCATGGACTCCTATTTTTGTTTCTGAATCCCATGATGAATGCATGTTTCATCACCAGTTACAATTCTTGAATCTCTTGTGGATGTGCATCATGCATGTGTACATTTATCTCACAAATTTGAGATATTGATTTGAGAATTTGAGAAATTTGAGACCTCCATTGTTTCTAAATAGATGAGACAATTTTTATAAATCTATGTACCAAGCAAGAGAACCAATCTTTGACATGGCTAAGTGTTCATGGAGGAAGGGCAGTACCAACCCCTCAGAAATATTACCCTTCCTGTATAATCATGTCTTCGGTTTTTTGGCACATTTCTGGAGTTATCACTTACACTGGTCATCTTGAGTGGGATCATCTTCTGTAGATTCTTGCCATTTAAACTGCTTAGAGCAAAATTTTATGTGGCATTCAGAAGGGCAGAGCATCACCATATATAATTTTCATGCCTTTATGAATAACTTCCAGTCCACTCCCTTCCTTTGTCAAAATATGATGATAGCCTGATGCTCCATTTTGGGACATCCATGTTTTCCTTTGAATTACCTACTTTAAACCTCTTCTGTTCTTCCATACTTCACCATACTGAGCTGAAACTACTGTGCAAATAAGATACAGACATTTATGAAAGTATGTAACACTAGAGGGTTTTTTTTTTTTTTTTTTTGGTTTATATCAAGCATATATACAGTGAACGTGTCCGTTAGAGAGAAGTGTCCGCTAACAAAAAGTCTGAGGGAGAAAAAAAAAAAAAGAAAGAAAGAAAAATCGTTAAACGTTTAATATAAAATTAAATTAAATTACAGTATATACAGATTTTGCACAATATTTTTGTAAATAATATACATACAATTGTGCTATGCATATTATGACTTTATCTTAAGAAAAGTACATACAGTAATCACTTATTTTCTTCTGCACGTTCTTCCGGCTGATAATTTTGTTTTCAACATTTGTTTGGAGTGAAGAAACCATCGAAAGTCCTTCAGTATCTTCTTCAGCGGTGAAAAACATTTTTAAACGATTGATTTGTATGAGCGCTTCTTCTGTTTTCATCGGTGGTTCGTCGTTAATATGTTCTTCGACAGAATGACCTCCTTCCATTTCTTCATCCTCATGAGGAACTTCTTGAAAAATATCGATGATAATGTCGTTGATATCTAGAACACCATCTTCGGTAGTGAGGTTCGAGTCTATATCTTTGTAGCCAGGGTCACTTGTAGTGGAAGTATCGTACATTATCAATAGATGTTGAAGTTCTTGTTCTTCTTGGTGCTCCACATTGCTGTTCACAACTTCAATTTTTGCGTTTGAAAAGCCAGACTTGACAAAACAGTTCACGACAGTTTGTTTTCTAATTGCGTTTACTGAAGAGGAAATCCACTGAATCGCATCTAGGATGCTGAGTTTCTTTGCAAGGTCACTCGCACATGTTACATCGTTCATGTTTGCAATGAGATGTCTTAAAACACGTTTTCTGTAGTGAAGTTTAAAATTTTTTATTATCCCTTGATCCAAGGGCTGACACTCTGCAGGTGTGTTTGGTGGCAGAAAAATGATTTGAATGTTGGACAATTCAATGTGCGGGGGAGATGCAGCATTATCCCAAAGGAACTAGTAGTTGTTGGTGACTCCATTGTCAGGGAAACGGGAAACATGCTTTGTAAAAAGGATAGGTGGAACAGGACCAGGGTATGTCTGCCAGGGCCAAAAGTTGATGACGTTGTAGAGCGGATATCATCTTTTAAGGGCACAAAAGGTGATATAGTTGTACACGTTGGCACTAATGATATTAAGAGCAGGAGACCGGCAGAATTACTTGACAAGTACAGGTCATTGATGAAAAAAAGCTGTGAATTAGGGTTGAAATTGAAAGTGTCTGCAATTCTGCCCAGACACGATAGGAGGGAGTACATGATGAGAGCCCTGTCAATCAATTCGACCCTGGAAAGATTGTGCAGGGCTCAAGGGGTAGAATTTTTTTCAGCCTGGTCTGTACTTGTTAACAGGAGAGACTGCTTCTACAGGGATGGGATACACTTAAATAGAAAGGGTGCAAGAATATTTGCTGATGGTATCGAGGCAGTGTTAGGTGGGTCGGAAAACTGCTAGATTGGGGGATACAAGGACTAATAGATTAACAGTAGCCATTGGCAGAGGTGAAAGTGATTCTTGCACTGCTTCTATTGGAATGAGCCGCAGCCTGGAAAATAAGATGCAGGATATTTCAGAGACTGCTGGGAATCATTGGGGTACAAGAAAACACATGGGTTGTGTTAGGGTAGCTAAGAAAAAGAACAGGTGCATGTATACTTGTGTGTACACCAATGCTAGGAGTTTAGTAAATAAATTTGATGAATTTGAGGTATTGCTCCAAACATCAAAGGCAGATATTGTGGGTATTTCAGAGACATGGTGTCACACAGATATAAGGAATGCAGAACTGGAATTTGGGGAGTACAATGTCTACAGAAAGGATAGACAGGATAGGAAGGGAGGAGGGGTTATGCTATTAGTTAAAAAACACATAAAATCCAAGGAAGTGAAGCCAGTCGACATCGCTGGACAGTGCAGTGTCGAGTCAGTTTGGTGTGACATAAGCATTGGGAGATCAAAATTGAGAGTAGGAGTGTGCTATAGGCCTAATGACTCTGATGAGTATAATAAGAAACTGTTCGGAGAAATAGAGTGGGCCAGTAAATCAGAGAGTCTTATAATGGGGGATTTTAATTTCCCAGATATTGACTGGAATTTGGGGGCTGGTCACTCACACAGTAGCAAGGCTTTTGTGGATTTATTGGATGATTGTTTTCTACATCAGCATGTTCGGGAGGCAACTAGAGGGAGCAATACTCTTGATTTGATTATCAGTAGTGATTCTTCATGCATTAAGAATCTGCAGATAAATGAACCACTAGGTGGCAGTGATCACAGTGTGCTGAAGTGGGAGTTACTCAAAGAGGTAACTACCATTAGGGGTAAAGGGAAGGGGTATTGCTTTCGTAAAGGCGACTACAATGGACTGAGACAGTATTTAAATTCTATACAGTGGGACCAACTGATGATGTTACCAACAGCAAATTCAAAATGGGAAGCATTCAAAGAACTTATCTTGGAAGCTACTAGGCTTTACATACCAACTAAGAAATATTGTTCAAGGTTTAGGCCTAAATGGATGTCAGATGAACTAATGAGGCATATGGCAGAGAAGAAAAATGCATGGGATACATACAAATTAACACGTGACACAGACGCCTATGATAGATACAAGTTGATCTGTAACCAAGTTACAAAGGAGGTTAGGCAGACGAAGGCAGTTTACGAGAGATCCTTGGCAAGGGATGCAAAGAAAAACAGCAAAGAGTTCTTTACTTATGTAAACTCTAGAAGGAAGGGGATGAATCAGATTGGTCCACTTGAGATCGATGGGTCAACTGTTGATGACCCTGCTCAGGTAGCTAACAAACTAAATGAATATTTTGCATCGACATTCACACATGAGGAGTTATTCAGCGAGGGGAATGCCAGAGGTGTATTCAACTCTAGCAGTAAGCTAGAGAATCTTGTAATAACTGAGAGCAAAGTGGAGGAGAAATTGTTGAAGATAAACACAAGAAAGGCACCTGGGGTGGATGGGATCTATCCAGTTATATTAAAGGAGGCAGCAAAGGAAGTAAGCAAACCCTTAGCCATAATTATGAGAGCTTCCTTGGACTCAGGGGAGGTACCCATGGACTGGAGATGTGCAAATGTGACCCCAATTCACAAAGGGGGATCAAAGGCTGACACAAGTAATTATAGACCTGTGAGTTTAACCTCTGTTCCCGGAAAATTAATGGAGGCACTGGTTAAAGAAGTACTGCAGGATCATCTAGACAAGACTTCAGTTATAGCTAGGACACAGCATGGTTTTGTTAAGGGTAAGTCTTGCCTGACCAATTTGATTGGATACTATGATGCAGTCACAAAAGAACTGGATGCAGGGAATAACTTTGATATTATATACTTGGATCTTAGAAAGGCTTTTGATACTGTTGCACATGGAAGACTGCTGCACAAATTGGAGCAGTGTGGCATTGGAGGCAAATTGCTGCTATGGATAAAGGGGTGGTTGAGGGGGAGAAGACAGAGAGTGGTAATCAATGGACACTGCTCATCGTGGACTAATGTTATTAGTGGAGTCCCTCAGGGTTCAGTGTTGGGTCCTTTATTGTTTTCTGTATTTATAAATGATATTGATGATGGTATATCAGGCTTAATGTCCAAGTTTGCAGACGATACGAAGGTTGGCAGGGTTGTCAAGGACACTACTGACACTATGCTGCTGCAACAGGATTTGGAAAGGTTGAGCAGATGGGCTTCGAGGTGGCAAATGAAGTTTAACATTGACAAATGTAAAGTACTACATATGGGAAACAGAAACCCCAGAGCAACGTATCAACTGTGTGGTACTACACTGACAGTGGTAGACAGTGAAAGGGACCTGGGGGTGGTTGTGCAGGCAGATATGAAGTTCTCTGAGCAGTGCAGACGGGCTGCAAGAGTAGCTCATGGTGTATTGTCAATGATATATAGGAATTTTTCTAGCAGGGATAAGGAGGTGATTATTCCCTTGTATAAGGCAATGGTCAGGCCACACCTAGAGTACTGTATACAGGCCTAGAGGCCTCATTTCAAGAAGGATGTAGAGCTGCTGGAACGAGTACAGAGAAGGGCAACTAGATTGGTGAATGGGACAAAGGGGTGCTCTTACGAAGAAAGGCTTAAGTTTTGCGAATTACAGTGTCTGGAAACTAGGCACCAGCGAGGTGATCTGATAGAGGTGTACAAAGCCTTGAATGGTTTGAGCATGCTCAATGCTGATGGGATTCTTCCTCTTGCTCAGAATAATCACCTGAGAGGGCATAAATTCAAATTGAGGAAAGACAGATGTAGGATAGATGTGCGGAAATTTGCCTTTAGCCAGCGGGTAGTTGGTAGGTGGAACAGACTTCCATCCCTTGTCGTGGAAGTTGATAGCCTAAATAAGTTTAAGGCTCAGCTGGACAGGTATTTCGAACGAACAGAGGGGTGAAGTGGAAATGGTTATTTTTATTTATTTATGTTACTTCTTTTTTTTTTTTTTGGCTGATGCTGCATAAGCTTGCTTTCTTGCATCAAATGCCTCTACTAATGCTAATGCTAAAATGCTATCCATGAAAAGAATAATTTTTCTGTTTTGACGAATCATGTTTTGGTTAAAGTGACTTATCCATTCGCTCACGATATCTCGTGTCATCCACGCTTTTTTATTAGACTTTCAGTCAACATTCAAAAGATTCAACTTTATGCCCTTGAAACAAAGAGGATTTTGTGGTTTTCCTATAACAAGAGGTTGTTCAAAGTCTCCCAGGATATTTGTACACAATAGTACAGTCAAGCGTTCCTTAGAAATTTTTCCACCCTGGCACTTTTCGTTTTTTAGACTCATTGTTTTTTCAGGAAGAGCTTTAAAAAAACAACCCTGTTTCGTCACAGTTGTAAATATCCTTAGCTTCAAAACCACGACATAAATCTTCCAATTTGATGGTCCACTCTGTTACAACCCCAGTATCAACAGATCCACCTTCACCACTTACGGTTTTCCAAGAAATTTTATGCCAAGTTTTGAACTTGTCTAGCCATCCCACAGAAGCTTTGAACTCATTTACTCCCATAGATTTCGCAACCTCCAAAGCTTTTCCCTAATAATAGGTCCATTAATGGGAATTTTTTTAGCACGTGCGCGACAAATTTGAAGTCCAACAGTTTTCGGGAATGATTTTTGAACCTGATCATTTATGTGTTGCCAAAATTGTTTGAGCAGTTCATTTTTTTTCTTTAGGATGTCGCTTACCTGCATCTTCCCGATTTTGAATTTTGCAACGAGATTGCAAACACTATTTTTTTGCCGATCATACGCATTAATGAGTTCGACTTTATCTTTTAAAGTTAAATGTTTACGAGAAGACATTATGCATTTCACACGACACTGAACAAAACTGAAAATTGAAACACAAAAGACGAAGGACCGACCAAATTCACCCGCCCCTGCACACACGGAATTCATCAGAAGTTTTACACGTACCTTAAAATTCTTGAAAAAGGGTTTAGAACCACGACGTAAAATTCAGAGAATAAAATTCAGAGAATCGGAAATAGAAAATAAACACACGATTGAGGCAATACGTGGAAGAAACGTTCCTAGAAAAAGGGCCATGAGCTCGCCCGCTGTCCGTTATGGGGAGATCAAATTAAATGCTAATCTAAACGAAACAGTGCAGATTGCCTGTCCGTGTCGTTACAGAGAATGTGCGCTAGACAGAAGCTGAAAACACGTTAAAACCAATAGAGGAGAGTTGGGGAATTTGAAAATGTCCGTTGTAGAGAGATGTCCGTTAAAGAGAGGTGTCCGTTAGGAGAAGTTTCACTGTATAGTCAAGGTAGATAACTTATTGAACACCCTTGTATCTCTGTATGTAAAGTGGTATTATGTTAAACTCTTATTCTACTCGTATTTTTATCTTCTGCATGCAGAGGGTAAAATTCCTCATATCAAGTTCCTGAAAACAGTGGCAAACCTCCAATTATCATCACAACACTGCATTTATCTATACTCTTTCCAAAGTAATGGAGAAATTTATTAATCACCCCCAACTCTTAACAGTCTTGAAACTTTTCATCTGATTATCAATATGAACTCTATCATCTAACTCTACGAACTTTATTATCCCACTAGTTATACAAAGGGTACTAGGAAAGTTTTGCAATATGACGCAACAATGAATCACAGGAAACTGCTTGTTGCTGCATGTTGAGACATGTTCATATGTGCATAATAGCCGCCGCGCCAAGTCGATGGGCTCAGTTATTCATTAGTAGTGAGAGTGTAAAGTGCTTGCGATGGCATCGTGGTCACGAAATGAGATAAGGACAGTTTTGCGGTATAATTTCGTGCGTGGTTTAACCATAGACCAGTGCTTAGAAGAAATGACTTGCACTAGATGATGATTGTCCACATCGTACAACGATATTCAGGTGGTGTAGAGAATTCCAAAGGGGAAATTTCACTCTGGAGGATTCTGAGAGGCCGGGAAGGCCATGAACGTCAGTTACGGAGGAAAACGTTACTGCTGTGAGGAAAATGCTTGACGAAAACAGGCGATGGACCTACCAACAGATAGAGGATACTTTGGGCCTAAATGCACCAGCAATTCGTTCGATTCTGCAAGATCATTTGCACGTGAAGAAACTTTGTTCTCTCTGGGTGCCGCATCAACTGACTGAAGAGCAGATGACACGACGTGTGACTTGGTGCCGGGAGATGTTAAAAAAGTTTGATAAGGGACAATCTCGGTATGTGAACAACATCGTGACAGGTGACGAGACTTGGCTGTACTATTACGATCTGCCGACCAAGGCTCAAAACAAAGTTTGGGTCTTTGATGATGACGACACACCCGTAATTGTCAGAAAATCCCGATCTGTAAAGAAGAAAATGATAGCTGTATTTTTCAAATCGAGTGGAATTGTGGAACGTGTCGTTTTGGACACGCAGAAGACAGTCACAGCTAAGTGGTATACTGAACAATGCCTGCCTAAAGTCATTGGATCTATGAAGAACCTGCGGCCAAAGTCAAGAATGGACACCTGGTACCTCCATCACGATAATGCTGCAGCTCACCGCGCCAAAGCCTGCACCGAATATTTGACCACGACAGGACTGAAACTTCTCGAGCACCCTCTCTACAGTCCAGACCTTGCTCCCTGCGACTTTGCACTGTTCCCGCATGTGAAAATGAAGCTAAAAGGGAGGCGGTTTTCCAGTGATGAGGACCTTCTACGGGCTTGGGACAACTAGTGTGCTTTACTCCCTAGTGAAACTTGGCAGAACTGGTTTAAAGATTGGTTTCGGAGGATGGAGAGGTGTATTGAATGTAGAGGAAATTACTTTGAAAAAATTAAATAAACAAAGCTGTATTGCAAAACTTTCCTAGTACCCTTTGTATGTTGCCTGATTTTACTTATCTTTGGACAAATTACATGAAAAAGCTTGTAGAAGCTTAAGGAGATGTTCGTGATAGCTAAGACTTTGCCATGTGTTCGCTGAAAAGGTCATCTGAACAAGTTTTCACCTTATGGTTTGCCATAAGATGGAAACTTGCATTCTTCAGGTTATTACAAATGAGTACACTTGTATGAAAACATTAGAAGTTTGTTAATTACAGGTAAAGAGGTGGGGAGAGAAAGGGGAGTTAATATAATAATAAAATTAAGAAGAGATAATAATTAAAAGGGGGCTGCAGCAATTTTGAAAGACACTTTGCCTCTTCTCAGCTAGAGGGGAGGGAAAAAAAACAGAAACAAAGGAGGAGGGGAGAAAATATATTAAATAACTGGAAATTAATGGAAATAACACAAAATTTAAACTTGGAGCTAGTGTGGAACCAGGTAAGTGTGTCCTGTTCATAAAATACAATTTATGGAATACAAAATGCTCATATGGTGGGCCTGGTATCAGGCCTGATTGGGGTTGTATCTTGTAAGCCTGATACCAATCCTAACAGATAACCTTTGTTTCCATAAATTGTATTTTACCAACAGGGCATACATCTGAAGTACTGCCTCCAAAACCTCTTAACTCTATCCAAAAGGTTTCAATCAGGTTAATTAAACCATTACCAGGCATATTGGTGGAAAATGCCCACCAAAACAACTTAAATTTGAAAATAAAAATGGCTCTTAAAGTGATGCCAATGTGAATTTTAGTTTCCTTTCATTATTGGTTTGACTTTTGAACCATATCATTAATTGTTTTATTATTGAAGAAGTTTGGCCATGAAAAAAAATAATAATAATAAAAGAAAACATTTTTTTTTTAGCTTTGTTAAGCCTCTTCTTGCATATAATTACCAGGCATTCTAAAACATGAATTTAAGAGAGTGTAACATAACTTTTTTTTAATACTTTTTTTTATTGCCTAATCATTGAGTGTTCTGGCTTTACATCTGATCATAGCATCTGGCAATGCAGACACTTCACTAATATCAGATGTTGTTTACATTTATTGCCATTATCCAACGGCTAAAGCATGTATTCATTTGTAAGGGTCTGCCTTCTGATTTTTGAAACTGGGGAGACAATTTCCACTACTACTCACTATGTGTGATAGTAGATGGCTGCCTTCTAACTTTTCAAATAATGCTAATGTTCCCAAAGAGAACACCACATTCTGTTTTTTCATCCATTCTTTCCCATGTTACTGACCTTTTTTGGCAGATATCCAATCTACAGTTTTGCTGATGACCATACACTATATTCCACTTTCCATTTCAACAAACCCTGCTCGACACAAACAGCTACCACTTCTCAAATAGCCTTCTCTAGTTCCTTGTGTTGATCCCAAGATAATTCCCTAGTGGAGATAAAAACACTTAAATTAACTTCAATCCTTCCCATCTTCAATCAAAAACTCATTCCCATCTTATTTCTTAAAAAAAAAAAAAAAAACCTCCTGCTACCATAATCACCTTCAAAGGCACTCAGATTACTAGATATTATCACATATCTTTTAGAGCCATCCCATATTTGGGATGGTCCTACAACCTCTCTTAAAATTCTAGATTCCATATAAAAGAAAGCAATTAGGTTAATTAATGATTCCTCATTTATAAACTCATTCTGCTCGCTCTCGAACAGACATTCAGTTTCTGCTGCATGTCATTTCTATATATTTCTATGGCACTGTTCTTTTGAAGAATCATCTATAATTCTCTTTTTTTCCAAACCAGTCTGAATACATGCATCAACTAATCAAGTTCCACTCACTTGATCGACTACATCACACTAAACTAACTTTTATTTTTCCTTATTTATCACTTCCTTTCTCCTTCTGTTCTTTGGAACCTTCCTTTTTTTCATATTCCCTGAACATTACAATCTATTGGAACCAAAGTCCAGTGTTAAAAAAGTATCTTCAATCCACACACAGTACTATAGTTCTAATATATTTTTTGCATTAAAAAAAAAAAAAAAAAAAAAAAAACAATATATATATATATATATATACAGTATATACAGGGTGTCCCAGGAGGAAAGATCAATATTCCAGGAGGTGAAAGGATAGGTCATTTTAAGCAAAAAAGCTCACATAAACATGTGCCCTATCCCGAGGGCGTCTCCGTAGCCAGGTGGGAAGGAGCAGCAGTGCGCAGCACACGCTTCTTGATTAGACTGGGGTTCGAGCCCGTCACCACCAAATACGGAGGATGCGGAAAGGTCAAGGGAATGACTACCGCATATTCCCGGAGCAATATGGCCTTAGTTGCTAATGCTCCTAAAAACTAAATAACAAACAAACAAACAAGCCCTATCCCGAATGGTTTCCGAGATAGAGCTACTTTAATGTACATTTGTTTTGAAATTGGCACACAATATTTTCCTTCCCTCCCATCAGACTGCGCCATTTGATTGTCAGTTGCCAGTTATCAGTTGATTGTTGTAACTGCAGAAGTGAATCAGACTGCGAGTGAATCAGTGAGTAGCGTCAGTTGTCAGTTCTAATTGTAGAAGTGTTTGCTAAATATGCCGCACATTTTTACTAATGCTGAATATGCAGATAAGATGTATGTTTACAGTTTCTGCGATTGTAGTGCCCCTGCTGCTGTTGAAGAATACCATCAGTGCTTTCCTACACGTCGAATTCTGGATCATAGAGTGTTTTCCAAAGTTTTAAACACATTACGTGAAAGTGGTATGCTTCCCAGTGCCTATGTTTCATCTGAACGAGGATGTCAAGAAAATGTGCAGGAATGGGAACACATTCTGAACATGGTTCAGTGCAGTCCTACAATTAGCATGTGAAGACTTTCTGATAATCTTGGTGTTTCACGAACATGTGTATGGTGAACACATGAAGAGAGCTTGTACCCATTTCACCCACAGCATGTGCAAAATCTTCACATAGGGGACAGTGCCATGCGTTTTGAATTTTGTCATTGGTTAAATGCTAATCGTGAAGTGCTTCCATCGATACTATTTACTGATGAAGCCACGTTTACCTGGAATGGAATCAACAACACACGTAACACTCATTGATGGTCACATGAGAATCCACATGGTACAGTGGAAACAAATTTCCAAGTTCTTTTCTCAATCAATGTGTGGTGTGGTATGATCGATAACATGTTGATAGGGTCCCATTATTTTAGAACATCGAATGACAGGACACAATTACGTTCAATTTTTGCAAAATACATTAGGTGAACAACTAGAGGATATTCCTTTGACCACATGGTGTGCTATGTACTTTCAGCATGACAGGGCCCCTTCCCACTCTATCAGAGGTGTGAAGCAACACCTGGACCGAATTTTCCCTAATCGGTGGATTGGAAGTGGTGGTGCCATTAACTGGCCACCAAGATCTCCAGACCTAACCCCATTAGATTTTTGTTTACGGGGTTGGATGAAGAGTAAAGTGTACAGAATAAAGGTGGATACAAGAGATGATCTGCTAGCTTGCATAATGGACGCTGTTGCCCATATAAAGGAACGTGAAGATACACTTTTAGCATTAGCATTAGTAGAGGCATTTGATGCAAGAAAGCAAGCTTATGCAGCATCAGCCAAAAAAAAAAAAAAAAAACCCACTTCCACTTCACCCCTCTGTTCGTTCAAAATACCTGTCCAGCTGAGCCTTAAACTTATTTAGGCTATCAACCTCCACCACAAGGGATGGAAGTCTGTTCCACCAACCAACCACCCGCTGGCTAAAGGCAAATTTCCGCACGTCTATCCTACATCTGTCTTTCCTCAATTTGAATTTATGCCCTCTCAGGTGATTTTTCTGAGCTAGAGGAAGAATCCCATCAGCATTGAGCATGCTTAAACCATTCAAGGCTTTATACACCTCTATCAGATCACCTCGCTGGTGCCTAGTCTCCAGACACTGTAATTTGCAAAACTTAAGCCTTTCTTCGTAAGAGCACCCCTTTGTTCCATTCACTAATCATGTTGCCCTTCTCTGTACTCGTTCCAGCAGCTCTACATCCTTCTTGAAATGAGGCCTCCAGACCTGTATACAGTACTCTAGGTGTGGCCTGACCATCGCCTTATACAATGGAATAATCACCTCCTTATCCCTGCTGGAAAAATTCCTGTATATCATTGACAATACTCCATGACCTACTCTTGCAGCCCGTCTGCACTGCTCAGAGAACTTCATATCTGCCTGCACAACCACCCCCAAGTCCCTTTCATTCTCTACCACTGTCAGTGTAGTACCACAGAGTTGATACATTGCTCTGGGGTTGCTGTTTCCCATGTGTAGTACTTTACATTTATCAATGTTAAACTTCATTTGCCACCTCTCAGCCCATCTGCTCAACCTTTCCAGATCCTGTTGCAGCAGCATAGTGTCAGTAGTGTCCTTGACAACCCTGCCAACCTTTGTATCGTCTGCAAACTTGGACATTAAGCTTGATATACCATCATCAATATCATTTATAAATACAGAAAACAATAATGGACCCAACACTGAGCCCTGAGGGACTCCACTAATAACATCAGTCCACGATGAGCAGTGTCCATTGATTACCACTCTCTGTCTTCTCCCCCTCAACCACCCCTTTATCCATAGCAGCAATTTGCCTCCAATGTCACACTGCTCCAATTTGTGCAGCAGTCTTCCATGTGCAACAGTATCAAAAGCCTTTCTAAGATCCAAGTATATAATATCAAAGTTATTCCCTGCATCCAGTTCTTTTGTGACTGCATCATAGTATCCAATCAAGATGGTCAGGCAAGACTTCCCCTTAACAAAACCATGCTGTGTCTGAGCTATAACTGAAGTCTTGTCTAAATGATCCAGCAGTGCTTCTTTAACCAGTGTCTCCATTAATTTTCCTGGAACAGAAGTTAAGCTCACAGGTCTATAATTACTTGTGTCAGCCTTTGATCCTCCTTTGTGAATTGGGGTCACATTTGCACATTTCCAGTCTATGGGTACGTCCCCTGAGTCCAAGGAAGCTCTCATAATTATGGCTAAGGGTTTGCTTACTTCCTTTGCTGCCTCCTTTAATATAACTGGATAGATCCCATCCACCCCGGGTGCCTTTCTTGTGTTTATCTTCAACAGTTTCTCCTCCACTTTACTACCAGTTATTTCAAGATTCTGTAGCTTACTGCTAGAGTTGAATACACCTCTGGCATTCCCCTCGCTGAATAACTCCTCATGTGTGAATGTCGATGCAAAATATTCATTTAGTTTGTTAGCTACCTGAGCAGGATCATCAACACTTGACCCATCAATATCAAGTGGACCAATCTGATTCATCCCCTTCCTTCTAGAGTTTACATAAGTAAAGAACTCTTTGCTGTTTTTCTTTGCATCCCTTGCCAAGGATTCTCGTAATCTGCCTTCGCCTGCCTAACCTCCTTTGTAACTTGGTTGCATATCAACTTGTATCTATCATAGGCTTCTGTGTCATGTGTTAATTTGTATGTATCCCATGCATTTTTCTTCTCTGCCATATGCCTCATTAGTTCATCTGACATCCATTTTGGCCTAAACCTTGAACAATATTTCTTAGTTGGTATGTAAAGCCTAGTAGCTTCCAAGATAAGTTCTTTGAATGCTTCCCATTTTGAATTTGCTGTTGGTAACATCATCAGTTGGTCCCACTGTATAGAATTTAAATACTGTCTCAGTCCATCGTAGTCGCCTTTACGGAAGCAATAACCCTTCCCTTTACCCCTAATGGTAGTTACCTCTTTGAGTAAATCCCACTTCAGCACACTGTGATCACTGCCACCTAGTGGTTCATTTATCTGCAGATTCTTAATGCATGAAGAATCACTGCTGATAATCAAATCAAGAGTATTACTCCCTCTAGTTGCCTCCCGAACATGCTGATGTAGAAAACAATCATCCAATAAATCCACAAAAGTCCTGCTAGTGTGTGAGTAACCAGCCCCCAAATTCCAGTCAATATCTGGGAAATTAAAATCTCCCATTATAAGACACTCTGATTTACTGGCCCACTCTATTTCCCTGTACAGTTCCTTATTATACTCATCAGAGTCATTAGGCCTATAGCACACTCCTACTCTCAATTTTGATCTCCCAATGTTTATGTCACACCAAACTGACTCCACACTGCACTGTCCAGCGATGTCGACTGGCTTCACTTCCTTGGTTTTTATGTGTTTCTTAACTAATAACATAACCCCTCCTCCCTTCCTATCCTGTCTATCCTTTCTGTAGACGTTGTACTCCCCAAATTGCAGTTCTGCATCCCTTATATCTGTGTGACACCACGTCTCTGATATCCCAACTATATCTGCCTTCGATGTTTTGAGCAATACCTCAAATTCATCAAATTTATTTACTAAACTCCTAGCATTGGTGTACACGCAATTATACCTGCACCTGTTTTTATTCTTAGCTACCCTAACACAACCCATGTGTTTACTTGTACCGCAATGGCTCCCAGCAGTCTCTGAAATACCATGCATCTTGTTTTTCAGGCTTCTGCTCATTCTAATAGAAGCAGTGCAAGAATCTCTTAGACAAGCAACACACCATGTTCTCACGAGAGTAGAAAAGTGCATTGAAGTTGATGGTGGCATTTTTGAAAATTTATTATAAACCGTTCCAAATTTGTCACTTGAAAAATAAATATTCAAATTGCCTCTATCTCGGAAACCATTCGGGATAGGGCACATGTTTATATGAACTTTTCTGCTTAAAATGACCTATCCTTTCACTTCCTGGAATATTGATCTTTCTTCCTGCACACACACACACACACACACACACACACACACACACACACACACACACACACACACACACACACACACACACACACTCCCTCTCTCCCTTGGTTACTGCAGCTGTGACTATGCCATTGTGAGTGCTGTTTTAAACTAAAGACTTAATAATTTAGTTAAAGAGTTTAGTGATGCATTATCTGTTGATATACACAGCATTTTATAAAATGTGCAAAAAAAGGGGGGGGGGTTGAATTCCGATAAGAAGTACCCTGTTTACCCCAGAATTTACAAACAATTAAACATAAAGCAGTTGGCTAAAACATGTAAGACCTGATGACAAGAAGATATGCATACTTGCTGAATAGCAGGGTTATCAGCTTGGGACCCTGAGCTGGAATGTAATTTTCAACCCATATAGTACAAAAATACATTATTATATTCACTCACACAAAACATAATGGATTTGACTTTTTAAATGAATTAACTATACACACTGCAAGAAAATGAACTCAATGCCAAGAGTGTTAGATCTTCACATTTTGTCTTAGATATAATTATTTGTCTCCCCCTCAAAAAAAATTTTGGGATCCTAAGAAGCCACTTACCTCACTTTATGCTTAAATCTCATACTGTATTTGCTATGTGGCATTCAGCTTTCAGCAAGCAATCTCAGTTTATATTTGATTCATTTCAATCAAATCAAAAGCTATTCAGGAGGAACAGTTGAAAATATCAACAACCTAAAGGGGTTTTGTAATCTTTAGTATATGATACCCCTTTTGGTTAGTGTGTTTATTCCATTTTTTGCTTGAATCCCTCCCGAATAGTGGCATAACATAACCTGGCCTTTTTCGATTAGATGCCATGATTCCATACTACAATAGTACAAGGCAAAATGAAAGTCTAATTAAAAATAGGTCAGATAATGTTATGCCATTATTTGGGGAGGATTCAAGCAAAAAATGGAATAAACACAAACTTAAAGGGGTTCCATAATCTTTAGCATACAGTACCCCTTTAGGTTAGCGTGTTCATTACATTTTTTTTGCTTGAATCCCTCCTCAACATCGGCATAACCTTTTTTTAACTAGCCGAAAATTAAAAGTCTCGTAAAAAAAAAAGGTCAGGTTATGTTGTTGTTGTTATTTGGTTTTTAGGAGCATTAGCAACTAAGGCCATATTGCTCTGAGGATATGCGGTGGTCATTTCCTGACCTTTCCGCATTCTCTGTATTTGGTGGTCATGGGCTCGAACCACGGTCTAATCAATAAGTGTGTGCTACGCACTGCTGCTCCTGCCCTAAGGAGGCGCCAGGTCAGAATTTCTCTCTCTCCTTTCAGGAGAGATTTGAGTGAAAAACAGAATGAATCTAAAGCACTGAACAGTAAATGATAGCCTATCAAACACATTCTGATGCAAATAAGTGGTAAATTATGCAGAGGACTAGCCCTGCCAATCACTGTTTCATGTCATGCCTTGGACAGACCGATCAAAGTATATACTGCATACTAAAGATTAACTGAAGATCTTTCCTGTGGTACCAGTATTAAGACATTTCTAGGAATGATGCACTTTGGAACAGTTCTATACTCCTAATAGGGTATTTTTGATATCAAACACTGTATCTTACAGGGCTTTCATGTAAAATGAATTTTAATTCATGCCTGCTGCTGGAAATTCTATAGCTAATATGAAAATGAATTTACTTAATATTGGTCTGATGAAAAGCTATATTGTGGTCATTGACCTTGGAATATCTTGTGGAATCTGAAGTGTTTCCATTCACGACAGATTTCTCAATTCAATATCAATCAGAAGACCCTTTTCTTATTTCAGTGTGTTTCTAGTATGACCAATATCCATGTGTTTGTAATGTGCCACTGTTCTTATTCATGTAATATGGTCTTGCCATTGCTTCCATCTGCTAGTTTCATTTGCTATTTTCTTAAAACTCTTTTTTAACTTCTAAAGTTTCTAGAATTTGATCAGTTCCTTTATTTCTTACATAGTTCTCAACTACATATGTTAAAATAGGCTTAAAAGTGATAATTGTGTCTTTTGGCCAATTTTTTTCCTGCTGAAAATGAATTTACTTAAATGGCTCCCTGCTTTACTTATTCTTCTGTTTATTCCAATGTCTAATCTTCCATCTTCATTAAAAACTATTCCTAAAATACATGAAATTACTAACTTGTTCTATTTAGCCAACAATCTAAATTTTTCCTGTCTCTCCTCCAAACCTTTGCTTTTACGTAACATAAATTTTCATGCCAAATTCTCTGTTTTTATCTAATTTTTCAGAGATTCTTGAAAATTCTGTAAGCTTCCATTTAAAGGCACGATATCATTAGTGTATTATAATGATCCTATTTTTACATCTCTGACACTCAACTTTGCCAGTAAATTACATTCTTTATTAAATAGTCCATGAAATTATAAAAGTCTTAAAATATTTTCTAATCATTCCTTCAATCTTCACTACAGATTTGACATATTTATACAAAATTCTCATTTCCCTGAAAAAAAAGATTATCCAAAAGATTGAAAGAGATTTCCAAGTACAGTACAACCTCAATATAATGCAAGTTTCTGGGGGGGGGACAACATCAACAATCAGCACTTGTTTTATAAAAGAAGGGAGTTAGAGGCAAATAAAAAAAAAACAAAAATAAAAAAAATTAGCCAGTTTTTTCCTCTATTTTGTAACATGAATACACAATGACTAAAAGAAGACTTATTAAGGAAGAATTTTTATATAAGCAAATTTCATATTGCATGGGTTTTCTATTTTTATTTTAGTTACACTATTTTGCCATCAGTGGAAGAAATGGGTTAAAAGTTTAAAAGTTGGTATTAAAAAAGTTTTAAGTGGCAAATGCCACTTAAAACTTTTTTAATGATCCCATGCTTCTAAATGAGACATGTTTACAGAAAATCCAATTTACAGTTTAGATAATAAATAAGAAATAAGTAAGGAACAACTCAACCACATAATAGCTGCCATAGATGGGTGGTCATATGCAAAAGTACAAAAAAAAAAATTAACAGGTACTTCTCGAGTTATATAATTAAGATATTCCTTGAAATCACTGCACATGCAAAACCAACATCTCAGGAAAAAATTTTCATTTTATGTTTATTATGATTTCTTAATTTTGAAATGCATACTTGCATGTTTTGGAATCATCAACTGTATGAGTCAACATCTAAATTTGCATTTTGTTTGTCACATTTCCTCACTTATTCTGCAGAGGATGGTGGCCATAACATATTTTATGTTTGGTTGGTTCATTATTTCTCTTAATGTCTAGGGCATATTCACGCTATCCACTGATATCTGACTGGGATGGCAATCAGTGATTGAAATACAACCCCTTTTCAGAATTCACAAGTGCTTAGTATTCTTGAAAAGATGGTGCATTGTTTCTTCTTTTCGTGTTATCAGTTAAGTGGCACTTGTTATTTGAGGATGTGGACCTGTGCCTCTTTGGGCAAAGTGCTGTGCATTATCCACTCCTCCAAGGGTGAGTGTTGTTTCGTTCTTTCTTTTCTATTCTTAATCTTATTTTAATGCTTATTTTATTATACTTATTTTATTTATTTACTTTGTTTTTATATAAGGGTTGTTAGGTTCATAGGAGCAGAATAGCACTTACCTATAACCCTACTAACAGCATTAATTGATTTGTTGTATTTATTCTGAAGTGTTTCCTGTTTAATTTAAGTCACATCTACATAAAAAATAAAGCTAACTTATTACATTAGTGGTACCTGGCATAACATATGCCATCAGAATCATATCTTAACGGTTATTAATTAAATATCAATACATTTTATTTATTTATTCACAAATTTCATTATAAACACAATTAAAAATTTCATTCTTCTCAGATACAACACTTAATGAGTCCATTGATCTAACTCTTGAGAGAACAACATATACCGTATTTCCCCATGTATAAGACACACCTTAATTTTGGGGCCCGAAATTTGAAAAAAAATGTATTAGATAAAGTTATTGAACTCAAGTTTTATTCATCATAAAATTCATACAACTCCTCATCACTGTCAAAACTCCCATCCATTAGCTTTTCCTCATCTGTGTCTGATGACGAATCACTGTCTTCATATATTACCTTGTCCTCAGTTCCATCTAGGGCATTTGAAATGCCACACTTCTTAAATGACTTGACAACGATCTCAATCTTGATATTATCCCACGATCTTTTCACCCAGGTACAAACTTCTCCTATAGTTGGTTTATTCACTCTTCCTGCTGGTGTCAAATTGTCCCCAGAAGACTTCATCCATTGGTTCCATTCGTCTCTCATGGCAGCTTTGAAGGGTTTGTTAATGCTGACATCAAGTGGTTGGAGCTGGGATGTCAAGCCTCCAGGTGTGACGGCAAGTTTTGTTTTTTGCTCTGCAGCAATCTTCTTTGTATTTTTTGTTATGTGTGCCCTGAACTGATCAAGCGCCAATAGGGCAGTTTTGCATAAGAGCCCACCTGGTCTCCTGCTCCAAACTTTCTCAAACCAGATCTTTATCCCATCCAACCCTTGTCATGAATATGGACAATCACTCCTAGAGGAATGTCTTCTTTTGACATTGTTTTGCATTTGAAAATCAGCATAGGAGGCAGCTTAGTTCCATCGGCACAACAAGCTAGAACAACTGTATAATGGCTCTTTTCATGTCCACTTGTCTTCACAGTTACAGTTTTCACCCCCTTCTTATCAACAGTTCTGTTACTTGGGACATCAAATTGAAGGGGGGACTTCGTCCATATTTGCAATCTGTCCCAACTCAAACTGATGTGTCTTCCGACATTGAATGACAAAAAGATGAAATTCAAGGACCTTCTGCTCATAGCTTTCAGGCATCTTTTGGGCAAGTCTGGTGCGTGTACGCATGCTTAGTTCATTCCGTTTCATGAACCTAAAGCACCAATTGTGTCCTCCTTTGAAATTAGTAACTTCTTTTTCAACAGCAATTCTTCTTGCCTCATGCTGAACCATCTTTGTGGACACAGGAATTCCAAATGCCCTTTGCTCTTCAATCCATATCTTCAATTCCCTCTCTAAATCAGGCCATTTTGCTGACTTGCCTCTCGTGGCCTTCTTCTACCGTGGCGTTTTCAGTAGGGTTTCTTCTTCCCGTAGCCAGTCTCGGATTGTTTTCTCAGTTGGAGGAGGACCAAACTTACGTTCAGCAGCACGATTTCCATTCACTTTTGCAAACTGGATCACTTTTAACTTGAATTCAGCACTGTATGAAAATCTTTTCTGAGCCATTTCTGGGCAGAACGTGGCAAAACGTAACCTAATATACTGGTAACAAGTGCGAAACAATGAGCACAAAGACAAGCACAAAAAAGTGGGAAATGCAAGTAAAAAAATCTACAACCACTGTATAAGACGCACCCAGTTTTTAGACCCCAATTTTTTTGAAAAAAGGTGCATCTTATACATGGGGAAATACGGTAGTTGCCCGTGACTGAATACAGGTTTCAAAAGGTATAAGCATATTCTTGCAAAATGCTGTCCCTGAGACTTGTTGATGGTCATTTAAAATGCTAAACGTATACGAAACTGTCTTATTTTGAATTTGAACGGCATATTTGTATCAGATGGAATAAGAAGTATTTGTGGTATGAGAACAGTATCTAAGTTCAATCCATCTATTACGCGAGCCTCTACGATGTGTCTTTGTAGATGTGTAATTATCAACCTTGTTCCACTGCAGAGTCCCCTTGATAGCATAATATTCAGTAGTAGCATGATTACATCACCTGCTTTCAGTTTTAGCTTGTGAAGAGGCATTCCTTTTGGTATTAAGCTGTTGAGAAATTCTTCAGGGTATGCCAGATGCTCACTTGGTTCATCGCTTGCTACAGTATCCACATGTTTGTAAACAGTCTCTTGTCCAGGAATATGGTTTGTTGTTCAGTTCCAAAGAATCCTCATTTGTAACACTTAGTATTGCTCTGCCTTTGAGTTGCTGAGCTGTAACAATGTTCAAGTTAATGTCACCATAGAGTTGTTCTACAGGGTCTCGCGTGTTTGAAAAACAGGGTGTAGGCAAACTTATAGTTGCACCACTTCTTCCATCGCCTACTTATAACAGCCAGTCTGAAAATTGCTTCTTGCTTGCTTTGTTCGCATATTACGTGTAAGTTTCAGTACACAGAATTGGATCCATAGTCTATGTTTCTTTATACAACTGGCAATTGTTAGAGCCCTTGAGCCTCGTAGTATCACCGGTAGGACTCACCTGAAGTCTCCGCCTAGTAGTATAACTTCCCCTCCAAAAGATTTGTCGGCGATGGTAAAGAAAGCCCACACGAGAAGCACACAAAAGTTCGATAAATTTACCAGTAAAAGTACTTTGCCATAATGGCATTTGTATTGTTGCTCGCTCAGTAAACATACAGTGGGTGTTATCGATCAGGAGTAGAAATTGAATCCTGTGGGAGATTGAAACCCTTCCGAAATGGAGGGGGTAACCTGACCTTTTTTCTTCAGAATCACTGGTGGACTAGTGGATAAACTGTTTATTAAGAAAAAAAATGCAAAGGTAAAGGAAGCCCACACGAGAAGATGGCAAACTTTGAAAAAGTTTACCAGAGAAACTACTTTACGAACATTTTTTGCGATGCCAGAACTTCCAATATGACTCTGTTCGTGATTCAATTAGTGATTCTAAAGAAAAAAGGTCAGGTTACACCCTCCCTCCACTTCGGGAGGGTTTCAAGCTCCCATGGGATTCAACTTCTACTCCAGACTGATAACATCCACCGTCTATTTACCGAGCAAGCAACAATACAAATGCCGTTACGGCAAAGTACTTTTACTGATAAATTTCATCGAACTTTTGCATGCTTCTCGTGTGGGCTTTCTTTACCTTAGCTGATTTGTCTAATCCTGTCAGATAATGCAGTAGTCTGTCTACAGCTTGAAGGACGTGAACATGAGTCATTGATGCTTCGTCCCACACTATCAGTTTTGATCTCCTAACAGGACATGGAGCGATTCGCCACAAATTACACCTTCTCGGACTCGAAAACAACCCAACGTGTGCATGTGGCTCTGTGGAGACCTGGAGACACCAGATGTATGACTGCGAATTTTATGAAGATCTTCGTGTTGAATTAATCATCCAAGTGCGCCTTAATCCCAAAAACCGGGAACACTACTTACTGGAAGATGAAGCCTCATATATAGCATTCACCAAGTTTGCCCAGAACCTGTATGCTAGACGCTTGACCATTCCTCTGCCTGCAAACTTCGAATAGATGTGTCAAACAAAGCTTCTCAGAGACCCCCAACCAGATGTCAGGTTTCACTGCTTGATCCTTCATGCAAGACAAAACTGGAACTCTTATCAGAAGTGACAAAACTCCACTTCCCAGAACATTGACTAACAGACGGGACAACAGTCCCATGAATGACTCCCAACTGTGACATTTTGCACAACCTATTCAGCCAAACCAACATTGGATCGCCTCTGCTGGGCCTCAAGTTTTTCTGGATGGTGTGGACCTGACCCTACGGTCTGGTTTGCTCTCACTCATGCACACAGGCCACATTGGCAACCTGAGCCAGCTCCCTTGTTTGGCTCACTGTCTTACCTGTTCCTGGCAGAGCGGGGAGGGGACAGTTTGCTGTCCCCTTCCCCCCTGCCACCCTATTTCTTTCCTCTGGTGGGGCATGGGCATGCCCCACTGTAAACTGGAGTTGCCTTCCTTTCGGCTCCATATTTCTGTCTATCTGCGCCCCCCCCCCAGTCTTCAGCCTTCACCCCACTCTATCTGACAGCAACGTGAACATGCCCCAGACAATCTAAAATCGCCAATCTAAATTAATTTTGCCCAACATTTTGGACTTCTAGCGCTCCCCGCGACGCGTATGTGATTTTTTTTTTTTTTTTAGGTCCTAGCCACTGCAATCTCAGGAAATTAGGTGGCAGGACCTGCCAGAGTGAACTATATACTAGCGAGTACCTGGTCTGCCTCCATGGGGCGAAAGTGGGACACAACGTCGGGCCTCAGTAGGGGTCTAGCGGCTAAATGACCAGATGAACAACGGTACAAGGCATCACACATATACAAAGTCCATACACTTTTGAATCTCTGGCTTTTCCATTCAACTGGTTCACCCACAATGTAAACTACGCGGAGATGGGGGAAACCCCTGGTGCTGCTTGACCCTAAACACACTTTACTTTACACTATCAGTTTTGATTGTAGAAGTTTTTTTTTGCTAGTGCAGCATAAGCCTCAGGCTTCCTTGCACCACGTGGTTAGTAATAACAATAATAATAACTATAATAATAAGTGCCTTAGCTTCCTCTGTATTCGGCTTTAAATTGCATGTTGAAGTTACATTCAGAAGCAGTTCTGCCTCCTGCTAACAGATTTGCCGCAATACCTGTAGACGCAACAGGAGTAACACTATCTCCCTTGCCTCATATGGTGTGCAGTATAGTTGAATAAAGAAATGTTTTTCCAGTTCCAGCCGGACTTATCATCTTCCCTGCTCTCAAGTTTTAGATCTGAGCTCTTGCTTCTACAGGCACCTCTGTAGCCAGGTGGGCAGGAGCAGCAGCACACACTTCTCGATCAGACCGGTGTTCGACCCCGTGACCACCAAATACGGAGGATGCGGAAAGGTCACGAAATGACCACCGCATATTCCCAAAGCAATATGGCCTTAGTTGCTAATGCTCCTAAAAACCAAATAATAACAACAATAATAACAATCTTGCTTCTACTGCATCCAATAGTCCATGGTACATTTCCACTCAGTAGATCTTTCTGATTATGGCATAAATAGTTTAATCTAGATCCTTCAATCTTCACATAGGTGTCTACAATGTATTGCTGAAATAATTTCCCACTGCTATGAATTAGCCTAAAACCAGGTCTCAATGCAAGTCTATAAGCAAAAAATTGCAACTGTTTTACTCTAATACGTTTTGCGGTTCTTCTCTCTTCTGCGTGTTGTAGTTCCTCGTGCCAACCACCCTCTCCGCATGGGAATAGAAATGGATACACATAGGGTCTCCATTCTTGTTTAGCGGTGATATAATTCTAGAGCAGTCACCTGTGGGATATATGCATATGTCTCTATTTGCAGATGGTTCCCTGTCTTCTCCAACATATATTGCAGCAACCTCCATTTTGGATGTAGGTGCATTATATCGTCTCTTATCTGAGTCTGGGTCTTCTCTAAATGCCACATTCATTGATGGATTGGCCTGATTTATTTGATGCATTTGTTTATATGACTGAGCAAATGGGTTAACTTGTTGCAGCATCTCGTCCAATTGATGCATTACTTCGGCCATACACCCTTGGTTTCACTGTTTTTCAAGCCGTTTTGTTGTTGCTTCAGCAGAATTGAAAATATAAAGTTGTCTATATCCTGGCTTATTTGCCTCGTTTCGATATAGCAGTAAGACCAAATGGTAAATCTGGCCGTGTGTTCTAAAACAATATGGACCATTTCCAGGTGGAAATTTAATCTCTGTGCCCATTGATGTGAATGGCATTGCTGAGTTGTACTCTCATATATGTTCTCTGCAGTTATTTATTTTCATGTGCATTCCCTGTAAGCAGCTCTCGTTATAGAGTAAGTGTCTCAGTGGGTCAAGTGAAACCTTTCCATCATGACAGCATTTAGTGTATTTATTCGATGTGTTTAATTCATGTCCCCAATATCTTGCATTGCAATGCTCACAGTTGTAACACATATTTCCTATGTCATGCTCTTCCACATTAATTCAGCTTGTTGATTATTTGCATCTGGTACTTTATTTGATTAGTCCTACGGTGTCTTCTCATTTCCAATCTTGCTTCTCTTCAATGTTTTCTGTCTGTCTTCGTAGAGTCTCGTTTTGGTCTCTTAGATCTCTCCTCTAATGTTTCATTAGCATTTCTTCTACGTTTTCTCAAAGTTCTTACACACTATTCAGCCATTTTTACACTTCTTAAAACTTAAATTGATTATGTTAATAAGTTCAGCCTTTTCCGAGTAATACGGAACGGTTTATTAAAAATGAAGAGGGATAAAATAAACAGTTAAAATAATAGTTCACTAGTACAAAAATTAATAAAGAATGCCCAGTATGGTGGTCATGCGAGGTGAACCGCATGAACGGGTGCTGGAAACAATTAGCAGTTGGGCAGTATACCTAAGCGTTTTACATATATAGATTTTCCAGATTTCACAACAGGAGGCAAATCTTATGTATACCTCTTCTGAAATTTTATTTCATATTTATTTGGCTTGTTAGTGAAGGACACACACACACACACACACACACACACACACACACACACACACACACACACACACACACACACACACAAATTAATTAATCAATTAAATAAAATTATATACACATATGCATGCACACACAATTAGCATTAGCATTAGTAGAGGCATTTGATGCAAGAAAGCAAGCTTATGCAGCATCAGCCAAAAAAAAAAAAAAAAAAAAAAGAAAAACCCACTTCCACTTCACCCCTCTGTTCGTTCAAAATACCTGTCCAGCTGAGCCTTAAACTTATTTAGGCTATCAACCTCCACCAAAAGGGATGGAAGTCTGTTCCACCAACCAATCACCCGCTGGCTAAAGGCAAATTTCCGCACGTCTATCCTACATCTGTCTTTCCTCAATTTGAATTTATGCCCTCTCAGGTGATTTTTCTGAGCTAGAGGAAGAATCACATCAGCATTGAGCATGCTTTAACCATTCAAGGCTTTATACACCTCTATCAGATCACCTCGCTGGTGCCTAGTCTCCAGACACTGTAATTTGCAAAACTTAAGCCTTTCTTCGTAAGAGCACCCCCTTTGTTCCATTCACTAATCTTGTTGCCCTTCTCTGTACTCGTTCCAGCAGCTCTACATCCTTCTTGAAATGAGGCCTCCAGACCTGTATACAGTACTCTAGGTGTGGCCTGATCATTGCCTTATACAATGGAATAATCACCTCCTTATCCCTGCTGGAAAAATTCCTGTATATCATTGACAATACTCCATGAGCTACTCTTGCAGCCCGTCTGCACTGCTCAGAGAACTTCATATCTGCCTGCACAACCACCCCCAAGTCCCTTTCATTCTCTACCACTGTCAGTGTAGTACCACAGAGTTGATACGTTGCTCTGGGGTTGCTGTTTCCCATGTGTAGTACTTTACATTTGTCAATGTTAAACTTCATTTGCCACCTCTCAGCCCATCTGCTCAACCTTTCCAGATCCTGTTGCAGCAGCATAGTGTCAGTAGTGTCCTTGACAACCCTGCCAACCTTTGTATCGTCTGCAAACTTGGACATTAAGCTTGATATACCATCATCAATATCATTTATAAATACAGAAAACAATAATGGACCCAACACTGAGCCCTGAGGGACTCCACTAATAACATTAGTCCACGATGAGCAGTGTCCATTGATTACCACTCTCTGTCTTCTTCCCCTCAACCACCCCTTTATCCATAGCAGCAATTTGCCTCCAATGTCACACTGCTCCAATTTGTGTAGCAGTCTTCCATGTGCAACAGTATCAAAAGCCTTTCTAAGATCCAATTATATAATATCAAAGTTATTCCCTGCATCCAGTTCTTTTGTGACTGCATCATAGTATCCAATCAAGTTGGTCAGGCAAGACTTCCCCTTAAAAAAACCATGCTGTGTCTGAGCTATAACTGAAGTCTTGTCTAAATGATCCTGCAGTGCTTCTTTAACCAGTGCCTCCATTAATTTTCCTGGAACAGAAGTTAAACTCACAGGTCTATAATTACTTGTGTCAGCCTTTGATCCTCCTTTGTGAATTGGGGTCACATTTGCACATTTCAAGTCTATGGGTACCTCCCCTGAGTCCAAGGAAGCTCTCATAATTATGGCTAAGGGTTTGCTTATTTCCTTTGCTGCCTCCTTTAATATAACTGGATAGATCCCATCCACCCCGGGTGCCTTTCTTGTGTTTATCTTCAACAGTTTCTCCTCCACTTTACTCCCAGTTATTTCAAGATTCTGTAGCTTACTGCTAGAGTTGAATACACCTCTGGCATTTCCCTTGCTGAATAACTCCTCATGTGTGAATGTCGATGCAAAATATTCATTTAGTTTGTTAGCTACCTGAGCAGGATCATCAACAGTTGACCCATCAATATCAAGTGGACCAATCTGGTTCATCCCCTTCCTTCTAGAGTTTACATAAGTAAAGAACTCTTTGCTGTTTTTCTTTGCATCCCTTGCCAAGGATTTCTCGTAATCCCCCTTCGCTTGCCTAACCTCCTTTGTAACTTGGTTGCATATCAACTTGTATCTATCATAGGCTTCTGTGTCATGTGTTAATTTGTAAGTATCCCATGCATTTTTCTTCTCTGCCATATGCCTCATTAGTTCATCTGACATCCATTTTGGCCTAAACCTTGAACAATATTTCTTAGTTGGTATGTAAAGCCTAGTAGCTTCCAAGATAAGTTCTTTGAATGCTTCCCATTTTGAATTTGCTGTTGGTAACATCATCAGTTGGTCCCACTGTATAGAATTTAAATACTGTATCAGTCCATCGTAGTCGCCTTTACGGAAGCAATAACCCTTCCCTTTACCCCTAATGGTAGTTACCTCTTTGAGTAAATCCCACTTCAGCACACTGTGATCACTGCCACCTAGTGGTTCCTTTATCTGCAGATTCTTAATGCATGAAGAATCACTGCTGATAATCAAATCAAGAGTATTACTCCCTCTAGTTGCCTCCCGAACATGCTGATGTAGAAAACAATCATCCAATAAATCCACAAAAGCCCTGCTAGTGCGTGAGTAACCAGCCCCCAAATTCCAGTCAATATCTGGGAAATTAAAATCTCCCATTATAAACTCTCTGATTTACTGGCCCACTCTATTTCCCTGTACAGTTCCTTATTATACTCATCAGAGTCATTAGGCCTATAGCACACTCCTACTCTCAATTTTGATCTCCCAATGCTTATGCTCACACCAAAATGCTCACACCCAATGCTCACACCAAACTGACTCAACACTGCACTGTCCAGCGATGTCGACTGGCTTCACTTCCTTGGTTTTTATGTGTTTCTTAACTAATAGCATAACCCCTCCCCCCTTCCTATCCTGTCTATCCTTTCTGTAGACATTGTACTCCCCAAATTGCAGTTCTGCATCCCTTATATCTGTGTGACACCACGTCTCTGATATCCCAACAATATCTGCCTTTGATGTTTTGAGCAATACCTCAAATTCATCAAATTTATTTACTAAACTCCTAGCATTGGTGTACACACAAGTATACCTGCACCTGTTTCTATTCTTAGCTACCCTAACACAACCCATGTGTTTACTTGTACCGCAATGGCTCCCTGCAGTCTCTGAAATACCATGCATCTTGTTTTTCAGGCTTCTGCTCATTCTAATAGAAGCAGTGCAAGAATCTCTTTCACCTCTGCCAGTGGCTACTGTCAATCTATTGGTCTTTGTCTCCCCCCAAGCTAGCAGTTTTCCGACCCACATAACACTGCCTCGATAGCATCAGCAAATATTCTTGCACCCTTTCTATTTAAGTGTATCCCATCCCTGTAGAAGCAATCTCTCCTGTTAACAAGTACAGTCCAGGCTGAAAAAAATTCTACCCCTTGAGCCTTGCACAATCTTTCCAGGGCCGAATTGATTGACAAGGCTCTCATCATATACTCCCTCCTATCGTGTCTGGGCAGAATTGCAGACACTTTCAAATTCAACCCTAATTCTCGGCTTTTGTTCAGCAGTGACCTGTACTTATTAAGTAATTCTGCCAGTCTCCTACTCTTAATATTATTAGTGCCAACGTGTACAACTATATCACCTTTTGTGCCCTTAAAAGATGATATTCGCTCTACAACGTCATCAACCTTTGCCCCTGGCAGACATACCCTGGTCCTGTTCCACCTGTCTTTTTTACAAAGCATGTTCCCCGTTTCCCTGACAATAGAGTCACCAACAACTACTAGTTCCTTCGGGACCAGCGCATTCTGCCTTGGGGGTTGCCTCTGTGTCACGCGATGCCCAAGTGCAAGCTCTGGCGTTGGTGTGGGCAGCTGAGAGCTTGATGGGCCCCTCAATTTAGTTTCTTCGAGGGCATCCATCCTGTCCTTCAAGCTCTCATATAGGCCCACAAGAACGCCGAGTTGTTGCCTGATATCGATACACTCCTTGCATCGCGCACACACAAAGACATCCCCCATGGCAGTATCATGTCCCGTACCCAATTGCTCTGCAAACATCAAGCAAACAGTGCATTTTATAAAAGGAAATCATCGGGCTCGTCCGGGATGCACACAATTCATTGTGTGCATGCGCTTGATAAGCATTTTCCATGTTTCAAATTCCAAATACTTCATGCAATATAGATTAGCAAATCAGATAATAATTCACCAACAAAAATAAGCAGAAATTCAGATAATTTTTTAAAAATTTTGAATTTGACATAGTTTTATTTTTTTTTTGCAAAAAAGATGGAGAAAAACTGTTATGATGGTGAAATAGATAGGGGTAAAAACAAACAAGCAAAAAAAAAAAAAAAAAAAAGATTCTTCATCATAAATCTGGAAAGTTAAGTGTTCAAAGGAGTTAGGCAGCATAATTGACCAATGGATTAATGAATTAATCGAGCAATGAACTATATCAGTTTTCACCAAATGTTTTTTTCCAGTCAATTGGAGACCTCTAATGGCTAGCGTGGTGATACTGAGAAATTACAATTATCATGTTTTTCTGCTTCACGTTGTGGTATGAGAAGCAGAAAACTACTGATATATGTTTTTTTTTTTTTTTAAAGTATGGTGCCAAACACAGTCTGCTCAGCAAAAAAATGGGGGGGGGGGGAATTAAACTTTATACTTTATAGCACATCATTGTGCACCATGCATTAACATTTTAGCTTGATTGTTATTCACCCTTCCACTGACACAAAGGTAAAGGCACGGGTTTTAACTTTAGAAGTGGGGATCGACAATTTAAAGCGCTATATGACATCTGTGAACTGGGTGGATTGCCAAGGGATGGTGAAAACATTTGAATTATGGAATACTTTTAAAGCAAAAATTAGAGAAGCAATGAATGCATACATACCTTTAAGAAAATAATGCAGGAGTAGGATGCCAAAATGGATGACTGCAGAGCCAGCTGGTCAAATAGAGCAGAAAAAGATAGCGTGGGACAGTTACAGTGATGAAAAGTACTGAAGCCTACAACAGGTACAAGTTGATCTGTAAGAGTACCACAAATAAGGTCAAGGAGGCTAAGGCTGCATATGAGAAAGCATTGGCTAAGAGATCAAAGAATGGAAGCAAAGGAATTTTTCACGTAAGTGAATACAAGAAAGAAAAAAGCAAATCAGATCAGAACCTTGTGCACTGAGTGTGGGAAAGTCCTAGACAATCCAGCCGATGTTGCAGATGAATTGAACAGGTACTTTGCATCTGTCTTTACTGACAAAAGACCCTTCATGCTGAGAAGAGGCTGTGCAACAGAGGCGGAGCCATATGAAATTAGTGATTTCGTAATTATAGATGATTGTTTATTAGAAAAACTTTTAAGCATAAAGGCAAGTAAGGCTCCCAGAGTTGATGGCATATACCCTATAGTTTTGAGGAAGAGCACGAGGGAGTGTATTGAACCACTGAGGTTAATTATGAGAGCATCTTTGGACACAGGGGAGATTCCTTTGGATTGAAGAAGTGCCAGTGTATCGCAATTACATAAAAGTGGTCCTAGGGGGTGAAGTTGGTAACTACAGACCAGTTAGTCTGACTTCAGTGGTAGGAAAAATCTTAGGGACAATGATTAAGGCAATCCAGGGACATTTAGATAGATATGAAGGACACACAATATGGCTTTGTTAGGGAAAATTATGATTATAACTTGGTAAGCTATTTTGACAGTTACTCATGAGCTAAATTTAGGGACAATTTTGATACAGTTTATTTGGATTTTAGCAAAGCATTTGACTTGGTCCCTCATAAGAGGTTATTGTATAAGTTTGAACAGGTTGGGATTATTGGTGAGATTCTAAGATGGATTGCTGGATGACTGCAGGCAGAAGGTGGTGATTAATGGATATCCTTCAGATTGTAGTAACGTCAGAAGTGGGGTCCCTCATGATATCTTGAGGGACATCACTCCCTCAAGGTTCTTGGAACACTGTTGTTTCGCATTTTCATAAATGACATCAACAAAGGGATAGAAGCTGTGATATCAAAATTTGCAGATGCCTTAAAGATTGGCATAGTCATTAATTATCAGTGCCAAGCAGTGCTCCTTCGGGATGACTTCAAAGATGGTCTGAGAAGTGGCAACTATGTTTTAATGCTGCTAAATGCAAGGCTTACACATGAGGAATAGAAACCCCAAAATAAATTATAACTTGGTGGGGTTGAATTAAAAACAGTGGAGGAGGTAAGGTATTTGGGAGTTACAATATGAACAGATATGAAGTTTTCTGAACAGTGTAAACAGGCAGCCAGGAAAGCTCACAGTGCACTATAGATGATTTATCGAATGCTGTCCTTTAGAAATAAGGAGGTCATAATCCCACTGTATAAAGCAATTGTAAGACTACATTTGGAATACAGTAGACTGTCGAAATAATGGCACCCCAAATAACAGCACATTCGAGATAATGGCACATTGAGATCGGATGTTTACATACAGCGCAGCTATCTTGCAGTGCGGAAAAAAAAAAAAAAACAGCAAGTCACGTGATTACTTTTGTGTTTAAATTCACCACTTTGATAAAAGTGAATTCTGTACTGATTTCACGGATTATAGCGCTGTTTTAAATTTTAAATTAAAACCCCTCACTATAGCTCCTAAAGTTAATAAACCTCGTATAGAGAAAAGAAGAATAATTAAGACGTTAAAGCTTGGTGACAAACTTGATATAATAATAGAAAATAGAACGGATGCAAGTAGAAGTGTATTAATGGCAGAATATAACATTGGATCATCAACATGTTTATGTGCAATTAATAAAATTGCATTCTTAATCTCTCTATTTCTTATTTAGCCTCATTATTTCTGCATTAAATATATTAAAAATAAAACTTTCTAGATAACAGAAAAATCAAAATAATAGCATCTTGAATCTCTGAAGATGCTGTTATTCTGAAAGTCTACTGTACTGTGTTCAAGCATGGAGACCTAATCTTAAAAAAAAGACATTGATCTTCTTGAAAGGGTCCAAAGATAGGCAATTTGAATGGCAAAATTGACAGAAGGACAACTGTATAAGGAAAATACTCCGATTATGTGGTCTACAGAGCTTGGCAACAAGGTACTTCAGAGGTGATGTGATTGAGGTTTATAAGCCTCTGAGAGGGATTAGAAAAATGAATGAAGGTGGAATTTTCACTGTTATAAAGAATTCCTGAACTAGGAGCCATAAATTCAAATTACAAGGCCTGAGGTTTAGATTAGATTGTAGGAAGTTTTCTTTTTTAGCCAGCGAGTTGTTGTTTGCTAGAACAAGTTGCCCTAGGGTGGTTGAGGCAGAGAGTTTGAATGAATTCAAAGGTGAACTGGATAGTTACATGTGGGAGGAGGGAAGCATATAATTTGTGTTTTCTTATCTACTTGTTTTTTTTTTTCTTTTACAGTGCAGCAAAAGCCTGTGGCTTCCTTTCCCTATATGGCGAATACTATTACAAACTGTTGACTTGTTTGTGAAGCGCTACCTGTTCCCAGTAATGTGTAATGTGCTAACACTGAGTAATGTGTTAGCACATTATGTATGGCACAAAAACATCCAAAAATAGTTGTCTCAGGTTTTTCTTAGGGCTCCTCAATATTGCATCAAAAAAAGTGGCTCCTGTCTTAAGCTGGCATTTCTGTTCATCTGTATATGGTTACTGACGTTCCCCATTTCTTAAAATGTGTGACACTACTTCATTACAGTCATATTTAGGAGCATTTTGATCACAGAATCAGCAAAACTCATGGTGTATAGCTATTACCTACTGCACATTCATTGTCATCTTTGATTTCCTGTGAATTATATGCTATGCACATGAATAACTATCATCTGCCAATGACAGACAGTTGCTTTATCACTCATTTGTAAATGTCTGTATTCAAATTGGTTTCAAATTCTGTTGAAGGCTGGAAAAATTGTTAAAGGACTCTTCAACTGAAACTTAACTTAGCCTATCTCAAGCAGAAAAAGTAGGATTTCACCTGTACATTATTCTGGGTTGCCATAGCATCCACAATGCGTAAATCAGCCAGTAAACACACACCTGAGCAGAGGGAGAATACACAACAAAACCATATGAAGTGGCACAATACTGCATGAATAGCCAACATGCCAAAATTCCACAAGATAAGCGACAAGTTACAGGACCAGTACGAAAGTAATGCCTCCTAATTTTTTGCTTTCATATGTGGCACCATAGATCATTTTGTGTGTCACTGAGTTGTCACTAGAGATCTCTAGTTTTACCATACTGATGGCACTGCGATCGGTCTCATGAGTACAGCACATGGATAGTTCAAAATGGTGGATGTTACAGATATACATATCAAGCAAAGAGCGGTGATTGAATTTCTTACCAAGGAAGAAGTGGCACCTATCGAAATTCATATGCATCTCAAAAATGTTATATTTATGGTGACAACACTGTAGATGTAACTACAGTATTGTCACCATACGTTTTTTGTTAAGTGCCCATTAAAGTTCCTCGCGTCATCGATGGGATTCGAACCCAGACCTTTTTCACCCAGTGAGGGGAGGACAGTGAGAATGCCACTGTGCTACCCGTGCAGACGGAGATATACATAGAGCATCTTGAAAAATTAAGGGAAGACTTTAAAATACATTTCAAGGACCTGGAGGAAATGAATGTACCTGATTGGATCATTACACCATTTGATATAAATACAGAAAATGAGTTCAACTAGGTTACTTAAACAATGAATTCATTGATATGTATGTTGACATAGAAGCTAAATCTTTATTTAAAAATAAAAGTATCAGCGATTATTGGAAGAATATAAACATTACAATAAAATATCCCAAACTTTCTGCTGCCATTGAGCCATTTTTACTTGCATTTCCAAGCACTTACATGGTCGAAGCCGGTTTTAGACACACAAATGGCATTTTAACAAAAGAGAGGAACTGACTAAATTTGAAAGAGGTGGTAAAATAAGATTAAAATTCACAAACTTCAAATCCAATATTAAAGAGCTTATTAAAACCCATCAACCACATCCTTCGCATTAATGATGTTCAATAAATATAATATTTAATGTGACATACAAAATTCAATAAAGAATATGTTAATTTATTTTTAATATGTTTTATTTTGACGGAGGAATTCATAAAAAAAAGGAATAAATTTTTTTTAAAAAATGAAGATTTTAGAAAAAAAAGGAGAGACTTCAAAAGTAAATTTTTATATTAAAATAAGTAAAAAATATTTGAAATAATTTAATTTTAAATGATATATACATCAAATCATATCCCATTTACAGCTTCATTAAATGTTTCTCACATTTTTCGATATAAATTAAGAAATACGTCCTCTTCACTATGATTAAACTCAAAAATATTCCTCAAAATATTGTTGTTATTTTTATTTATTTTTTTTATTAAATGGTTCGGGTCAATGAAGTATAAAGGATTTCATTAAGGGGTCGCGACTCCACAAAGTTTGGAGACCTCTGCCATACATCATTACAAAATTCCAGCTTGGGGCATAATCCCAACTTTTTCCATTATTCCTTATGGAGACTATGTTTGCTTAATACATTTTTGCTTTCAGTGGTACTTTTCAAGACTGCACATACTGCATTAAATGAAACTTACTGTACATAATTTTAAAGTGTATTATTCCAAAACTTTAGAAAGAGAGACTTACCGTGGCTGCCGAGTATGAGATGGCAACATGTGACTTTCTGCAGCACTAAATGTTGCTGATTCTTCATCTCCTTGAACATCTGGGATGGCTGCAACCAAATCTTTTAGGAAATGGAAGCTGTTGTCTGCTAAAATACAAGCTTTGCTACATAAGAGGGGAGGGGGGGGGAAGAGAGGTATATCGTATTAAAATTTTAAAAATCATCAGCACTTTTATAGGACTTCTTAAAAATCATTTAATACTATTATAATGAGCTGCACTTTTTTCTTTTAACTGCTAAATAATTCACTTCTTAAATTATAAATATTGGTTATCAAGTAGTATCAGACTTTAATTCTGTTCCATCTTATTTTTCTAAACAAATGAACTTTTTTTTTTCAACATATTTATAAATAATTATTTATTCAATGAGGAGAGTGCCAGAAGTTTATCAAGCTAACAGGTAGCTAAGTGATTTTGTAATAACTGAGAGCAAAGTGGAGGAGAAATTGTTGAAGTTAAACATAAGGAAGGCACATGGGGTGGATGGGATCTATCCAGTTATATTAAAGGAGGCAGCAAAGGAAGTAAGCAAACAATTAGCCATAATTATGAGAGCTTCCTTGGACTCAGAGGAGGTCCCCATGGACTGCAGGTGTGCAAATGTATCACCAGTTCACAAAGGGGGTTCAAAAGGTGACACAAGTAACTACAGACCTGTTAGTTTAACGGCGGTGCTTCCGTAGCCAGGTGGGAAAGAGCAGCAGTGCGTAGCACACGTTTCTTGATTAGACCGGAGTTCGAGCTCGTCACCACCAAATACGGAGGATGCGGAAAGGTCAGGGAATGACCACCGCATATCCAGGAGCAATATGGCCTTAGTTGCTAATGCTCCTAAAAACCAAATAACTAACTAACTAAATTAGTTTAACTTGTGTTCCGGGGAAAAATATGGAATCACTGGTTAAAGAAGCATTGGAGGATCATCTAGACACAGTTTGTTAAAACGAGGTCTTGTCTGACCAATTTTATTGGATACTATGATGTGGTCACAAAGGAACTGATTGAAAAAAATAATTTTGATATCATATACTTGGATTTCAGGAAAGCTTTTGATACTGTGACACATGCAAGACTGCTGTACAAATTGGAGAGGTATGACATTAAGGGTAAGTTGCTGCAATGGATAAAGGGATGGTTGAGTGGGAGACGACAGAAAGTGGTTATCAATGGACACTACTCTTCGTGGACAAATATTATTAGTGGAGTTCCCCAGGGATCGGTGTTGGGCCCATTGTTGTTTTGTATATTTATCAATGATATTGATGAAGGTATATCAGGTTTAATGTCTAAGTTTGCAGATGATACAAAGATTGGCAGGGTTGTTAACGACAGTCAAGACAGTATGCTACTCCAACTGGACCTAGATAAGTTGGAAAAATGGGCTGAAAAATGGCACCTGAAGTTTAACATTGACAAATGCAAAGTACTGCATATGGGTAACAATAACCAAAGAGAAACGTACCAACTGTGTCATACTACACTCCCATTATACAAGGCAATGGTCAGCACACACCTAGAGTACTGTGTACAGGTCTGGAGGCCTCATTTTAGGAAGGATGTAGAGTTGCTAGAATGAGTACAAAGAAGGGCAACAAGATTGGTGAAGGGAACAAAGGGGTGCTCTTACCAAGAAAGGCTTAAGTTCTGCAAATTGCAGCACCTGGAGAGTAGGTACCTGCGAGGTGATCTGATTGAGTTGTATAAGGCCTTGAATGGTTTGAGCTTGCTCAATGCTGATGGGATTCTTCTTCTTGGTCAGACTAAGAACCTGAGGGGGGCACAGTTTCACATTGAGGAAGGATAGTTGTAGAATAGATGTGCAGAAGTTTGCCTTTTTGCCAGCAGGTAGTTGATTGGTGGAACAGGCTTCCATCTTTTGTTGTGGAAGCTAAAAGCCTGAATAAATTTAAGGCTGAGATGGAAAAGCATTTGAAACGAATGGAGGGGTGAAATGGGAGGGTTTTTTCTTTTTTTGGCTGATGCTACATAGCTTTGTTTTTGTTTTGTTTGTTATTTGGTTTTTAGGAGCATTAGCAATTAAGGCCATATTGTTCCGGGATATGCGGTGGTCATTCCCTGACCTTTCAGCATCCTCTGTATTTGGTAGTGACGGGCTCGAACCCCGGTCTAATCAAGAAGCGTGTGCTACGCACTGCTGCTCCTTCCCACCTGGCTACGGAGGCACCTGCTACATAGCTGAGCTTGCTTTCTTGCATCGTGTGCCTCTACTAATGCTAATAATATTTATAAAGATGTTAAATAATATTTACCCTAAATCCATTAACATATGCTCATTTATTACCTGCCTCAGTGCATCAAAATTCAAATGTCAATTATTATTCAACAAAAACATGCTTCTTTTCTATTAATTCCAAGACTCTGATTAGAAAACATTAAGATGATAATAAGAAGCTCAACCTTATGCATACTATTCATTTTCATGTTTATTTGTGCTTTTTGATTTTTCCTAGCCACACCCACTGCTGAACTGATTGGCTGTAAGCATTGTCAATTACTTTTTTTTTTTACCCATAAACTCCAGTACCTTACTTGCAAATGCAACTATTCTGTAATTACACAAGGAGATATTCAAATGATAATCATGCGGTAATAGCTCATCAGTGTAGATAGACTAGACACTGGGAGTCAATTTTCAAAAATCAACAATATTACTGAATACAGCTATCATTACAGTGTAGATCAGTGCTACCCAATGGCAGCATCTGGGTCATATGCAGATCTCTGGAAGGTTTCATATAGCTCAGAAAAGGTTTTTTTTTTTTTTTTTTGTATATATTTTTTTTATTTAGTATCTTTTGGATGCTGAATTCAACTGAACGTTCCAACACAAAATATACATACATTTCACTGTAAGTCTTACCAAGTCTATCAAAATATACATATATTTTGGTACCGTTATTGTTGTTATTGTTATTTGGTTTTTAGGAGCATTATCAACTAAGGCCATATTACTCCGGGGATATGCGGTGGTCATTCCCTGACCTTTCCGCAACCTCCGTATTTGGTGGGCACGGGCTCGAACCCAGGTCTAATCAAGAAGCGTGTGCTACGCATTGCTGATCCTGCCCACCTGGCTACGGAGGCACCTATTTTGGTACACTCAGTAAGCTGTGATTAACCAATCATCAGTTAAGCAAGCTACTGGAAATTAATACAAAATGTCAATAGCAGAAACTATCAAAGACTTTTAAAGTACCACAGCTTATCATGAAATTAAGACAATAGAGCAGCAATTAGAATATAGTGAACATATCACAATATAGAACTTTAAAAAAAGGTATTAAATGCACTGAATAAGGTAAAATCAAGGGTTTTTTTCTAGTAATGAGATCAAATTCATCAATAACTGTTCAGTCTCAGACTGAATAGTTCTAGGATAGCACACATGAACAGGGATATGTGTATAGCAAAACTGAGCTCACATATGGCATATCAGCTGCAAAACAGCATTTATGGTGAAGTTGTAAACTCCTCTAGCAGCTATGGCTATATCAAACATAAACAGAAATTTATTATCAAAACAAACATTAAGCCATATATATATATGATGTGCGCATGTGCATGCACACACAGGGGTTTTTAATTCAGAAACTTAATATATAGAAGGACCACCTTTTTCCTCTATAACAGCCTAGTCCCCCTTTGAACATAATTTTGTACCAATTTTGGTAGGTGTTGGCAAAATTCACCCACCGAGTAGCTGCTGGAGATGGTTCAGAAAAAGTTCTTTTTTGAAACCTATCAATTCATCATGCATATATTTAAACAGATTTAAGATCTATGGTCCAAGCCAGCCAGTTAAACTTTTCAACATCATTGTCCACAAACCAAATCATACATCCAGTACGACATGGCATATTATAATGATGATACTGATAATGCCTGTTTTCATAGTACTGCCACAGTGTAGGTGGCATATAACTGTCCAAAACATCAAAGTACATCATGAATTTGTGGCTTCAAGTGCTACCTCCAATGGACCAAGCCCATCAAACCACCTACAGCAAATGTCATTATTGAGATGATACATCCTAACAAAAACTGTCCTCCAGACAATCTCCACACTCAAACACATCTATTAGAATGATACATTGTATAATGAGATTTGTCACTTTCTAGCACCTTCTGCCAATGCTAGTATTCATGAATGTGGTAACAACACCACTTAAAATGCATCTGCGCTCCAAATATATATAAGACAAAGAAGCAAAACATAAGCCCAGTCCTCACTAGAACCATAAAAACACAAATCAGTATCAGACAGATTAAAGGAAGCAATTTAGCATTAAAGCTGCTAGCCCAGTTAGTATAACTGGGCTGGCAGCTTTATCCTAATCAGCCAAATCCTCTGCTTGCACCTTCACGATGGTGGGACTGTTAGTAATCCTGGGTATAACCTCCATGCACAAGTACATGGTGAGTGACCACCCAGGTGTGAACCAACATAAGCAGGGGTCGAGGTGTGGTGTCCACACCACATGGAGGAACACCGCCCCTCTATGTTACCAGGCAGTACTAGAGGGTAGATGACTCTCATCAACCGGTGCAATACCACCACTTTGCTTATTGGAGGCACGAAGTGGTGGAACCCATGTTTAGTCTCTAGAGCTAAGTTCCGGTCAACCATTCCCTATCTCTTCCATCATGCAGTATGATTGATGCTTTTGAGGTTACGATCAACATCATGGCGAGATCCAATATTCCTTACATTTCGAGAGGACAGCTCTAAAACGGTGTTCGCAGGTCAGCCGCTAGTTAGTACATCGGACCGAACCTATTGGTAACTCTCTAGGAGGCTTCCGGATCAGCTAGTGTATAATCTTGTTACCACTACTCTGCCAGATAGTGACTGGAGGGAGTCCGTGTAGTGTGTATGCAGGGAGCATTGTTGAGGCCACGTTATGTCAAGGATCTGGGTATATTCTTACCCTATGTACGCCATATCCAAAAATTTCATTACTTCATACAGCATGTCCCACCCACTTTTTCTTACTATTTAATACACCATGAATTGTCAAACTAATAGAGCAAGCTTATCTGCGAAAAGATCTAAACCTCCTAAGCACTTCCTAATTCATTTCACAAATAGACGTGGTCTCAATTCTAATCTCAACGATATCCATTTCCACTTGCAGTCTGCCAAACCCCATGTACTTTTTCTGACAGAATCTCAGTTATCGGTTGATTCAACTACTGCTCATCTCAGATGCCCAAAATTATTCACTGTCTGATTCCTTTCGCCTCAAAGGTGGTACTTGTGCATATGTCGGTTCTGATATTCCCTGCCAGAAACTTGGCAATTTGGAATCTCCTCTCTTTGATCTTCTCTGGCTTAAAAAAATCTCTACCTCATTGCGTCAAATTCATCTGTTGTCTCTACCATTCTCCCAATTCCACTAATCACTTGAAGCTCTTTGACTTCCTCTCTTTGCAACTTGACTTTCTCCAGTCCAACTTTCCTAACAGTGAGGTAATTTTCCTGGGTGATTTTAATGTTCACAACTCCAGCTGGCTTCCGTTTTCTAGTCACACCGACCCAGTTGGTCGAGATGCTGAGGCTTTTGCAATTACTAATGACCTTGCACAGATTTACCTACAAGAATACCGGATAATCCTAATCATACAGCCAATTCGCTTTATCTTTTTCTCACAAACAACCCTTCTAAATACACGGTCAAAGTGAGAGGTCCTTTAGGCACTTCAGATCACAACTTGGTGATTGTCTCTTCTTCAATGGAACCTTTATCTCATGGCTATTCCCAACCTTGTGTTGTTTGGCATTACAAGAATGCAAAATGGGATAACCTGCGAGACTTCTTTTCTTATTTTCCTTCGTCAGATTACTGTTTCAAAAATTCTGATGTCAACATTTGCTCAGATCGTGTCAGTGAAATTATTCTTGCAGGAATGGAATCCTTTATCCCTCACTCCCCTTTAAAATCTTGTCCTTTAATTAAACCTTGGTTTTCCAATAAATGTGCTAAGGCTGTTCAAGAGAAGAATCTTGCATATCGTAATTGGCTTGTTTCTAATTCTCCAGTTTTATTTTCTGCCTACACCAAAGTTCGCAACAATTGTAAAGCAGTTATTAATCAGTCCAAACTAGAGTTTGAACAGGCTAAGAGTAGAAAACTTGCTTCTTGCCCTAATGTAGCCGAGCATTCCAGTCTCTTGACAAAGCTATTGGCCACAACTTTTGCCCATCTCTGCTCCCACCTCTGTCCAAACCAGATGGTTCTGTTGCCACTTCAGACAAGGATAAAGCTGACCTGCTAGCATCCCATTTTTCTTCCAACTCATGTATTAATGATCTTGGTAAAACACCTCCCACCATTCCCAACACGCTCCATTAAATGTCTCCTGTGGTCTTCCGTCAAAAGGATGTCAGAATGATTTTGACGAATCTTGATGCTAAGAAAGCTCCAGGTCCCGATGGTATTTCTCCACTTGTTCTCAAAACCTGTGCTCCTGAACGTATTCCTATTCTTTGCCACCTTTTTTCACTTTCTTATTCCAAAGGTGTTTTTCCTTCTGCTTGGAAATTTGCTCATATCCAGCCAGTTCCTAAAAAGGGTGACAAATCCTTCCCATCCAATTATCTTCCCATTGCAATTACTTCTACTCTTTCTAAAGTAATGGAAAAATCAATTAACCGCCAACTCTTAAACTACCTAGAAACCTTCCGTCTGATCAACGATCGCCAGTATGGATTCCGTCAGTGTCGATCAACTGGTGATATTCTTGCTTATGTTACCCATTTATGGACTAATTCAATGGAAAGGTTCGGGGAAACACAAGTAGTTACTCTTGACATCTCAAAGGCTTTCGATCGTGTTTGGCATAAAGGTCTTCTAAACAAGCTTCCATCTTATGGTTTGCCAACTGTTTTTAGTTATTGGTTATCCGGTTTTCTCTGTGATCACTCACTGAGGGTGATGGTAGATGGCTCTCTGTCTTCTAACTTCTCCACTAATGCTGGTGTCCCCCAAGGTTCAGTTCTTTCTCCCACTCTTTTCCTCTTGTATATTAATGACCTTCTTCCATTGACTGGAAATCCTATCCATACTTTTGCTGATGATAGCACATTGCATTCCACTTTCCATTTTAAGAAACCTTGCCCTGTTCAATCAGCTTCAACTTCTCAAAAATCTGCTACCAATTCCTTAAATGCCGATCTTCAGGTAATTCTCCAGTGGCGCAAAGACAACTTAGTTGATTTCAACCCTTCTAAAACTCAGTCTTGTCTTATATCTCGCAAAAAAGGATTCTTCTGCTCCTATGCTTATCTTTCACGACACTCAGATTTCTAGGCAAAATGATATCTCTCTCTTGGGGATTACCCTGACTTCTAATCTCTCTTGGCACAAGCACATTACAAATATTGCTTCCTCTGCATCAAAAAAAAAAAAAAACTTGGTTTTCTCCTTCACTCTTGGCGTTACTTTTCTTCCAAACAGCTGCTCACTCTGTATAAATCGCAAATCCGCCCTGCCATGGAATATTGTTCCCACATCTGGGGGTGGTGCCCCCAAAACCTCCCTCAGGCTTCTTGACTCCATTCAGAAGAGGGCAGAGTTAGGTTAATTAACGATTCATCTCTAATAGAGTCTCTCCACTCGCTCTCTCATAGACGTACTGTTTCTGCTGCATGCCTCTTCTACAGATACTTCCATGGGCACTGTTCTTCTGAATTGGCTTCTATAATTCCCGCTCTCTCTTTCAAAACGGTCCAAACACGTGCCGCCACCAGCCAACATCCATTTACTGTCGAACTTCAAACTTACAGAACCAACTTTTCATCTTCCTCGTTTTATTCATTCAACTGCCGTTTTCTGGAACAACCTTCCTTCATACGTATTTCCTGAAAATTACAGTCTACAGAAGTTCAAGTCCAATGTCAACAAATATCTTCTTTCGTCTTCTCAACCTCCAACCCAAGCATGGTACTAAGTACTAGAGGTTCTAATACCTCTCGTGTTTGGGATTTACATTAAAAAAAATAATAATAAAAATAACATTTGTGTACAAACTTTGTATGAACCAATGGATTTAGTTTGTACAGAAAATAAATTCTCAGAATGACTTTTTTAGTGGTATTTCCTTTAGTACAAGAATGGCCAACAATTTTTCCACCTGCTAATTAGAATTTGAAAACATCTAGGTTTTCCCCCTTTGGAGTAACTGAAACATTTACTTTTATGCCATTAAATCAATAGGTAAATTCCACTGAATACAGAAGCAGAGACCATGATAAACTAACGGAAGGTCATGAGGAATACAGCCAATAATAAATTATGTTGGACTGGGCATAATTCAGACTGGACAGGAAGGACCCTGGCCCAGTGAAACCAGGCACCTGCTGCATATGTTACAAGGAAAAAACTGCCTTCTACAAAATGGTCCAAGTTTTTTGTTAGTGCCCATTCTTGTTTTGCAATATGGATAATCACAGAATAGAATTTTTGAAGTTTGCCTTCAGTATAGGTCAGATGGGGAAGAAAGACAAGATGACTGTCAATCATAAGACCTAAGTGCTTGTGACAGTGACAAAATGGACTGTCTATTTATCCTAACAAGTGAAGCTTTATTCAAAGAAAGGACACCTTTAAGAATAATCATATTTGTTTTTGAACTCAATATTTTTAATTTCTTTGCTGTGGACCAATTAGAGAGTCGATTATGAATACTGTTAGCATTTACTTTAAACTGGGCTTTGGAGTAGCCATAGAAGAACAATGTAAGGTCATATGCAAATGGCGCCTCCATAGCCAGGTGGGCAGGAGCAGCAGCGCGTATCACACACATCTTGATTAGATCGGGGTTCGAGTCCCTGACTACCAAATACGGAGGATGCGGAAAGGTCAGGGAATGACCACCACATATCCCCGGAGCAATATGGCCTTAGTTGCTAATGCTCCTAAAAACCAAACAACAACATATGCAAATGAAGAGTAATTATCAAAAGCTTTCAGAAGCCACTGGCTTAACATGACACGACACTGGCTTAACATAAAGTACAAAGATGAAAACTTGTGGGCAACCTCAAAAAACCTGCTGGAGATGGACTGAAAGGAGGATGAAACAATAACTGATCTGTCAAAAAATAGTCCCAGATAATGCTGTATAACTGGATTCCAAAGACATTCAGAGATGTTCCAAAGACATCCAAAGATGTTTGGGGTGCTTTTGACTCATTTTGACCCATCAAAATGAGTCAAAAGCATCCCAAAAGTCAATAAATACAACTGGAATATACTTATGCAAAGTTAACGTAATTCTGCTTAGAAATTCAACAAAAGCAAAGCATCCTCTGTACCAATGCCTTTTGTTATTTTCTAACAGACTATTAATGCAAGACAGCAAATATTGAAGAGCCTTATTAGCCAGTAGGGCAACAGGTATATAAGACAGAGGTTGGGTAGCAGGTTTATCTGGCTTATGAAGTTATCTTGAGAAATGTGGTTTTCCATAAGGATGGAAATAATGAAGACAGAAAACACTTAGTGAAGAGAGATGGTAAAATATCAAGAAATTCAGCATAAAGTTTAATGATAAGCTCTCCTTCAATCAAATCAGATCCAAGAAAATGATTTAAAGGAAAAAAGGAAGAGAATATGATGGTTTGTATTCCTTATTTAATTGTCTTGTTATCTGGTGAGAAGGTTCATCAGTACCAAGGTCATCTGATGGAAATAAGGCTTGTGTATACAATTCATAGACTCAGTCCAATTAAGAGATTCGGTATTGTTGGAGATTACAGTATCAGAAACAATTTGAGAATGTATTCTATCCCTGTAAATCTTACAGATTATGCTTCAGAGATCCTTTTTACCTAAGTCATAAATTAATTCTTTCCAAGTATTCAACTTCCTCTTCACAACTACACACACATATTGTTTTGGTAGGGTTCTGAATGTATTTCTAATTGTTCAATGTCAGCCACAGGCCAAGTACTCCAGTGCTGTTTAAAATTATATCATGGACGATGTACCTCAGAATGCTGATCTCACTACATTGAAATCAGCATTCCAGTAGTGAGTAATTTTACTCCTGCAAATTTTCTTTTCTTATAGAACTATAAGCAGCTTCCAAGATAACTTGCTGTAAGTCTAATGAAAGTCAGACGATGCAATTGTACCAGATACAACATGAGAGAGTTTGGTGGTAAGAATGGAAATGAATTTATCCCAATTAATATTTTGTAAGGAAAACCTGGAAAAGTTGCATGGCAGAAATACACCAGAGGGAACAGGAGTATAAATATAGAAGATAATTACTCTATGATTTAGGAAGGTAGAAAAGATCAGAGTGATCAAAATTGAACCAATAATTAATGTGATATGATTTTTCAAAGTGGTACTTCTCAGGTGCAACACAACCGCCACTCAGTTTAACTGGAGTGTGAATAAATTTAAAGAATGTTTAGACAAATTATTAGAAGGAATGGACAAATGTAATGTTTCTTTTTTCTTTTTTTTTGGCTGGTGCTGTGTAAGTTTGCTTCCTAGCTAGCCTCATGTTTCAAGTATTAATATGCAAGGCAAATAAGATCAAACCTAAACTTTCTTGATCAAAGTACCAAATTCAAGAGTGCATTTCACAAATACTTCAATGATCTTGCACATAGTTATCCAGGGGGCAAAGATTGATGACGTTGTAGAGCGGATATCATCTTTTAAGGGCGCAAAAAGGTGATATTGTTGTACACGTTGGCACTAATGATATTAAGAGTAGGAGACCGGTGGAATTACTTAACAAGTACAGGTCACTGTTGAAAAAAAGCTGTGAATTAGGGTTGAATTTGAAAGTGCTTGCAATTTTGCCCAGACACGATAGGAGGGAGTATATGATGAGAGCCTTGTCGACCAATTCGGCCCTGGAAAGATTGTGCAAGGCTCAAGGGGGTAGAATTTTTTTCAGCCTAGTCTGTACTTGTTAACAGGAGAGACTGCTTCTACAGGGATGAGATACACTTAAATAGAAAGGATGCAAGAATATTTGCTGATGCTATCGAGGCAGTGTTAGGTGGGTCGGAAAACTGCTAGCTTGGGGGTGGGGATACAAAGACTAATAGATTAACAGTAGCCACTAGCAGAGATGAAAGTGATTCTTGCACTGCTTTTATTGGAATGAGCAGCAGCCTGGAAACCAAGATGCAGGGTATTTCAGAGACTGCTTGGAGTCATTGCAGTACAAGAAAACACATGGGCTGTGTTAGTGTAGCTATGAATAGGAACAGGTGCATGTATACTTGTGGGCGCCTCCGTAGCCAGGTGGGCAAGAGCGGCAGTGCGTAGCACACGCTTCTTGATTAGACTGGGGTTCGAGCCCGTGACCACCAAATACAGAGGATGCGGAAAGGTCAGGGAATGACCACTGCATATCCCCAGAGCAATATGGCCTTAGTTGCTAATGCTCCTAAAAACCAAATAAAAAACAAACAAACAAACATGTATACTTATGTACACACCAATGTTAGGAGTTTGGTAAATAAATTTGATGAATTTCAGGTATTGCTCAAAACATCAAAGGCAGATATTGTTGGGATATCAGAGACATGGTATCACACAGATATAAGGAATGCAGAACTGGAATTTGGGGAGTACAATGGGTACAGGAAGGATAGACAGGATAGGAAGGGAGGAGGGGTTATGCTATTAGTTAAGAAACACAAAATCCAAGGAAGTGACGCCAGTCAACATCGCTGGACAGTGCCGTGTCAGTTCAGTTTGGTGTGACATAAGCATTGGAAGATCAAAATTGAGAGTAGAAGTGTCTTATAGGCCTAATGACTCTGATGAGTATAACAAACTGTACATGGAAATAGAGTGGGCCAGTAAATCAGAGAGTCTTATAATGGGGGATTTTAATTTCCGGATTTTGAGTGGAATTTGTGGTTTGGTCACTCACACATTAGCAAGGCTTTTGGGGATTTATTGGATGACTGTGTTCTACATCAGCATGTTCCGGAGGCAACTAGAGGGAGTAATACTCTTGATCAGATTATCAGTTGTTGTTGTTGTTATTTGGTTTTTAGGAGCATTAGCAACTAAGGCCATATTGCTCCGGGGATATGCGGTGGTCATTTCCTGACCTTTCCGCATTCTTCGTATTTGGTGGTGACGGGCTTGAACCCCGGTCTAATCAAGAAGCGTGTGCTACTCGCTGCTGCTCCTTCCCACCTGGCTACGGAGGCGCCAGATTATCAGTAGTGATTCTTCATGCATTAAGAATCTGCAGATAAAGGAACCACCAGGTGGCAGTGATCACAATGTGCTGAAGTGGGATTTACTCAAAGAGGTAACTACCATCATTGGTAAAGGGAAGGGTTTTTGCTTTCGTAAAGGCGACTACAGTGGTCTGAGACGGTATTTAAATTCTATACGGTGGGACCAACTGATGATGTTACCAATAGCAATATCAATTCAAAATGGGAGGCATTCAAGGAATTTATCTTGAAAGCTACTATGCTTTACATACCAACTAAGAAATATTGTTCAAGGTTTAGGCCTAAATGGATGTCAGATGAACTAATGAAACATATGGCAGAGAAAAAAAATGGATGGGATACATATACATTAATGGGTGACATGGAAGCCTATGATAGATATAAGCTGGTCTGTAACCAAGTCACAAAGGAGATTAGGCTGGCAAAGGCAGATTATGAGAAATCTTTGGCAAAGGACGCAAAGAAACACAGCAAAGAGTTCTTTACCTATGTAAACTCTAGAAGGAAAGGGATGAATCAGATTGGTACACTGGGTATTGATGGTTTAATTGTTGACGATCCTGCTCAGGTGGCTAACAAACTAAATGAGTATTTTGCATCTACAATCACACATGAGGATTTATTCAGGGAGGGGAATGGCAGATGTGAATTAAACTCTGGCAGTGAGCTAGATGATTTTGATAACTGACAGGAAAGTGGAGGAGAAATTGTTGAAGATAAACAAAAAAGGCACCTGTAGTATTAGCATTAGCATTAGCATTAGTAGAGGCATTTGATGCAAGAAAGCGAGCTTATGCAGCATCAGCCAAAAAAAAAAAAAAAAAAAAAGTAACATAAATAAATAAAAATAACCACTTCCACTTCACCCCTCTGTTCGTTCGAAATACCTGTCCAGCTGAGCCTTAAACTTATTTAGGCTATCAACTTCCACGACAAGGGATGGAAGTCTGTTCCACCCACCAACCACCCGCTGGCTAAAGGCAAATTTCCGCACATCTATCCTACATCTGTCTTTCCTCAATTTGAATTTATGCCCTCTCAGGTGATTTTTCTGAGCTAGAGGAAGAATCCCATCAGCATTGAGCATGCTCAAACCATTCAAGGCTTTGTACACCTCTATCAGATCACCCCGCTGGTGCCTAGTTTCCAGACACTGTAATTTGCAAAACTTAAGCCTTTCTTCGTAAGAGAACCCCTTTGTCCCATTCACCAATCTAGTTGCCCTTCTCTGTACTCGTTCCAGCAGCTCTACATCCTTCCTGAAATGAGGCCTCCAGGCCTGTATACAGTACTCTAGGTGTGGCCTGACCATTGCCTTATACAAGGGAATAATCACCTCCTTATCCCTGCTAGAAAAATTCCTATATATCATTGACAATACACCATGAGCTACTCTTGCAGCTCGTCTGCACTGCTCAGAGAACTTCATATCTGCCTGCACCACCACCCCCAGGTCCCTTTCATTCTCTACCACTGTCAGTGTAGTACCACAGAGTTGATACGTTGCTCTGGGGTTGCTGTTTCCCATATGTAGTACTTTACATTTGTCAATGTTAAACTTCATTTGCCACCTCGAAGCCCATCTGCTCAACCTTTCCAAATCCTGTTGCAGCAGCATAGTGTCAGTAGTGTCCTTGACAACCCTGCCAACCTTCGTATCGTCTGCAAACTTGGACATTAAGCCTGATATACCATCATCAATATCATTTATAAATACAGAAAACAATAAAGGCCCCAATACTGAACCCTGAGGGACTCCACTAATAACATTAGTCCACGATGAGCAGTGTCCATTGATTACCACTCTCTGTCTTCTCCCCCTCAACCACCCCTTTATCCATAGCAGCAACTTGCCTCCAATGCCACACTGCTCCAATTTGTGCAGCAGTCTTCCATGTGCAACAGTATCAAAAGCCTTTCTAAGATCCAAGTATATAATATCAAAGTTATTCCCTGCATCCAGTTCTTTTGTGACTGCATCATAGTATCCAATCAAATTGGTCAGGCAAGACTTCCCCTTAACAAAACCATGCTGTTTCCTAGCTATAACTGAAGTCTTGACTAGATGATCCTGCAGTGCTTCTTTCACCAGTGCCTCCATTAATTTTCCGGGAACAGAAGTTAAACTCACAGGTCTATAATTACTTGTGTCAGCCTTTGATCCCCCTTTGTGAATTGGGGTCACATTTGCACATCTCCAGTCAATGGGTACCTCCCCTGAGTCCAAGGAAGCTCTCATAATTATGGCTAAGGGTTTGCTTACCTCCTTTGCTGCCTCCTTTAATATAACTGGATAGATCCCATCCACCCCAGGTGCCTTTCTTGTGTTTATCTTCAACAATTTCTCCTCCACTTTGCTCTCAGTTATTACAAGATTCTCTAGCTTACTGCTAGAGTTGAATACACCTCTGGCATTCCCCTCGCTGAATAACTCCTCATGTGTGAATGTCGATGCAAAATATTCATTTAGTTTGTTAGCTACCCGAGCAGGGTCATCAACAGTTGACCCATCGATCTCAAGTGGACCAATCTGATTCATCCCCTTCCTTCTAGAGTTTACATAAGTAAAGAACTCTTTGCTGTTTTTCTTCGCATCCCTTGCCAAGGATCTCTCGTAATCTGCCTTCGCCTGCCTAACCTCCTTTGTAACTTGGTTACAGATCAACTTGTATCTATCATAGGCGTCCGTGTCACGTGTTAATTTGTATGTATCCCATGCATTTTTCTTCTCTGCCATATGCCTCATTAGTTCATCTGACAACCATTTAGGCCTAAACCTTGAACAATATTTCTTAGTTGGTATGTAAAGCCTAGTAGCTTCCACGATAAGTTCTTTGAATGCTTCCCATTTTGAATTTGCTGTTGGCAATATCATCAGTTGATCCCACTGTATAGAATTTAAATACTGTCTCAGTCCATTGTAGTCGCCTTTACGAAAGCAATACCCTTTCCCTTTACCCCTAATGGTAGTTACCTCTTTGAGTAACTCCCACTTCAGCACACTGTGATCACTGCCACCAAGTGGTTCATTTATCTGCAGATTCTTAATGCATGAAGAATCACTACTGATAATCAAATCAAGAGTATTACTCCCTCTAGTTGCCTCCCGAACATGCTGATGTAGAAAACAATCATCCAATAAATCCACAAAAGCCTTGCTACTGTGTGAGTGACCAGCCCCCAAATTCCAGTCAATATCTGGGAAATTAAAATCCCCCATTATAAGACTCTCTGATTTACTGGCCCACTCTATTTCTCCGAACAGTTTCTTATTATACTCATCAGAGTCATTAGGCCTATAGCACACTCCTACTCTCAATTTTGATCTCCCAATGCTTATGTCACACCAAACTGACTCGACACCGCACTGTCCAGCGATGTCGACTGGCTTCACTTCCTTGGATTTTATGTGTTTTTTAACTAATAGCATAACCCCTCCTCCCTTCCTATGCTGATAGTGGATGGGATCTATCCAGTTATATTAAAGGAGGCAGCAAAGGAAGTAAGCAAATCCTTAGCCATAATAACCAGAACTTCTTTGGACTAAGGGGAGGTACCCATGGACTGGAGATATGCAAATGTGAACCCAATTCACAAAGGAGGATCAAAGAGCGACAGAAGTAATTATAGACCTGTTAGTATAACTTCTGTTCCAGGAAAATTAATGGGGCACCTGTTAAAGAAGCACTGCAGGATCATCTAGACAAGACTTTAGTTATAGCTTGGACACAGCATGGTTTTGTTAAGGAAAGTCTTGCCTGACCAATTTGATTGGATACTATGATGTGGTCACAAAGGAACTGGATGCAGGGGAATAACTTTGATATCATATATTTGGATCTTAGAAAGGCTTTGATACTGTTGCACATGGAAGACTGCTGAACAAATTGGAGCAGTGTGGCATTGGAGGCAAATTGCAGCAGTGTGGCATTGAAGGCAAATTGCAGCTAGGGATAAAGGGATGGTTGAGTGGGAGAAGGACAGAGAGTGGTAATCAACGGACACTGCTCATTGTGGAACAATGTTATTAGTGGAGTCCCTCAGGGTTCAGTGTTGGGTCCATTGTTGTTTTCTGTATTTATAAATGATATTGATGATGATATATCAAGCTTAATGTCCAAGGCGCCTCCGTAGCCAGGTGTGGAAGGAGCAGCAGTGCGTACACACGCTTCTTGATTAGACCGGGGTTCGAGCCCGTCACCACCAAATACGGAGGATGCGGAAAGGTCAGGGAATGACCACCGCATATTCCCGGAGCAATATGGCCTTAGTTGCTAATGCTCCTAAAAACCAAATAACAAACAAACAACTTAATGTCCAAGTTTCAGATGATACGAAGGTTGGCAGGGTTGTTAAGGACACTAATGACAGTACCTGCTGCAACAAGATCTAGAAAAGTTGAGCAGATGGGCTGAGAGGTGGCAAATGAAGTTTAACATTGACAAATGTAAAGTACTACATATGGGAAGCAGTAACCCCAGAGTAACGTAACTCTGTGGTACTACGCTGACAGTGGGAGAGAATGAAAAGGACCTGGGGGCAATTGTGCAGGCAGATATGAAGTTTTCTGAGCAGTGCAGAAGGTCTGCAAGAGTAGCTCGTGGTGTCTTGTCAATGAAATAATAGCAATTTTTCTAGTAAGGATAAGGAGGTGATTATTTCCTTGTATAAGGCAATGGTCAGCGCCACACTTTGAGTACTGTATACAGGTCTGGAGGCCTCATTTAAGATGGATGTAGAGCTGTTGGAACGAGTACAGAGAAGGGCAACAAGATTAGTGAATGGAACAATGGGTTGCTCTTACGAAGAAAGGCTTAAGTTTTTCAAATTACAGTGTCTGGAGACTAGGCAACCTGTGAGGTGATCTGATTGAGGTGTACAAAGCCTTGAATGGTTTGAGCATGCTCAATGCTGATAGGATTCTTCCTCTTGCTCAGAATAATCATCTGAGAGGGCATAAATTCAAATTGAGGAAAGACAGTTGTAGGATAGATGTGCGGAAGTTTGTCTTTAGCCAGTAGGTAGTTGGTTGGTGGAACAGACTTCCATCCTTTGTTGTGGAAGCTAAATAAATTTAAGGCTGAGTGGATAGGTATTTGAACGAACGA